>NW_027326457.1:1200000-1511180 GCF_048164855.1 Canis lupus baileyi | reverse complement strand
ACAGGCCATAAGCTCAACTCTCAGAAGTGTGTATACATGGGAGGCAGATGTCTGCTACCCACTCGTACATGCGAGTGGGAACCTACTACACTCTGATGAAAAGGACTTTGATAATCGCTGTATTCAACTCAGATACACGTGGGTTCAGGCACAACGATTCCACATGCTTTTCTCACAACCTTTCCCTGCCACTAACATGAGGACGTTAGCAGCTCCTTCTACAGTCAAGCAGGATGCGGGAGGGTTGTGCCCTGTCCTTAGCTCTCACAGGGAAGCATACCTTGAAGCCAGCTGTCAACTAGCTGCATACTTATGGCAGGGTGAAGGTAGCAGTATTCTGAGACAGGAGGTTCCCAGATTACCACTCTACTGCACCTGGAGATACCCTCCAGGTCTGCATTGTTAACTTGCGTCTCAGAAGCCTCTGGCAAACGTCTCTGCTGTAGACGTCCGAAACTCACTCTGCAGGCAGTGTGGAACTGTGAGGGACTGAGGGTGAGCTCAACTCTCAGAAGTAAGATGTTTTTGGACAAGGCGTTCAACTACCTACTCACGTATGGAACTTAGTATGTAGCACCAGTCTACCCCAGGAATTACTAGGAAATCGCTTGATTGAGCTTGGAGGCACTCGTCTTGTGTGCCGGCAGATTCCAGTTACCTCTCCCAACACTTGCGTCAAGCAGCGAGCCTAGGCATTTTGGAAGCGAAAGGTAGCGGCAGGCAGGATGTTGGGTTACAGGCCATAAGCTCAACTCTCACAAGTGTGTATGCATGGGTGGCAGATGTCTGCTACCCACTCGGACATGGGAGTTGGAACCTAGCTACACTCCTATTGAAGAAGGACTTTGGAAATCGCTGTATTCAACTCAGATACACGGGAGTTCAGGCCCAATGCTTACACATGCTTTTCCCACAAACTATCCCAGCCACTAACAGAAGGAGGTTAGCAGGTAAGTCTACAGTCAGGCAGGATGCGGGAGGGTCCTGCCCTGTCCTCAGCTCTCACAGGGAAGCATGCCTTGAAGCCAGCTCTCAACTAGCTGCATTCTTATGACAGTGTGAAGGTAGCAGTATTCTGAGTAAGGAGGTTCCCAGATTACCACTCTACTGCACCTGGAGATACCCTCCAGGTCTGCATTGTTAACTTGCGTCTCAGAAGCCTCTGGCAAATGTCTCTGGTGAAGACGTGCGAAACTCACTCTGCAGGCAGTGTGGAACTGTGAGGGACTGAGGGTGAGCTCAACTCTCAGCCGTAAGATGATTTTGGACAAGGCGTTCAGCTACCTTCTCACATATGGAACTTAGTATGTAGCACCAGTCTACCCCAGGAATTACTGGGAAATCGCTGGATTGAGCTTGGAGGCACTAGTCTTGTTGCCGGGAGATTCCAGTTACCTCTCCCAACACTTCGGTGAAGCAGCGAGCCTAGGCCATTTGGAAGCGAAAGCTAGCTGCAGGCAGGAGGTAAGGATACAGGCCATAAGCTCAACTCTCAGAAGTGTGTATGCATGGGAGGCAGATGTCTGCTACCCACTCGTACATGCGAGTGGGAACCTACTACACTGTGATGAAAAAGGACTTTGGAAATCGCTGTATTCAACTCAGATACACGTGGGTTCAGGCACAACGATTCCACATGCTTTTCTCACAACCTTTCCCTGCCACTAACATGAGGACGTTAGCAGCTCCTTCTACAGTCAAGCAGGATGCGGGAGGGTTGTGCCCTGTCCTTAGCTCTCACAGGGAAGCATGTCTTGAAGCCAGCGGTCAATTAGCTGCATACTTATGGCAGGGTCAAGGTAGCAGTATTCTGAGACAGGAGGTTCCCAGATTACCACTCTACTGCACCTGGAGATACCCTCCAGGTCTGCATTGTTAACTTGCGTCTCAGAGGCCTCTGGCAAACGTCTCTGGTGAAGACGTGCGAAACTCACTCTGCAGGCAGTGTGGAACTGTGAGGGACTGAGGGTGAGCTCAACTCTCAGAAGTAAGATGTTTTTGGACAAGGCGTTCAACTACCTACTCACGTATGGAACTTAGTATGTAGCACCAGTCTACCCCAGGAATTACTGGGAAATCGCTGGATAGAGCTTGGAGGCACTAGTCTTGTTGCCGGGAGATTCCAGTTACCTCTCCCAACACTTGCGTCAAGCAGCGAGCCTAGGCATTTTCGAAGCGAAAGGTAGCGGCAGGCAGGATGTTGGGTTACAGGCCATAAGCTCAACTCTCAGAAGTGTGTATGCATGGGTGGCAGATGTCTGCTACCCACTCGGACATGGGAGTTGGAACCTAGCTACACTCCTATTGAAGAAGGACTTTGGAAATCGCTGTATTCAACTCAGATACACGGGAGTTCAGGCCCAATGCTTACACATGCTTTTCCCACAAACTATCCCAGCCACTAACAGAAGGAGGTTAGCAGGTAAGTCTACAGTCAGGCAGGATGCGGGAGGGTCCTGCCCTGTCCTCAGCTCTCACAGGGAAGCATGCCTTGAAGCCAGCTCTCAACTAGCTGCATTCTTATGACAGTGTGAAGGTAGCAGTATTCTGAGTAAGGAGGTTCCCAGATGACCACTCTACTGCACCTGGAGATAACCTCCAGGTCTGCATTGTTAACTTGCGTCTCAGAAGCCTCTGGTAAACGTCTCTGGTGAAGACGTGCGAAACTTACTCTGCAGGCAGTGTGGAACTGTGAGGGACTGAGGGTGAGCTCAACTCTCACCAGTTAGGTGATTTTGGACAAGGCGTTCAACTACCTACTCAGGTATGGAACTTAGTATGTAGCACCAGTCTACCCCAGGAATTACTAGGAAATCCCTTGATTGAGCTTGGAGGCACTCGTCTTGTGTGCCGGGAGATTCCAATTACCTCTCCCAACACTTGCGTCAAGCAGCGAGCCTAGGCCTTTTGGAAGCGAAAGGTAGCAGCAGGCACGATGTAGGGTTACAGGCCATAAGCTCAACTCTCAGAAGTGTGTATGCATGGGAGGCAGATGTCGCTACCCACTCGGACATGGGAGTTGGAACCTAGCTACAATCCTATTGAAGAAGGATGTTGGAAATCGCTGTATTCAACTCAGATACACGGGAGTTCAGACCCAATGCTAACACATGCTTTTCCCACAACGTATCCCAGCCACTAACATAAGGAGGTTAGCAGGTACGTCTACAGTCAGGCAGGATGCGGGAGGGTTCTGCCCTGTCCTCAGCTCTCACAGGGAAGCATGCCTAGAAGCCAGCTCTCAACTAGCTGCATTCTTATGACAGTGTGAAGGTAGCAGTATTCTGAGTAAGGCGGTTCCGAGATTACCACTCTACTGCACCTGGAGATACCCTCCAGGTCTGCATTGTTAACTTGCGTCTCAGAAGCCTGTGGCAAACTTCTCTGGTGAAGACCTGCGAAACTCACTCTGCAGGCAGTGTGGAACTGTGAGGGACTGAGGGTGAGCTCAACTCTCAGAAGTAAGATGCTTTTGGACAAGGCGTTCAGCTACATTCTCACGTATGGAACTTAGTATGTAGAACCTGTCTACCCCAGGAATTACTAGGCAATCGCTGGAATGAGCTTGGAGGCCCTAGTCTTGTGTGCCGGGAGATTCCAATTACCTCTCCCAACACTTCCGTCAAACAGCGAGCCTAGGCCTTTTAGAAGTGAAAGGAACCAGCAGGCTGGATGGGGAGGTACAGGCCTTAAGCTCAACTCTCAGAAGTGTGTATGCAGGGGAGACAGATGTCTGCTACCCACTCTGACATGGGATTTGGAAACTACCTACACTCTGATTGAAGAAGGCCATTGGAAATCGCTGTATTCAACTCAGATACACAGGAGTTCAGGCCCAATGCTTACACATGCTTTTCCCGCAACCTCTCTCAGCCACTAACATTAGGATGTTAGCAGCTGCGCCTACAGTCAGGCAGATTGCGGGTGGGTTCTGCCATGTCCTCAGCACTCCCAGGGAAGCATGCCTAGAAGCCAGCTCTCAACTAGCTGCATTCTTATGGCAGGGTGAAGGTAGCAGTATTCTGAGTCAGGAGGTTCCAAGATTACCACTCTACTGCACCTGGAGATACCCTCCAGGTCTGCATTGTTAACTTGCGTCTCAGAAGCCTGTGGCAAACGTCTCTGGTGAAGACCTGCGAAACTCACTCTGCAGGCAGTGTGGAACTGTGAGGGACTGAGGGTGAGCTCAACTCTCAGAAGTAAGATGCTTTTGGACAAGGCGTTCAGCTACCTTCTCACGTATGGATCTTAGTATGTAGCAGCAGTCTACCACACGAATTACTAGGCAATCGCTGGAATGAGCTTGGAGGCCCTAGTCTTGTGTGCCGGGAGATTCCAATTACCTCTCCCAACACTTCCGTCAAACAGCGAGCCTAGGCCTTTTAGAAGTGAAAGGAACCAGCAGGCTGGATGGGGAGGTACAGGCCTTAAGCTCAACTCTCAGAAGTGTGTATGCAGGGGAGACAGATGTCTGCTACCCACTCTGACATGGGAGTTGGAAACTACCTACACTCTGATTGAAGAAGGCCATTGGAAATCGCTGTATTCAACTCAGATACACAGGAGTTCAGGCCCAATGCTTACACATGCTTTTCCCGCAACCTCTCTCAGCCACTAACATTAGGATGTTAGCAGCTGCGCCTACAGTCAGGCAGGATGCGGGTGGGTTCTGCCCTGTCCTCAGCACTCCCAGGGAAGCATGCCTAGAAGCCAGCTCTCAACTAGCTGCATTCTTATGGCAGTGTGAAGGTAGCAGTATTCTGAGTAAGGAGGTTCCCAGATTACCACTCTACTGCACCTGGAGATACCCTCCAGGTCTGCATTGTTAACTTGCGTCTCAGAAGCCTCTGGCAAACGTCTCTGGTGAAGACGTCCGAAACTCACTCTGCAGGCAGTGTGGAACTGTGAGGGACTGAGGGTGAGCTCAACTCTCAGAAGTAAGATGTTTTTGGACAAGGCGTTCAACTACCTACTCACGTATGGAACTTAGTATGTAGCACCAGTCTACCCCAGGAATTACTAGGAAATCGCTTGATTGAGCTTGGAGGCACTCGTCTTGTGTGCCGGGAGATTCCAGTTACCTCTCCCAACACTTGCGTCAAGCAGCGAGCCTAGGCCTTTTGGAAGCGAAAGGTAGAGGCAGGCAGGATGTTGGGTTACAGGCCATAAGCTCAACTCTCAGAAGTGTGTATGCATGGGTGGCAGATGTCTGCTACCCACTCGGACATGGGAGTTGGAACCTAGCTACACTCCTATTGAAGAAGGACTTTGGAAATCGCTGTATTCAACTCAGATACACGGGAGTTCAGGCCCAATGCTTACACATCCTTTTCCCACAAACTATCCCAGCCACTAACAGAAGGAGGTTAGCAGGTAAGTCTACAGTCAGGCAGGATGCGGGAGGGTCCGGCCCTGTCCTCAGCTCTCACAGGGAAGCATGCCTTGAAGCCAGCTCTCAACTAGCTGCATTCTTATGACAGTGTGAAGGTAGCAGTATTCTGAGTAAGGAGGTTCCCAGATTACCACTCTACTGCACCTGGAGAAACCCTAAAGGTCTGCATTGTTAACTTGCGTCTCAGAGGCCTCTGGCAAACGTCTCTGGTGAAGACGTGCGAAACTCACTCTGCAGGCAGTGTGGAACTGTGAGGGACTGAGGGTGAGCTCAACTCTCAGCAGTAAGATGATTTTGGACAAGGCGTTCAGCTACCTTCTCACATATGGAACTTAGTATGTAGCACCAGTCTACCCCAGGTATTTCTGGGAAATCGCTGGATTGAGCTTGGAGGCACTAGTCTTGTTGCCGGGAGATTCCAGTTACCTCTCCCAACACTTCGGTGAAGCAGCGAGCCTAGGCCTTTTGGAAGCGAAAGCTAGCTGCAGGCAGGAGGTAGGGATACAGGCCATAAGCTCAACTCTCAGAAGTGTGTATGCATGGGAGGCAGATGTCTGCTACCCACTCGTACATGCGAGTGGGAACCTACTACACTCTGATGAAAAAGGACTTTGGAAATCGCTGTATTCAACTCAGATACACGTGGGTTCAGGCACAACGATTCCACATGCTTTTCTCACAACCTTTCCCTGCCACTAACATGAGGACGTTAGCAGCTCCTTCTACAGTCAAGCAGGATGCGGGAGGGTTGTGCCCTGTCCTTAGCTCTCACAGGGAAGCATGTCTTGAAGCCAGCGGTCAACTAGCTGCATACTTATGGCAGGGTCAAGGTAGCAGTATTCTGAGACAGGAGGTTCCCAGATTACCACTCTACTGCACCTGGAGATACCCTCCAGGTCTGCATTGTTAACTTGCGTCTCAGAGGCCTCTGGCAAACGTCTCTGTTGAAGACGTGCGAAACTCACTCTGCAGGCAGTGTGGAACTGTGAGGGACTGAGGGTCAGCTCAACTCTCAGCAGTAAGATGTTTTTGGACAAGGCGTTCAAATACCTACTCACGTATGGAACTTAGTATGTAGCACCAGTCTACCCCAGGAATTACTAGGCAATCGCTTGATTAGCTTGGAGGCACTCGTCTTGTGTGCCGGGAGATTCCAATTACCTCTCCCAACACTTGCGTCAAGCAGCGAGCCTAGGCCTTTTGGAAGCGAAAGGTAGCGGCAGGCACGATGTAGGGTTACAGGCCATAAGCTCAACTCTCAGAAGTGTGTATGCATGGGAGGCAGATGTCTGCTACCCACTCGGACATGGGAGTTGGAACCTAGCTACACTCCTATTGAAGAAGGATGTTGGAAATCGCTGTATTCAACTCAGATACTCGGGAGTTCAGGCCCAATGCTTACACATGCTTTTCCCACAACCTATCCCAGCCACTAACAGAAGGAGGTTAGCAGGTACGTCTACAGTCAGGCAGGATGCGGGAGGGTTCTGCCCTGTCCTCAGCTCTCACAGGGAAGCATGCCTAGAAGCCAGCTCTCAACTAGCTGCATTCTTATGACAGTGTGAAGGTAGCAGTATTCTGAGTAAGGCGGTTCCGAGATTACCACTCTACTGCACCTGGAGATACCCTCCAGGTCTGCATTGTTAACTTGCGTCTCAGAAGCCTGTGGCAAACGTCTCTGGTGAAGACCTGCGAAACTCACTCTGCAGGCAGTGTGGAACTGTGAGGGACTGAGGGTGAGCTCAACTCTCAGAAGTAAGATGCTTTTGGACAAGGCGTTCAGCTACCTTCTCACGTATGGAACTTAGTATGTAGCAGCAGTCTACCACACGAATTACTAGGCAATCGCTGGAATGAGCTTGGAGGCCCTAGTCTTGTGTGCCGGGAGATTCCAATTACCTCTCCCAACACTTCCGTCAAACAGCGAGCCTAGGCCTTTTAGAAGTGAAAGGAACCAGCAGGCTGGATGGGGAGGTACAGGCCTTAAGCTCAACTCTCAGAAGTGTGTATGCAGGGGAGACAGATGTCTGCTACCCACTCTGACATGGGAGTTGGAAACTACCTACACTCTGATTGAAGAAGGCCATTGGAAATCGCTGTATTCAACTCAGATACACAGGAGTTCAGGCCCAATGCTTACACATGCTTTTCCCGCAACCTCTCTCAGCCACTAACATTAGGATGTTAGCAGCTGCGCCTACAGTCAGGCAGGATGCGGGTGGGTTCTGCCTTGTCCTCAGCACTCCCAGGGAAGCATGCCTAGAAGCCAGCTCTCAACTAGCTGCATTCTTATGGCAGTGTGAAGGTAGCAGTATTCTGAGTCAGGAGGTTCCCAGATTACCACTCTACTGCACCTGGAGATACCCTCCAGGTCTGCATTGTTAACTTGCGTCTCAGAAGCCTCTGGCAAACGTCTCTGGTGAAGACGTCCGAAACTCACTCTGCAGGCAGTGTGGAACTGTGAGGGACTGAGGGTGAGCTCAACTCTCAGAAGTAAGATGTTTTTGGACAAGGCGTTCAACTACCTACTCACGTATGGAACTTAGTATGTAGCACCAGTCTACCCCAGGAATTACTAGGAAATCGCTTGATTGAGCTTGGAGGCACTCGTCTTGTGTGCCGGGAGATTCCAGTTACCTCTCCCAACACTTGCGTCAAGCAGCGAGCCTAGGCCTTTTGGAAGCGAAAGGTAGCGGCAGGCAGGATGTTGGGTTACAGGCCATAAGCTCAACTCTCAGAAGTGTGTATGCATGGGTGGCAGATGTCTGCTACCCACTCGGACATGGGAGTTGGAACCTAGCTACACTCCTATTGAAGAAGGACTTTGGAAATCGCTGTATTCAACTCAGATACACGGGAGTTCAGGCCCAATGCTTACACATGCTTTTCCCACAAACTATCCCAGCCACTAACAGAAGGAGGTTAGCAGGTAAGTCTACAGTCAGGCAGGATGCGGGAGGGTCCTGCCCTGTCCTCAGCTCTCACAGGGAAGCATGCCTTGAAGCCAGCTCTCAACTAGCTGCATTCTTATGACAGTGTGAAGGTAGCAGTATTCTGAGTAAGGAGGTTCCCAGATTACCACTCTACTGCACCTGGAGATACCCTCCAGGTCTGCATTGTTAACTTGCGTCTCAGAGGCCTCTGGCAAACGTCTCTGGTGAAGACGTGCGAAACTCACTCTGCAGGCAGTGTGGAACTGTGAGGGACTGAGGGTCAGCTCAACTCTCAGCAGTAAGATGTTTTTGGACAAGGCGTTCAAATACCTACTCACGTATGGAACTTAGTATGTAGCACCAGTCTACCCCAGGAATTACTGGGAAATCGCTGGATTGAGCTTGGAGGCACTAGTCTTGTTGCCGGGAGATTCCAGTTACCTCTCCCAACACTTCGGTGAAGCAGCGAGCCTAGGCCTTTTGGAAGCGAAAGCTAGCTGCAGGCAGGAGGTAGGGATACAGGCCATAAGCTCAACTCTCAGAAGTGTGTATGCATGGGAGGCAGATGTCTGCTACCCACTCGTACATGCGAGTGGGAACCTACTACACTCTGATGAAAAAGGACTTTGGAAATCGCTGTATTCAACTCAGATACATGTGGGTTCAGGCACAACGATTCCACATGCTTTTCTCACAACCCTTCCCTGCCACTAACATGAGGACGTTAGCAGCTCCTTCTACAGTCAAGCAGGATGCGGGAGGGTTGTGCCCTGTCCTTAGCTCTCACAGGGAAGCATGTCTTGAAGCCAGCGGTCAACTAGCTGCATACTTATGGCAGGGTCAAGGTAGCAGTATTCTGAGACAGGAGGTTCCCAGATTACCACTCTACTGCACCTGGAGATACCCTCCAGGTCTGCATTGTTAACTTGCGTCTCAGAGGCCTCTGGCAAACGTCTCTGTTGAAGACGTGCGAAACTCACTCTGCAGGCAGTGTGGAACTGTGAGGGACTGAGGGTCAGCTCAACTCTCAGCAGTAAGATGTTTTTGGACAAGGCGTTCAAATACTTACTCACGTATGGAACTTAGTATGTAGCACCAGTCTACCCCAGGAATTACTAGGAAATCGCTTGATTGAGCTTGGAGGCACTCGTCTTGTGTGCCGGGAGATTCCAATTACCTCTCCCAACACTTGCGTCAAGCAGCGAGCCTAGGCCTTTTGGAAGCGAAAGGTAGCGGCAGGCACGATGTAGGGTTACAGGCCATAAGCTCAACTCTCAGAAGTGTGTATGCATGGGAGGCAGATGTCTGCTACCCACTCGGACATGGGAGTTGGAACCTAGCTACACTCCTATTGAAGAAGGATGTTGGAAATCGCTGTATTCAACTCAGATACTCGGGAGTTCAGGCCCAATGCTTACACATGCTTTTCCCACAACCTATCCCAGCCACTAACAGAAGGAGGTTAGCAGGTACGTCTACAGTCAGGCAGAATGCGGGAGGGTTCTGCCCTGTCCTCAGCTCTCACAGGGAAGCATGCCTAGAAGCCAGCTCTCAACTAGCTGCATTCTTATGACAGTGTGAAGGTAGCAGTATTCTGAGTAAGGCGGTTCCGAGATTACCACTCTACTGCACCTGGAGATACCCTCCAGGTCTGCATTGTTAACTTGCGTCTCAGAAGGCTGTGGCAAACGTCTCTGGTGAAGACCTGCGAAACTCACTCTGCAGGCAGTGTGGAACTGTGAGGGACTGAGGGTGAGCTCAACTCTCAGAAGTAAGATGCTTTTGGACAAGGCGTTCAGCTACATTCTCACGTATGGAACTTAGTATGTAGCACCTGTCTACCCCAGGAATTACTAGGCAATCGCTGGAATGAGCTTGGAGGCACTCGTCTTGTGTGCCGGGAGATTCCAATTACCTCTCCCAACATTTCCGTCAAACAGCGAGCCTAGGCCTTTTAGAAGTGAAAGGAACCAGCAGGCTGGATGGGGAGGTACAGGCCTTAAGCTCAACTCTCAGAAGTGTGTATGCAGGGGAGACAGAGGTCTGCTACCTACTCTGACATGGGAGTTGGAAACTACCTACACTCTGATTGAAGAAGGCCATTGGAAATCGCTGTATTCAACTCAGATACACAGGAGTTCAGGCCCAATGCTTACACATGCTTTTCCCGCAACCTCTCTCAGCCACTAACATTACGATGTTAGCAGCTGCGCCTACAGTCAGGCAGGATGCGGGTAGGTTCTGCCCTGTCCTCAGCACTCCCAGGGAAGCATGCCTAGAAGCCAGCTCTCAACTAGCTGCATTCTTATGGCAGTGTGAAGGTAGCAGTATTCTGAGTCAGGAGGTTCCAAGATTACCACTCTACTGCACCTGGAGATACCCTCCAGGTCTGCATTGTTAACTTGCGTCTCAGAAGCCTTGGCAAACGTCTCTGGTGAAGACGTCCGAAACTCACTCTGCAGGCAGTGTGGAACTGTGAGGGACTGAGGGTGAGCTCAACTCTCAGAAGTAAGATGTTTTTGGACAAGGCGTTCAACTACCTACTCACGTATGGAACTTAGTATGTAGCACCAGTCTACCCCAGGAATTACTAGGAAATCGCTTGATTGAGCTTGGAGGCACTCGTCTTGTGTGCTGGGAGATTCCAGTTACCTCTCCCAACACTTGCGTCAAGCAGCGAGCCTAGGCCTTTTGGAAGCGAAAGGTAGCGGCAGGCAGGATGTTGGGTTACAGGCCATAAGCTCAACTCTCAGAAGTGTGTATGCATGGGTGGCAGATGTCTGCTACCCACTCGGACATGGGAGTTGGAACCTAGCAACACTCCTATTGTAGAAGGACTTTGGAAATCGCTGTATTCAACTCAGATACACGGGAGTTCAGGCCCAATGCTTACACATGCTTTTCCCACAAACTATCCCAGCCACTAACAGAAGGAGGTTAGCAGGTAACTCTACAGTCAGGCAGGATGCGGGAGGGTCCTGCCCTGTCCTCAGCTCTCACAGGGAAGCATGCCTTGAAGCCAGCTCTCAACTAGCTGCATTCTTATGACAGTGTGAAGGTAGCAGTATTCTGAGTAAGGAGGTTCCCAGATTACCACTCTACTGCACCTGGAGATACCCTCCAGGTCTGCATTGTTAACTTGCGTCTCAGAGGCCTCTGGCAAACGTCTCTGGTGAAGACGTGTGAAACTCACTCTGCAGGCAGTGTGGAACTGTGAGGGACTGAGGGTCAGCTCAACTCTCAGCAGTAAGATGTTTTTGGACAAGGCGTTCAAATACCTACTCACGTATGGAACTTAGTATGTAGCACCAGTCTACCCCAGGAATTACTGGGAAATCGCTGGATTGAGCTTGGAGGCACTAATCTTGTTGCCGGGAGATTCCAGTTACCTCTCCCAACACTTCGGTGAAGCAGCGAGCCTAGGCCTTTTGGAAGCGAAAGCTAGCTGCAGGCAGGAGGTAGGGATACAGGCCATAAGCTCAACTCTCAGAAGTGTGTATGCATGGGAGGCAGATGTCTGCTACCCACTCGTACA
Organism: Canis lupus baileyi; assembly: GCF_048164855.1. NCBI lineage: Eukaryota > Metazoa > Chordata > Mammalia > Carnivora > Canidae > Canis > Canis lupus. Next base: position 1,499,320 of record NW_027326457.1, on the reverse strand, counting down.
TGCGAGTGGGAACCTACTACACTCTGATGAAAAAGGACTTTGGAAATCGCTGTATTCAACTCAGATACACGTGGGTTCAGGCACAACGATTCCACATGCTTTTCTCACAACCTTTCCCTGCCACTAACATGAGGACGTTAGCAGCTCCTTCTACAGTCAAGCAGGATGCGGGAGGGTTGTGCCCTGTCCTTAGCTCTCACAGGGAAGCATGTCTTGAAGCCAGCGGTCAACTAGCTGCATACTTATGGCAGGGTCAAGGTAGCAGTATTCTGAGACAGGAGGTTCCCAGATTACCACTCTACTGCACCTGGAGATACCCTCCAGGTCTGCATTGTTAACTTGCGTCTCAGAGGCCTCTGGCAAACGTCTCTGGTGAAGACGTGCGAAACTCACTCTGCAGGCAGTGTGGAACTGTGAGGGACTGAGGGTCAGCTCAACTCTCAGCAGTAAGATGTTTTTGGACAAGGCGTTCAAATACATACTCACGTATGGAACTTAGTATGTAGCACCAGTCTACCCCAGGAATTACTAGGAAATCGCTTGATTGAGCTTGGAGGCACTCGTCTTGTGTGCCGGGAGATTCCAACTACCTCTCCCAACACTTGCGTCAAGCAGCGAGCGTAGGCCTTTTGGAAGCGAAAGGTAGCGGCAGGCACGATGTAGGGTTACAGGCCATAAGCTCAACTCTCAGAAGTGTGTATGCATGGGAGGCAGATGTCTGCTACCCACTCGGACTTGGGAGTTGGAACCTAGCTACACTCCTATTGAAGAAGGATGTTGGAAATCGCTGTATTCAACTCAGATACTCGGGAGTTCAGGCCCAATGCTTACACATGCTTTTCCCACAACCTATCCCAGCCACTAACAGAAGGAGGTTAGCAGGTACGTCTACAGTCAGGCAGGATGCGGGAGGGTTCTGCCCTGTCCTCAGCTCTCACAGGGAAGCATGCCTAGAAGCCAGCTCTCAACTAGCTGCATTCTTATGACAGTGTGAAGGTAGCAGTATTCTGAGTAAGGCGGTTCCGAGATTACCACTCTACTGCACCTGGAGATACCCTCCAGGTCTGCATTGTTAACTTGCGTCTCAGAAGCCTGTGGCAAACGTCTCTGGTGAAGACCTGCGAAACTCACTCTGCAGGCAGTGTGGAACTGTGAGGGACTGAGGGTGAGCTCAACTCTCAGAAGTAAGATGCTTTTGGACAAGGCGTTCAGCTACCTTCTCACGTATGGAACATAGTATGTAGCAGCAGTCTACCACACGAATTACTAGGCAATCACTGGAATGAGCTTGGAGGCCCTAGTCTTGTGTGCCGGGAGATTCCAATTACCTCTCCCAACACTTCCGTCAAACAGCGAGCCTAGGCCTTTTAGAAGTGAAAGGAACCAGCAGGCTGGATGGGGAGGTACAGGCCTTAAGCTCAACTCTCAGAAGTGTGTATGCAGGGGAGACAGATGTCTGCTACCCACTCTGACATGGGAGTTGGAAACTACCTACACTCTGATTGAAGAAGGCCATTGGAAATCGCTGTATTCAACTCAGATACACAGGAGTTCAGGCCCAATGCTTACACATGCTTTTCCCGCAACCTCTCTCAGCCACTAACATTACGATGTTAGCAGCTGCGCCTACAGTCAGGCAGGATGCGGGTGGGTTCTGCCCTGTCCTCAGCACTCCCAGGGAAGCATGCCTAGAAGCCAGCTCTCAACTAGCTGCATTCTTATGGCAGTGTGAAGGTAGCAGTATTCTGAGTAAGGAGTTTCCCAGATTACCACTCTACTGCACCTGGAGATACCCTCCAGGTCTGCATTGTTAACTTGCGTCTCAGAAGCCTTGGCAAACGTCTCTGGTGAAGACGTCCGAAACTCACTCTGCAGGCAGTGTGGAACTGTGAGGGACTGAGGGTGAGCTCAACTCTCAGAAGTAAGATGTTTTTGGACAAGGCGTTCAACTACCTACTCACGTATGGAACTTAGTATGTAGCACCAGTCTACCCCAGGAATTACTAGGAAATCGCTTGATTGAGCTTGGAGGCACTCGTCTTGTGTGCTGGGAGATTCCAGTTACCTCTCCCAACACTTGCGTCAAGCAGCGAGCCTAGGCCTTTTGGAAGCGAAAGGTAGCGGCAGGCAGGATGTTGGGTTACAGGCCATAAGCTCAACTCTCAGAAGTGTGTATGCATGGGTGGCAGATGTCTGCTACCCACTCGGACATGGGAGTTGGAACCTAGCTACACTCCTATTGAAGAAGGACTTTGGAAATCGCTGTATTCAACTCAGATACACGGGAGTTCAGGCCCAATGCTTACACATGCTTTTCCCACAAACTATCCCAGCCACTAACAGAAGGAGGTTAGCAGGTAAGTCTACAGTCAGGCAGGATGCGGGAGGGTCCTGCCCTGTCCTCAGCTCTCACAGGGAAGCATGCCTTGAAGCCAGCTCTCAACTAGCTGCATTCTTATGACAGTGTGAAGGTAGCAGTATTCTGAGTCAGGAGGTTCCCAGATTACCACTCTACTGCACCTGGAGATAACCTCCAGGTCTGCATTGTTAACTTGCGTCTCAGAAGCCTCTGGCAAACGTCTCTGGTGAAGACGTCCGAAACTCACTCTGCAGGCAGTGTGGAACTGTGAGGGACTGAGGGTGAGCTCAACTCTCAGAAGTAAGATGTTTTTGGACAAGGCGTTCAACTACCTACTCACGTATGGAACTTAGTATGTAGCACCAGTCTACCCCAGGAATTACTAGGAAATCGCTTGATTGAGCTTGGAGGCACTCGTCTTGTGTGCCGGGAGATTCCAGTTACCTCTCCCAACACTTGCGTCAAGCAGCGAGCCTAGGCCTTTTGGAAGCGAAAGGTAGCGGTAGGCAGGATGTTGGGTTACAGGCCATAAGCTCAACTCTCAGAAGTGTGTATGCATGGGTGGCAGATGTCTGCTACCCACTCGGACATGGGAGTTGGAACCTAGCTACACTCCTATTGAAGAAGGACTTTGGAAATCGCTGTATTCAACTCAGATACACGGGAGTTCAGGCCCAATGCTTACACATGCTTTTCCCACAAACTATCCCAGCCACTAACAGAAGGAGGTTAGCAGGTAAGTCTACAGTCAGGCAGGATGCGGGAGGGTCCTGCCCTGTCCTCAGCTCTCACAGGGAAGCATGCCTTGAAGCCAGCTCTCAACTAGCTGCATTCTTATGACAGTGTGAAGGTAGCAGTATTCTGAGTAAGGAGGTTCCCAGATTACCACTCTACTGCACCTGGAGATACCCTCCAGGTCTGCATTGTTAACTTGCGTCTCAGAGGCCTCTGGCAAACGTCTCTGGTGAAGACGTGCGAAACTCACTCTGCAGGCAGTGTGGAACTGTGAGGGACTGAGGGTCAGCTCAACTCTCAGCAGTAAGATGTTTTTGGACAAGGCGTTCAAATACCTACTCACGTATGGAACTTAGCATGTAGCACCAGTCTACCCCAGGAATTACTGGGAAATCGCTGGATTGAGCTTGGAGGCACTAGTCTTGTTGCCGGGAGATTCCAGTTACCTCTCCCAACACTTCGGTGAAGCAGCGAGCCTAGGCCTTTTGGAAGCGAAAGCTAGCTGCAGGCAGGAGGTAGGGATACAGGCCATAAGCTCAACTCTCCGAAGTGTGTATGCATGGGAGGCAGATGTCTGCTACCCACTCGTACATGCGAGTGGGAACCTACTACACTCTGATGAAAAAGGACTTTGGAAATCGCTGTATTCAACTCAGATACACGTGGGTTCAGGCACAACGATTCCACATGCTTTTCTCACAACCTTTCCCTGCCACTAACATGAGGACGTTAGCAGCTCCTTCTACAGTCAAGCAGGATGCGGGAGGGTTGTGCCCTGTCCTTAGCTCTCACAGGGAAGCATGTCTTGAAGCCAGCGGTCAACTAGCTGCATACTTATGGCAGGGTCAAGGTAGCAGTATTCTGAGACAGGAGGTTCCCAGATTACCACTCTACTGCACCTGGAGATACCCTCCAGGTCTGCATTGTTAACTTGCGTCTCAGAGGCCTCTGGCAAACGTCTCTGTTGAAGACGTGCGAAACTCACTCTGCAGGCAGTGTGGAACTGTGAGGGACTGAGGGTCAGCTCAACTCTCAGCAGTAAGATGTTTTTGGACAAGGCGTTCAAATACCTACTCACGTATGGAACTTAGTATGTAGCACCAGTCTACCCCAGGAATTACTAGGAAATCGCTTGATTGAGCTTGGAGGCACTCGTCTTGTGTGCCGGGAGATTCCAATTACCTCTCCCAACACTTGCGTCAAGCAGCGAGCCTAGGCCTTTTGGAAGCGAAAGGTAGCGGCAGGCACGATGTAGGGTTACAGGCCATAAGCTCAACTCTCAGAAGTGTGTATGCATGGGAGGCAGATGTCTGCTACCCACTCGGACATGGGAGTTGGAACCTAGCTACACTCCTATTGAAGAAGGATGTTGGAAATCGCTGTATTCAACTCAGATACTCGGGAGTTCAGGCCCAATGCTTACACATGCTTTTCCCACAACCTATCCCAGCCACTAACAGAAGGAGGTTAGCAGGTACGTCTACAGTCAGGCAGGATGCGGGAGGGTTCTGCCCTGTCCTCAGCTCTCACAGGGAAGCATGCCTAGAAGCTAGCCCTCAACTAGCTGCATTCTTATGACAGTGTGAAGGTAGCAGTATTCTGAGTAAGGCGGTTCCGAGATTACCACTCTACTGCACCTGGAGATACCCTCCAGGTCTGCATTGTTAACTTGCGTCTCAGAAGCCTGTGGCAAACGTCTCTGGTGAAGACCTGCGAAACTCACTCTGCAGGCAGTGTGGAACAGTGAGGGACTGAGGGTGAGCTCAACTCTCAGAAGTAAGATGCTTTTGGACAAGGCGTTCAGCTACATTCTCACGTATGGAACTTAGTATGTAGCACCTGTCTACCCCAGGAATTACTAGGCTATCGCTGGAATGAGCTTGGAGGCACTAGTCTTGTGTGCCGGGAGATTCCAATTACCTCTCCCAACACTTCCGTCAAACAGCGAGCCTAGGCCTTTTAGAAGTGAAAGGAACCAGCAGGCTGGATGGGGAGGTACAGGCCTTAAGCTCAACTCTCAGAAGTGTGTATGCAGGGGAGACAGATGTCTGCTACCCACTCTGAAATGGGAGTTGGAAACTACCTACACTCTGATTGAAGAAGGCCATTGGAAATCGCTGTATTCAACTCAGATACACAGGAGTTCAGGCCCAATGCTTACACATGCTTTTCCCGCAACCTCTCTCAGCCACTAACATTAGGATGTTAGCAGCTGCGCCTACAGTCAGGCAGGATGCGGATGGGTTCTGCCATGTCCTCAGCACTCCCAGGGAAGCATGCCTAGAAGCCAGCTCTCAACTAGCTGCATTCTTATGGCAGTGTGAAGGTAGCAGTATTCTGAGTCAGGAGGTTCCAAGATTACCACTCTACTGCACCTGGAGATACCCTCCAGGTCTGCATTGTTAACTTGCGTCTCAGAAGCCTGTGGCAAACGTCTCTGGTGAAGACCTGCGAAACTCACTCTGTAGGCAGTGTGGAACTGTGAGGGACTGAGGGTGAGCTCAACTCTCAGAAGTAAGATGCTTTTGGACAAGGCGTTCAGCTACCTTCTCACGTATGGAACTTAGTATGTAGCAGCAGTCTACCACACGAATTACTAGGCAATCGCTGGAATGAGCTTGGAGGCCCTAGTCTTGTGTGCCGGGAGATTCCAATTACCTCTCCCAACACTTCCGTCAAACAGCGAGCCTAGGCCTTTTAGAAGTGAAAGGAACCAGCAGGCTGGATGGGGAGGTACAGGCCTTAAGCTCAACTCTCAGAAGTGTGTATGCAGGGGAGACAGATGTCTGCTACCCACTCTGACATGGGAGTTGGAAACTACCTACACTCTGATTGAAGAAGGCCATTGGAAATCGCTGTATTCAACTCAGATACACAGGAGTTCAGGCCCAATGCTTACACATGCTTTTCCCGCAACCTCTCTCAGCCACTAACATTAGGATGTTAGCAGCTGCGCCTACAGTCAGGCAGGATGCGGGTGGGTTCTGCCCTGTCCTCAGCACTCCCAGGGAAGCATGCCTAGAAGCCAGCTCTCAACTAGCTGCATTCTTATGGCAGTGTGAAGGTAGCAGTATTCTGAGTCAGGAGGTTCCCAGATTACCACTCTACTGCACCTGGAGATACCCTCCAGGTCTGCATTGTTAACTTGCGTCTCAGAAGCCTCTGGCAAACGTCTCTGGTGAAGACGTCCGAAACTCACTCTGCAGGCAGTGTGGAACTGTGAGGGACTGAGGGTGAGCTCAACTCTCAGAAGTAAGATGTTTTTGGACAAGGCGTTCAACTACCTACTCACGTATGGAACTTAGTATGTAGCACCAGTCTACCCCAGGAATTACTAGGAAATCGCTTGATTGAGCTTGGAGGCACTCGTCTTGTGTGCCGGGAGATTCCAGTTACCTCTCCCAACACTTGCGTCAAGCAGCGAGCCTAGGCCTTTTGGAAGCGAAAGGTAGCGGCAGGCAGGATGTTGGGTTACAGGCCATAAGCTCAACTCTCAGAAGTGTGTATGCATGGGTGGCAGATGTCTGCTACCCACTCGGACATGGGAGTTGGAACCTAGCTACACTCCTATTGAAGAAGGACTTTGGAAATCGCTGTATTCAACTCAGATACACGGGAGTTCAGGCCCAATGCTTACACATCCTTTTCCCACAAACTATCCCAGCCACTAACAGAAGGAGGTTAGCAGGTAAGTCTACAGTCAGGCAGGATGCGGGAGGGTCCGGCCCTGTCCTCAGCTCTCACAGGGAAGCATGCCTTGAAGCCAGCTCTCAACTAGCTGCATTCTTATGACAGTGTGAAGGTAGCAGTATTCTGAGTAAGGAGGTTCCCAGATTACCACTCTACTGCACCTGGAGATACCCTCCAGGTCTGCATTGTTAACTTGCGTCTCAGAAGCCTGTGGCAAACGTCTCTGGTGAAGACCTGCGAAACTCACTCTGCAGGCAGTGTGGAACTGTGAGGGACTGAGGGTGAGCTCAACTCTCAGAAGTAAGATGCTTTTGGACAAGGCGTTCAGCTACCTTCTCACGTATGGAACTTAGTATGTAGCAGCAGTCTACCACACGAATTACTAGGCAATCGCTGGAATGAGCTTGGAGGCCCTAGTCTTGTGTGCCGGGAGATTCCAATTACCTCTCCCAACACTTCCGTCAAACAGCGAGCCTAGGCCTTTTAGAAGTGAAAGGAACCAGCAGGCTGGATGGGGAGGTACAGGCCTTAAGCTCAACTCTCAGAAGTGTGTATGCAGGGGAGACAGATGTCTGCTACCCACTCTGACATGGGAGTTGGAAACTAGCTACACTCTGATTGAAGAAGGCCATTGGAAATCGCTGTATTCAACTCAGATACACAGGAGTTCTGGCCCAATGCTTACACATACTTTTCCCGCAACCTCTCTCAGCCACTAACATTAGGATGTTAGCAGCTGCGCCTACAGTCAGGCAGGATGCGGGTGGGTTCTGCCCTGTCCTCAGCACTCCCAGGGAAGCATCCCTAGAAGCCAGCTCTCAACTAGCTGCATTCTTATGGCAGTGTGAAGGTAGCAGTATTCTGAGTAAGGAGGTTCCCAGATTACCACTCTACTGCACCTGGAGATACCCTCCAGGTCTGCATTGTTAACTTGCGTCTCAGAGGCCTCTGGCAAACGTCTCTGGTGAAGACGTGCGAAACTCACTCTGTAGGCAGTGTGGAACTGTGAGGGACTGAGGGTCAGCTCAACTCTCAGCATTAAGATGTTTTTGGACAAGGCGTTCAAATACCTACTCACGTATGGAACTTAGTATGTAGCACCTGCCTACCCCAGGAATTACTGGGAAATCGCTGGATTGAGCTTGGAGGCACTAGTCTTGTTGCCGGGAGATTCCAGTTACCTCTCCCAACACTTCGGTGAAGCAGCGAGCCTAGGCCTTTTGGAAGCGAAAGCTAGCTGCAGGCAGGAGGTAGGGATACAGGCCATAAGCTCAACTCTCAGAAGTGTGTATGCATGCGAGGCAGATGTCTGCTACACACTCGTACATGCGAGTGGGAACCTACTACACTCTGATGAAAAAGGACTTTGGAAATCGCTGTATTCAACTCAGATACACGTGGGTTCAGGCACAACGATTCCACATGCTTTTCTCACAACCTTTCCCTGCCACTAACATGAGGACGTTAGCAGCTCCTTCTACAGTCAAGCAGGATGCGGGAGGGTTGTGCCCTGTCCTTAGCTCTCACAGGGAAGCATGTCTTGAAGCCAGCGGTCAACTAGCTGCATACTTATGGCAGGGTCAAGGTAGCAGTATTCTGAGACAGGAGGTTCCCAGATTACCACTCTACTGCACCTGGAGATACCCTCCAGGTCTGCATTGTTAACTTGCGTCTCAGAAGCCTGTGGCAAACGTCTCTGGTGAAGACCTGCGAAACTCACTCTGCAGGCAGTGTGGAACTGTGAGGGACTGAGGGTGAGCTCAACTCTCAGAAGTAAGATGCTTTTGGACAAGGCGTTCAGCTACCTTCTCACGTATGGAACTTAGTATGTAGCACCAGTCTACCACACGAATTACTAGGCAATCGCTGGAATGAGCTTGGAGGCCCTAGTCTTGTGTGCCGGGAGATTCCAATTACCTCTCCCAACACTTCCGTCAAACAGCGAGCCTAGGCCTTTTAGAAGTGAAAGGAACCAGCAGGCTGGATGGGGAGGTACAGGCCTTAAGCTCAACTCTCAGAAGTGTGTATGCAGGGGAGACAGATGTCTGCTACCCACTCTGACATGGGAGTTGGAAACTAGCTACACTGATTGAAGAAGGCCATTGGAAATCGCTGTATTCAACTCAGATACACAGGAGTTCAGGCCCAATGCTTACACATGCTTTTCCCGCAACCTCTCTCAGCCACTAACATTAGGATGTTAGCAGCTGCGCCTACAGTCAGGCAGGATGCGGGTGGGTTCTGCCCTGTCCTCAGCACTCCCAGGGAAGCATGCCTAGAAGCCAGCTCTCAACTAGCTGCATTCTTATGGCAGTGTGAAGGTAGCAGTATTCTGAGTAAGGAGGTTCCCAGATTACCACTCTACTGCACCTGGAGATACCCTCCAGGTCTGCATTGTTAACTTGCGTCTCAGAAGCCTCTGGCAAACGTCTCTGGTGAAGACGTGCGAAACTCAGTCTGCAGGCAGTGTGGAACTGTGAGGGACTGAGGGTGAGCTCAACTCTCAGCAGTAAGATGATTTTGGACAAGGCGTTCAGCTACCTTCTCACATATGGAACTTAGTATGTAGCACCAGTCTACCCCAGGAATTACTGGGAAATCGCTGGATTGAGCTTGGAGGCACTAGTCTTGTTGCCGGGAGATTCCAGTTACCTCTCCCAACACTTCGGTGAAGCAGCGAGCCTAGGCCTTTTGGAAGCGAAAGCTAGCTGCAGGCAGGAGGTAGGGATACAGGCCATAAGCTCAACTCTCAGAAGTGTGTATGCATGGGAGGCAGATGTCTGCTACCCACTCGTACATGCGAGTGGGAACCTACTACACTCTGATGAAAAAGGACTTTGGAAATCGCTGTATTCAACTCAGATACACGTGGGTTCAGGCACAACGATTCCACATGCTTTTCTCACAACCTTTCCCTGCCACTAACATGAGGACGTTAGCAGCTCCTTCTACAGTCAAGCAGGATGCGGGAGGGTTGTGCCCTGTCCTTAGCTCTCACAGGGAAGCATGTCTTGAAGCCAGCGGTCAACTAGCTGCATACTTATGGCAGGGTCAAGGTAGCAGTATTCTGAGACAGGAGGTTCCCAGATTACCACTCTACTGCACCTGGAGATACCCTCCAGGTCTGCATTGTTAACTTGCGTCTCAGAGGCCTCTGGCAAACGTCTCTGGTGAAGACGTGCGAAACTCACTCTGCAGGCAGTGTGGAACTGTGAGGGACTGAGGGTCAGATCAACTCTCAGCAGTAAGATGTTTTTGGACAAGGCGTTCAAATACCTACTCACGTATGGAACTTAGTATGTAGCACCAGTCTACCCCAGGAATTACTAGGCAATCGCTTGATTGAGCTTGGAGGCACTCGTCTTGTGTGCCGGGAGATTCCAATTACCTCTCCCAACACTTGCGTCAAGCAGCGAGCCTAGGCCTTTTGGAAGCGAAAGGTAGCGGCAGGCACGATGTAGGGTTACAGGCCATAAGCTCAACTCTCAGAAGTGTGTATGCATGGGAGGCAGATGTCTGCTACCCACTGGGACATGGGAGTTGGAACCTAGCTACACTCCTATTGAAGAAGGATGTTGGAAATCGCTGTATTCAACTCAGATACACGGGAGTTCAGACCCAATGCTTACGCATGGTTTTCCCACAACGTATCCCAGCCACTAACATAAGGAGGTTAGCAGGTAAGTCTACAGTCAGGCAGGATGCGGGATATTTCTACCCTGTCCTCAGCTCTCACAGAGAAGCATGCCTAGAAGCCAGCTCTCAACTAGCTGCATTCTTATGACAGTGTGAAGGTAGCAGTATTCTGAGTAAGGAGGTTCCCAGATTACCACTCTACTGCACCTGGAGATACCCTCCAGGTCTGCATTGTTAACTTGCGTCTCAGAAGCCTGTGGCAAACGTCTCTGGTGAAGACCTGCGAAACTCACTCTGCAGGCAGTGTGGAACTGTGAGGGACTGAGGGTGAGCTCAACTCTCAGAAGTAAAATGCTTTTGGACAAGGCGTTCAGCTACATTCTCACGTATGGAACTTAGTATGTAGCACCTGTCTACCCCAGGAATTACTAGGCAATCGCTGGAATGAGCTTGGAGGCCCTAGTCTTGTGTGCCGGGAGATTCCAATTACCTCTCCCAACACTTCCGTCAAACAGCGAGCCTAGGCCTTTTAGAAGTGAAAGGAACCAGCAGGCTGGATGGGGAGGTACAGGCCTTAAGCTCAACTCTCAGAAGTGTGTATGCAGGGGAGACAGATGTCTGCTACCCACTCTGACATGGGAGTTGGAAACTACCTACACTCTGATTGAAGAAGGCCATTGGAAATCGCTGTATTCAACTCAGATACACAGGAGTTCAGGCCCAATGCTTACACATGCTTTTCCCGCAACCTCTCTCAGCCACTAACATTAGGATGTTAGCAGCTGCGCCTACAGTCAGGCAGGATGCGGGTGGGTTCTGCCCTGTCCTCAGCACTCCCAGGGAAGCATGCCTAGAAGCCAGCTCTCAACTAGCTGCATTCTTATGGCAGTGTGAAGGTAGCAGTATTCTGAGTCAGGAGGTTCCAAGATTACCACTCTACTGCACCTGGAGATACCCTCCAGGTCTGCATTGTTAACTTGCGTCTCAGAAGCCTGTGGCAAACGTCTCTGGTGAAGACCTGCGAAACTCACTCTGCAGGCAGTGTGGAACTGTGAGGGACTGAGGGTGAGCTCAACTCTCAGAAGTAAGATGCTTTTGGACAAGGCGTTCAGCTACCTTCTCACGTATGGAACTTAGTATGTAGCAGCAGTCTACCACACGAATTACTAGGCAATCGCTGGAATGAGCTTGGAGGCCCTAGTCTTGTGTGCCGGGAGATTCCAATTACCTCTCCCAACACTTCCGTCAAACAGCGAGCCTAGGCCTTTTAGAAGTGAAAGGAACCAGCAGGCTGGATGGGGAGGTACAGGCCTTAAGCTCAACTCTCAGAAGTGTGTATGCAGGGGAGACAGATGTCTGCTACCCACTCTGACATGGGAGTTGGAAACTACCTACACTCTGATTGAAGAAGGCCATTGGAAATCGCTGTATTCAACTCAGATACACAGGAGTTCAGGCCCAATGCTTACACATGCTTTTCCCGCAACCTCTCTCAGCCACTAACATTAGGATGTTAGCAGCTGCGCCTACAGTCAGGCAGGATGCGGGTGGGTTCTGCCCTGTCCTCAGCACTCCCAGGGAAGCATGCCTAGAAGCCAGCTCTCAACTAGCTGCATTCTTATGGCAGTGTGAAGGTAGCAGTATTCTGAGTCAGGAGGTTCCCAGATTACCACTCTACTGCACCTGGAGATACCCTCCAGGTCTGCATTGTTAACTTGCTTCTCAGAAGCCTCTGGCAAACGTCTCTGGTGAAGACGTCCGAAACTCACTCTGCAGGCAGTGTGGAACTGTGAGGGACTGAGGGTGAGCTCAACTCTCAGAAGTAAGATGTTTTTGGACAAGGCGTTCAACTACCTACTCACGTATGGAACTTAGTATGTAGCACCAGTCTACCCCAGGAATTACTAGGAAATCGCTTGATTGAGCTTGGAGGCACTCGTCTTGTGTGCCGGGAGATTCCAGTTACCTCTCCCAACACTTGCGTCAAGCAGCGAGCCTAGGCCTTTTGGAAGCGAAAGGTAGCGGCAGGCAGGATGTTGGGTTACAGGCCATAAGCTCAACTCTCAGAAGTGTGTATGCATGGGTGGCAGATGTCTGCTACCCACTCGGACATGGGAGTTGGAACCTAGCTACACTCCTATTGAAGAAGGACTTTGGAAATCGCTGTATTCAACTCAGATACACGGGAGTTCAGGCCCAATGCTTACACATGCTTTTCCCACAAACTATCCCAGCCACTAACAGAAGGAGGTTAGCAGGTAAGTCTACAGTCAGGCAGGATGCGGGAGGGTCCTGCCCTGTCCTCAGCTCTCACAGGGAAGCATGCCTTGAAGCCAGCTCTCAACTAGCTGCATTCTTAGGACAGTGTGAAGGTAGCAGTATTCTGAGACAGGAGGTTCCCAGATTACCACTCTACTGCACCTGGAGATACCCTCCAGGTCTGCATTGTTAACTTGTGTCTCAGAGGCCTCTGGCAAACGTCTCTGGTGAAGACGTGCGAAACTCACTCTGCAGGCAGTGTGGAACTGTGAGGGACTGAGGGTCAGCTCAACTCTCAGCAGTAAGATGTTTTTGGACAAGGCGTTCAAATACCTACTCACGTATGGAACTTAGTATGTAGCACCAGTCTACCCCAGGAATTACTGGGAAATCGCTGGATTGAGCTTGGAGGCACTAGTCTTGTTGCCGGGAGATTCCAGTTACCTCTCCCAACACTTCGGTGAAGCAGCGAGCCTAGGCCTTTTGGAAGCGAAAGCTAGCTGCAGGCAGGAGGTAGGGATACAGGCCATAAGCTCAACTCTCAGAAGTGTGTATGCATGGGAGGCAGATGTCTGCTACGCACTCGTACATGCGAGTGGGAACCTACTACACTCTGATGAAAAAGGACTTTGGAAATTGCTGTATTCAACTCAGATACACGTGGGTTCAGGCACAACGATTCCACATGCTTTTCTCACAACCTTTCCCTGCCACTAACATGAGGACGTTAGCAGCTCCTTCTACAGTCAAGCAGGATGCGGGAGGGTTGTGCCCTGTCCTTAGCTCTCACAGGGAAGCATGTCTTGAAGCCACCGGTCAACTAGCTGCATACTTATGGCAGGGTCAAGGTAGCAGTATTCTGAGACAGGAGGTTCCCAGATTACCACTCTACTGCACCTGGAGATACCCTCCAGGTCTGCATTGTTAACTTGCGTCTCAGAGGCCTCTGGCAAACGTCTCTGGTGAAGACGTGCGAAACTCACTCTGCAGGCAGTGTGGAACTGTGAGGGACTGAGGGTCAGCTCAACTCTCAGCAGTAAGATGTTTTTGGACAAGGCGTTCAAATACCTACTCACGTATGGAACTTAGTATGTAGCACCAGTCTACCCCAGGAATTACTAGGAAATCGCTTGATTGAGCTTGGAGGCACTCGTCTTGTGTGCCGGGAGATTCCAATTACCTCTCCCAACACTTGCGTCAAGCAGCGAGCCTAGGCCTTTTGGAAGCGAAAGGTAGCGGCATGCACGATGTAGGGTTACAGGCCATAAGCTCAACTCTCAGAAGTGTGTATGCATGGGAGGCAGATGTCTGCTACCCACTCGGATATGGGAGTTGGAACCTAGCTACACTCCTATTGAAGAAGGATGTTGGAAATCGCTGTATTCAACTCAGATACTCGGGAGTTCAGGCCCAATGCTTACACATGCTTTTCCCACAACCTATCCCAGCCACTAACATTAGGATGTTAGCAGCTGCGCCTACAGTCAGGCAGGATGCGGGAGGGTTCTGCCCTGTCCTCAGCTCTCACAGGGAAGCATGCCTAGAAGCCAGCTCTCAACTAGCTGCATTCTTATGACAGTGTGAAGGTAGCAGTATTCTGAGTAAGGCGGTTCCGAGATTACCACTCTACTGCACCTGGAGATACCCTCCAGGTCTGCATTGTTAACTTGCGTCTCAGAAGCCTGTGGCAAACGTCTCTGGTGAAGACCTGCGAAACTCACTCTGCAGGCAGTGTGGAACTGTGAGGGACTGAGGGTGAGCTCAACTCTCAGAAGTAAGATGCTTTTGGACAAGGCGTTCAGCTACCTTCTCACGTATGGAACTTAGTATGTAGCACCTGTCTACCCCAGGAATTACTAGGCTATCGCTGGAATGAGCTTGGAGGCACTAGTCTTGTGTGCCGGGAGATTCCAATTACCTCTCCCAACACTTCCGTCTTACAGCGAGCCTAGGTCTTTTAGAAGTGAAAGGAACCAGCAGGCTGGATGGGGAGGTACAGGCCTTAAGCTCAACTCTCAGAAGTGTGTATGCAGGGGAGACAGATGTCTGCTACCCACTCTGACATGGGAGTTGGAAACTACCTACACTCTGATTGAAGAAGGCCATTGGAAATCGCTGTATTCAACTCAGATACACAGGAGTTCATGCCCAATGCTTACACATGCTTTTCCCGCAAGCTCTCTCAGCCACTAACATTAGGATGTTAGCAGCTGCGCCTACAGTCAGGCAGGATGCGGGTGGGTTCTGGCATGTCCTCAGCACTCCCAGGGAAGCATGCCTAGAAGCCAGCTCTCAACTAGCTGCATTCTTATGGCAGTGTGAAGGTAGCAGTATTCTGAGTCAGGAGGTTCCAAGATTACCACTCTACTGCACCTGGAGATACCCTCCAGGTCTGCATTGTTAACTTGCGTCTCAGAAGCCTGTGGCAAACGTCTCTGGTGAAGACCTGCGGAACTCACTCTGCAGGCAGTGTGGAACTGTGAGGGACTGAGGGTGAGCTCAACTCTCAGAAGTAAGATGCTTTTGGACAAGGCGTTCAGCTACCTTCTCACGTATGGAACTTAGTATGTAGCAGCAGTCTACCACACGAATTACTAGGCAATCGCTGGAATGAGCTTGGAGGCCCTAGTCTTGTGTGCCGGGAGATTCCAATTACCTCTCCCAACACTTCCGTCAAACAGCGAGCCTAGGCCTTTTAGAAGTGAAAGGAACCAGCAGGCTGGATGGGGAGGTACAGGCCTTAAGCTCAACTCTCAGAAGTGTGTATGCAGGGGAGACAGATGTCTGCTACCCACTCTGACATGGGAGTTGGAAACTACCTACACTCTGATTGAAGAAGGCCATTGGAAATCGCTGTATTCAACTCAGATACACAGGAGTTCTGGCCCAATGCTTACACATGCTTCTCCCGCAACCTCTCTCAGCCACTAACATTAGGATGTTAGCAGCTGCGCCTACAGTCAGGCAGGATGCGGGTGTGTTCTGCCCTGTCCTCAGCACTCCCAGGGAAGCATGCCTCGAAGCCAGCTCTCAACTAGCTGCATTCTTATGGCAGTGTGAAGGTAGCAGTATTCTGAGTAAGGAGGTTCCCAGATTACCACTCTACTGCACCTGGAGATACCCTCCAGGTCTGCATTGTTAACTTGCGTCTAAGAAGCCTCTGGCAAACGTCTCTGGTGAAGACGTCCGAAACTCACTCTGCAGGCAGTGTGGAACTGTGAGGGACTGAGGGTGAGCTCAACTCTCAGAAGTAAGATGTTTTTGGACAAGGCGTTCAACTACCTACTCACGAATGGAACTTAGTATGTAGCACCAGTCTACCTCAGGAATTACTAGGAAATCGCTTGATTGAGCTTGGAGGCACTCGTCTTGTGTGCCGGGAGATTCCAGTTACCTCTCCCAACACTTGCGTCAAGCAGCGAGCCTAGGCCTTTTGGAAGCGAAAGCTAGCTGCAGGCAGGAGGTAGGGATACAGGCCATAAGCTCAACTCTCAGAAGTGTGTATGCATGGGAGGCAGATGTCTGCTACGCACTCGTACATGCGAGTGGGAACCTACTACACTCTGATGAAAAAGGACTTTGGAAATTGCTGTATTCAACTCAGATACACGTGGGTTCAGGCACAACGATTCCACATGCTTTTCTCACAACCTTTCCCTGCCACTAACATGAGGACGTTAGCAGCTCCTTCTACAGTCAAGCAGGATGCGGGAGGGTTGTGCCCTGTCCTTAGCTCTCACAGGGAAGCATGTCTTGAAGCCAGCGGTCAACTAGCTGCATACTTATGGCAGGGTCAAGGTAGCAGTATTCTGAGACAGGAGGTTCCCAGATTACCACTCTACTGCACCTGGAGATACCCTCCAGGTCTGCATTGTTAACTTGCGTCTCAGAGGCCTCTGGCAAACGTCTCTGGTGAAGACGTGCGAAACTCACTCTGCAGGCAGTGTGGAACTGTGAGGGACTGAGGGTCAGCTCAACTCTCAGCAGTAAGATGTTTTTGGACAAGGCGTTCAAATACCTACTCACGTATGGAACTTAGTATGTAGCACCAGTCTACCCCAGGAATTACTAGGAAATCGCTTGATTGAGCTTGGAGGCACTCGTCTTGTGTGCCGGGAGATTCCAATTACCTCTCCCAACACTTGCGTCAAGCAGCGAGCCTAGGCCTTTTGGAAGCGAAAGGTAGCGGCAGGCACGATGTAGGGTTACAGGCCATAAGCTCAACTCTCAGAAGTGTGTATGCATGGGAGGCAGATGTCTGCTACCCACTCGGACATGGGAGTTGGAACGTAGCTACACTCCTATTGAAGAAGGATGTTGGAAATCGCTGTATTCAACTCAGATACTCGGGAGTTCAGGCCCAATGCTTACACATGCTTTTCCCACAACCTATCCCAGCCACTAACAGAAGGAGGTTAGCAGGTACGTCTACAGTCAGGCAGGATGCGGGAGGGTTCTGCCCTGTCCTCAGCTCTCACAGGGAAGCATGCCTAGAAGCCAGCTCTCAACTAGCTGCATTCTTATGACAGTGTGAAGGTAGCAGTATTCTGAGTAAGGCGGTTCCGAGATTACCACTCTACTGCACCTGGAGATACCCTCCAGGTCTGCATTGTTAACTTGCGTCTCAGAAGCCTCTGGCAAACGTCTCTGGTGAAGACGTCCGAAACTCACTCTGCAGGCAGTGTGGAACTGTGAGGGACTGAGGGTGAGCTCAACTCTCAGAAGTAAGATGCTTTTGGACAAGGCGTTCAGCTACATTCTCACGTATGGAACTTAGTATGTAGCACCTGTCTACCCCAGGAATTACTAGGCAATCGCTGGAATGAGCTTGGAGGCACTAGTCTTGTGTGCCGGGAGATTCCAATTACCTCTCCCAACACTTCCGTCAAACAGCGAGCCTAGGCCTTTTAGAAGTGAAAGGAACCAGCAGGCTGGATGGGGAGGTACAGGCCTTAAGCTCAACTCTCTGAAGTGTGTATGCAAGGGAGACAGATGTCTGCTACCCATTCTGACATGGGAGTTGGAAACTACCTACACTCTGATTGAAGAAGGCCATTGGAAATCACTGTATTCAACTCAGATACACAGGAGTTCAGGCCCAATGCTTACACATGCTTTTCCCGCAACCTCTCTCAGCCGCTAACATTAGGATGTTAGCAGCTGCGCCTACAGTCAGGCAGGATGCGGGTGGGTTCTGCCATGTCCTCAGAACTCCCAGGGAAGCATGCCTAGAAGCCAGCTCTCAACTAGCTGCATTCTTATGGCAGTGTGAAGGTAGCAGTATTCTGAGTCAGGAGGTTCCAAGATTACCACTCTACTGCACCTGGAGATACCCTCCAGGTCTGCATTGTTAACTTGCGTCTCAGAAGCCTGTGGCAAACGTCTCTGGTGAAGACCTGCAAAACTCACTCTGCAGGCAGTGTGGAACTGTGAGGGACTGAGGGTGAGCTCAACTCTCAGAAGTAAGATGCTTTTGGACAAGGCGTTCAGCTACCTTCTCACGTATGGAACTTAGTATGTAGCACCAGTCTACCACACGAATTACTAGGCAATCGCTGGAATGAGCTTGGAGGCCCTAGTCTTGTGTGCCGGGAGATTCCAATTACCTCTCCCAACACTTCCGTCAAACAGCGAGCCTAGGCCTTTTAGAAGTGAAAGGAACCAGCAGGCTGGATGGGGAGGTACAGGTCTTAAGCTCAACTCTCAGAAGTGTGTATGCAGGGGAGACAGATGTCTGCTACCCACTCTGACATGGGAGTTGGAAACTAGCTACACAATGATTGAAGAAGGCCATTGGAAATCGCTGTATTCAACTCAGATACACAGGAGTTCAGGCCCAATGCTTACACATGCTTTTCCCGCAACCTCTCTCAGCCACTAACATTAGGATGTTAGCAGCTGCGCCTACAGTCAGGCAGGATGCGGGTGGGTTCTGCCCTGTCCTCAGCACTCCCAGGGAAGCATGCCTAGAAGCCAGCTCTCAACTAGCTGCATTCTTATGGCAGTGTAAAGGTAGCAGTATTCTGAGTCAGGAGGTTCCCAGATTACCACTCTACTGCACCTGGAGATACCCTCCAGGTCTGCATTGTTAACTTGCGTCTCAGAAGCCTCTGGCAAACGTCTCTGGTGAAGACGTCCGAAACTCACTCTGCAGGCAGTGTGGAACTGTGAGGGACTGAGGGTGAGCTCAACTCTCAGAAGTAAGATGTTTTTGGACAAGGCGTTCAACTACCTACTCACGTATGGAACTTAGTATGTAGCACCAGTCTACCCCAGGAATTACTAGGAAATCGCTTGATTGAGCTTGGAGGCACTCGTCTTGTATGCCGGGAGATTCCAGTTACCTCTCCCAACACTTGCGTCAAGCAGCGAGCCTAGGCATTTTGGAAGCGAAAGGTAGCGGCAGGCAGGATGTTGGGTTACAGGCCATAAGCTCAACTCTCAGAAGTGTGTATGCATGGGTGGCAGATGTCTGCTACCCACTCGGACATGGGAGTTGGAACCTAGCTACACTCCTATTGAATAAGGACTTTGGAAATCGCTGTATTCAACTGAGATACACGGGAGTTCAGGCCCAATGCTTACACATGCTTTTCCCACAAACTATCCCAGCCACTAACAGAAGGAGGTTAGCAGGTAAGTCTACAGTCAGGCAGGATGCGGGAGGGTCCTGCCCTGTCCTCAGCTCTCACAGGGAAGCATGCCTTGAAGCCAGCTCTCAACTAGCTGCATTCTTATGACAGTGTGAAGGTAGCAGTATTCTGAGTAAGGAGGTTCCCAGATTACCACTCTACTGCACCTGGAGATACCCTCCAGGTCTGCATTGTTAACTTGCGTCTCAGAGGCCTCTGGGAAACGTCTCTGGTGAAGACGTGCGAAACTCACTCTGCAGGCAGTGTGGAACTGTGAGGGACTGAGGGTGAGCTCAACTCTCAGCAGTAAGATGTTATTGGACAAGGCGTTCAGCTACCTTCTCACATATGGAACTTAGTATGTAGCACCAGTCTACCCCAGGAATTACTGGGAAATCGCTGGATTGAGCTTGGAGGCACTAGTCTTGTTGCCGGGAGATTCCAGTTACCTCTCCCAACACTTCAGTGAAGCAGCGAGCCTAGGCCTTTTGGAAGCGAAAGCTAGCTGCAGGCAGGAGGTAGGGATACAGGCCATAAGCTCAACTCTCAGAAGTGTGTATGCATGGGAGGCAGATGTCTGCTACCCACTCGTACATGCGAGTGGGAACCTACTACACTCTGATGAAAAAGGACTTTGGAAATCGCTGTATTCAACTCAGATACACCTGGGTTCAGGCACAACGATTCCACATGCTTTTCTCACAACCTTTCCCTGCCACTAACATGAGGACGTTAGCAGCTCCTTCTACAGTCAAGCAGGATGCGGGAGGGTTGTGCCCTGTCCTTAGCTCTCACAGGGAAGCATGTCTTGAAGCCAGCGGTCAACTAGCTGCATACTTATGGCAGGGTCAAGGTAGCAGTATTCTGAGACAGGAGGTTCCCAGATTACCACTCTACTGCACCTGGAGATACCCTCCAGGTCTGCATTGTTAACTTGCGTCTCAGAGGCCTCTGGCAAACGTCTCTGGTGAAGACGTGCGAAACTCACTCTGCAGGCAGTGTGGAACTGTGAGGGACTGAGGGTCAGCTCAACTCTCAGCAGTAAGATGTTTTTGGACAAGGCGTTCAAATACCTACTCACGTATGGAACTTAGTATGTAGCACCAGTCTACCCCAGGTATTACTAGGCAATCGCTTGATTGAGCTTGGAGGCACTCGTCTTGTGTGCCGGGAGATTCCAATTACCTCTCCCAACACTTGCGTCAAGCAGCGAGCCTAGGCCTTTTGGAAGCGAAAGGTAGCGGCAGGCACGATGTAGGGTTACAGGCCATAAGCTCAACTCTCAGAAGTGTGTATGCATGGGAGGCAGATGTCTGCTACCCACTCGGACATGGGAGTTGGAACCTAGCTACACTCCTATTGAAGAAGGATGTTGGAAATCGCTGTATTCAACTCAGATACTCGGGAGTTCAGGCCCAATGCTTACACATGCTTTTCCCACAACCTATCCCAGCCACTAACAGAAGGAGGTTAGCAGGTACGTCTACAGTCAGGCAGGATGCGGGAGGGTTCTGCCCTGTCCTCAGCTCTCACAGGGAAGCATGCCTAGAAGCCAGCTCTCAACTAGCTGCATTCTTATGACAGTGTGAAGGTAGCAGTATTCTGAGTAAGGCGGTTCCGAGATTACCACTCTACTGCACCTGGAGATACCCTCCAGGTCTGCATTGTTAACTTGCGTCTCAGAAGCCTGTGGCAAACGTCTCTGGTGAAGACCTGCGAAACTCACTCTGCAGGCAGTGTGGAACTGTGAGGGACTGAGGGTGAGCTCAACTCTCAGAAGTAAGATGCTTTTGGACAAGGCGTTCAGCTACATTCTCACGTATGGAACTTAGTATGTAGCACCTGTCTACCCCAGGAATTACTAGGCTATCGCTGGAATGAGCTTGGAGGCACTAGTCTTGTGTGCCGGGAGATTCCAATTACCTCTCCCAACACTTCCGTCAAACAGCGAGCCTAGGCCTTTTAGAAGTGAAAGGAACCAGCAGGCTGGATGGGGAGGTACAGGCCTTAAGCTCAACTCTCAGAAGTGTGTATGCAGGGGAGACAGATGTCTGCTACCCACTCTGACATGGGAGTTGGAAACTACCTACACTCTGATTGAAGAAGGCCATTGGAAATCGCTGTATTCAACTCAGATACACAGGAGTTCAGGCCCAATGCTTACACATGCTTTTCCCGCAACCTCTCTCAGCCACTAACATTAGGATGTTAGCAGCTGCGCCTACAGTCAGGCAGGATGCGGGTGGGTTCTGCCATGTCCTCAGCACTCCCAGGGAAGCATGCCTAGAAGCCAGCTCTCAACTAGCTGCATTCTTATGGCAGTGTGAAGGTAGCAGTATTCTGAGTCAGGAGGTTCCAAGATTACCACTCTACTGCACCTGGAGATACCCTCCAGGTCTGCATTGTTAACTTGCGTCTCAGAAGCCTGTGGCAAACGTCTCTGGTGAAGACCTGCGAAACTCACTCTGCAGGCAGTGTGGAACTGTGAGGGACTGAGGGTGAGCTCAACTCTCAGAAGTAAGATGCTTTTGGACAAGGCGTTCAGCTACCTTCTCACGTATGGAACTTAGTATGTAGCAGCAGTCTACCACACGAATTACTAGGCAATCGCTGGAATGAGCTTGGAGGCCCTAGTATTGTGTGCCGGGAGATTCCAATTACCTTTCCCAACACTTCCGTCAAACAGCGAGCCTAGGCCTTTTAGAAGTGAAAGGAACCAGCAGGCTGGATGGGGAGGTACAGGCCTTAAGCTCAACTCTCAGAAGTGTGTATGCAGGGGAGACAGATGTCTGCTACCCACTCTGACATGGGAGTTGGAAACTAGCTACACTCTGATTGAAGAAGGCCATTGGAAATCGCTGTATTCAACTCAGATACACAGGAGTTCAGGCCCAATGCTTACACATGCTTTTCCCGCAACCTCTCTCAGCCACTAACATTAGGAAGTTAGCAGCTGCGCCTACAGTCAGGCAGGATGCGGGTGGGTTCTGCCCTGTCCTCAGCACTCCCAGGGAAGCATGCCTAGAAGCCAGCTCTCAACTAGCTGCATTCTTATGGCAGTGTGAAGGTAGCAGTATTCTGAGTCAGGAGGTTCCCAGATTACCACTCTACTGCACCTGGAGATACCCTCCAGGTCTGCATTGTTAACTTGCGTCTCAGAAGCCTCTGGCAAACGTCTCTGTTGAAGACGTCCGAAACTTACTCTGCAGGCAGTGTGGAACTGTGAGGGACTGAGGGTGAGCTCAACTCTCAGCAGTAAGATGATTTTGGACAAGGCGTTCAGCTACCTTCTCACATATGGAACTTAGTATGTAGCACCAGTCTACCCCAGGAATTACTGGGAAATCGCTGGATTGAGCATGGAGGCACTAGTCTTGTTGCCGGGAGATTCCAGTTACCTCTCCCAACACTTGCGTCAAGCAGCGATCCTAGGCCTTTTGGAAGCGAAAGCTAGCTGCAGGCAGGAGGTAGGGATACAGGCCATAAGCTCAACTCTCAGAAGTGTGTATGCATGGGAGGCAGATGTCTGCTACGCACTCGTACATGCGAGAGGGAACCTACTACACTCTGATGAAAAAGGACTTTGGAAATTGCTGTATTCAACTCAGATACACGTGGGTTCAGGCACAACGATTCCACATGCTTTTCTCACAACCTTTCCCTGCCACTAACATGAGGACGTTAGCAGCTCCTTCTACAGTCAAGCAGGATGCGGGAGGGTTGTGCCCTGTCCTTAGCTCTCACAGGGAAGCATGTCTTGAAGCCAGCGGTCAACTAGCTGCATACTTATGGCAGGGTCAAGGTAGCAGTATTCTGAGACAGGAGGTTCCCAGATTACCACTCTACTGCACCTGGAGATACCCTCCAGGTCTGCATTGTTAACTTGCGTCTCAGAGGCCTCTGGCAAACGTCTCTGGTGAAGACGTGCGAAACTCACTCTGCAGGCAGTGTGGAACTGTGAGGGACTGAGGGTCAGCTCAACTCTCAGCAGTAAGATGTTTTTGGACAAGGCGTTCAAATACCTACTCACGTATGGAACTTAGTATGTAGCACCAGTCTACCCCAGGAATTACTAGGAAATCGCTTGATTGAGCTTGGAGGCACTCGTCTTGTGTGCCGGGAGATTCCAATTACCTCTCCCAACACTTGCGTCAAGCAGCGAGCCTAGGCCTTTTGGAAGCGAAAGGTAGCGGCAGGCACGATGTAGGGTTACAGGCCATAAGCTCAACTCTCAGAAGTGTGTATGCATGGGAGGCAGATGTCTGCTACCCACTCGGACATGGGAGTTGGAACCTAGCTACACTCCTATTGAAGAAGGATGTTGGAAATCGCTGTATTCAACTCAGATACTCGGGAGTTCAGGCCCAATGCTTACACATGCTTTTCCCACAACCTATCCCAGCCACTAACATTAGGATGTTAGCAGCTGCGCCTACAGTCAGGCAGGATGCGGGAGGGTTCTGCCCTGTCCTCAGCTCTCACAGGGAAGCATGCCTAGAAGCCAGCTCTCAACTAGCTGCATTCTTATGACAGTGTGAAGGTAGCAGTATTCTGAGTAAGGCGGTTCCGAGATTACCACTCTACTGCACCTGGAGATACCCTCCAGGTCTGCATTGTTAACTTGCGTCTCAGAAGCCTGTGGCAAACGTCTCTGGTGAAGACCTGCGAAACTCACTCTGCAGGCAGTGTGGAACTGTGAGGGACTGAGGGTGAGCTCAACTCTCAGAAGTAAGATGCTTTTGGACAAGGCGTTCAGCTACATTCTCACGTATGGAACTTAGTATGTAGCACCTGTCTACCCCAGGAATCACTAGGCAATCGCTGGAATGAGCTTGGAGGCACTAGTCTTGTGTGCCGGGAGATTCCAATTACCTCTCCCAACACTTCCGTCAAACAGCGAGCCTAGGCCTTTTAGAAGTGAAAGGAACCAGCAGGCTGGATGGGGAGGTACAGGCCTTAAGCTCAACTCTCAGAAGTGTGTATGCAAGGGAGACAGATGTCTGCTACCCACTCTGACATG
The DNA here is from genome assembly GCF_048164855.1 of Canis lupus baileyi. Classification (NCBI taxonomy): domain Eukaryota; kingdom Metazoa; phylum Chordata; class Mammalia; order Carnivora; family Canidae; genus Canis; species Canis lupus. Next base: position 1,474,989 of record NW_027326457.1, on the reverse strand, counting down.
GGAGTTGGAAACTACCTACACTCTGATTGAAGAAGGCCATTGGAAATCACTGTATTCAACTCAGATACACAGGAGTTCAGGCCCAATGCTTACACATGCTTTTCCCGCAACCTCTCTCAGCCACTAACATTAGGATGTTAGCAGCTGCGCCTACAGTCAGGCAGGATGCGGGTGGGTTCTGCCATGTCCTCAGAACTCCCAGGGAAGCATGCCTAGAAGCCAGCTCTCAACTAGCTGCATTCTTATGGCAGTGTGAAGGTAGCAGTATTCTGAGTCAGGAGGTTCCAAGATTAGCACTCTACTGCACCTGGAGATACCCTCCAGGTCTGCATTGTTAACTTGCGTCTCAGAAGCCTGTGGCAAACGTCTCTGGTGAAGACCTGCGAAACTCACTCTGCAGGCAGTGTGGAACTGTGAGGGACTGAGGGTGAGCTCAACTCTCAGAAGTAAGATGCTTTTGGACAAGGCGTTCAGCTACCTTCTCACGTATGGAACTTAGTATGTAGCACCAGTCTACCACACGAAGTACTAGGCAATCGCTGGAATGAGCTTGGAGGCCCTAGTCTTGTGTGCCGGGAGATTCCAATTACCTCTCCCAACACTTCCGTCAAACAGCGAGCCTAGGCCTTTTAGAAGTGAAAGGAACCAGCAGGCTGGATGGGGAGGTACAGGCCTTAAGCTCAACTCTCAGAAGTGTGTATGCAGGGGAGACAGATGTCTGCTACCCACTCTGACATGGGAGTTGGAAACTACCTACACTCTGATTGAAGAAGGCCATTGGAAATCGCTGTATTCAACTCAGATACACAGGAGTTCAGGCCCAATGCTTACACATGCTTTTCCCGCAACCTCTCTCAGCCACTAACATTAGGATGTTAGCAGCTGCGCCTACAGTCAGGCAGGATGCGGGTGGGTTCTGCCCTGTCCTCAGCACTCCCAGGGAAGCATGCCTAGAAGCCAGCTCTCAACTAGCTGCATTCTTATGGCAGTGTGAAGGTAGCAGTATTCTGAGTAAGGAGGTTCCCAGATTACCACTCTACTGCACCTGGAGATACCCTCCAGGTCTGCATTGTTAACTTGCGTCTCAGAAGCCTCTGGCAAACGTCTCTGGTGAAGACGTCCGAAACTCACTCTGCAGGCAGTGTGGAACTGTGAGGGACTGAGGGTGAGCTCAACTCTCAGAAGTAAGATGTTTTTGGACAAGGCGTTCAACTACCTACTCACGTATGGAACTTAGTATGTAGCACCAGTCTACCCCAGGAATTACTAGGAAATCGCTTGATTGAGCTTGGAGGCACTCGTCTTGTGTGCCGGGAGATTCCAGTTACCTCTCCCAACACTTGCGTCAAGCAGCGAGCCTAGGCCTTTTGGAAGCGAAAGGTAGCGGCAGGCAGGATGTTGGGTTACAGGCCATAAGCTCAACTCTCAGAAGTGTGTATGCATGGGTGGCAGATGTCTGCTACCCACTCGGACATGGGAGTTGGAACATAGCTACACTCCTATTGAAGAAGGACTTTGGAAATCGCTGTATTCAACTCAGATACACGGGAGTTCAGGCCCAATGCTTACACATGCTTTTCCCACAAACTATCCCAGCCACTAACAGAAGGAGGTTAGCAGGTAAGTCTACAGTCAGGCAGGATGCGGGAGGGTCCTGCCCTGTCCTCAGCTCTCACAGGTAAGCATGCCTTGAAGCCAGCTCTCAACTAGCTGCATTCTTATGACAGTGTGAAGGTAGCAGTATTCTGAGTAAGGAGGTTCCCAGATTACCACTCTACTGCACCTGGAGATACCCTCCAGGTCTGCATTGTTAACTTGCGTCTCAGAGGCCTCTGGCAAACGTCTCTGGTGAAGACGTGCGAAACTCACTCTGCAGGGAGTGTGGAACTGTGAGGGACTGAGGGTGAGCTCAACTCTCAGCAGTAAGATAATTTTGGACAAGGCGTTCAGCTACCTTCTCACATATGGAACTTAGTATGTAGCACCAGTCTACCCCAGGAATTACTGGGAAATCGCTGGATTGAGCTTGGAGGCACTAGTCTTGTTGCCGGGAGATTCCAGTTACCTCTCCCAACACTTCAGTGAAGCAGCGAGCCTAGGCCTTTTGGAAGCGAAAGCTAGCTGCAGGCAGGAGGTAGGGATACAGGTCATAAGCTCAACTCTCAGAAGTGTGTATGCATGGGAGGCAGATGTCTGCTACCCACTCGTACATGCGAGTGGGAACCTACTACACTCTGATGAAAAAGGACTTTGGAAATCGCAGTATTCAACTCAGATACACGTGGGTTCAGGCACAACGATTCCACATGCTTTTCTCACAACCTTTCCCTGCCACTAACATGAGGACGTTAGCAGCTCCTTCTACAGTCAAGCAGGATGCGGGAGGGTTGTGCCCTGTCCTTAGCTCTCACAGGGAAGCATGTCTTGAAGCCAGCGGTCAACTAGCTGCATACTTATGGCAGGGTCAAGGTAGCAGTATTCTGAGACAGGAGGTTCCCAGATTACCACTCTACTGCACCTGGAGATACCCTCCAGGTCTGCATTGTTAACTTGCGTCTCAGAGGCCTCTGGCAAACGTCTCTGGTGAAGACGTGCGAAACTCACTCTGCAGGCAGTGTGGAACTGTGAGGGACTGAGGGTCAGCTCAACTCTCAGCAGTAAGATGTTTTTGGACAAGGCGTTCAAATACCTACTCACGTATGGAACTTAGTATGTAGCACCAGTCTACCCCAGGAATTACTAGGAAATCGCTTGATTGAGCTTGGAGGCACTCGTCTTGTGTGCCGGGAGATTCCAATTACCTCTCCCAACACTTGCGTCAAGCAGCGAGCCTAGGCCTTTTGGAAGCGAAAGGTAGCGGCAGGCACGATGTAGGGTTACAGGCCATAAGCTCAACTCTCAGAAGTGTGTATGCATGGGAGGCAGATGTCTGCTACCCACTCGGACATGGGAGTTGGAACCTAGCTACACTCCTATTGAAGAAGGATGTTGGAAATCGCTGTATTCAACTCAGATACTCGGGAGTTCAGGCCCAATGCTTACACATGCTTTTCCCACAACCTATCCCAGCCACTAACAGAAGGAGGTTAGCAGGTACGTCTACAGTCAGGCAGGATGCGGGAGGGTTCTGCCCTGTCCTCAGCTCTCACAGGGAAGCATGCCTAGAAGCCAGCTCTCAACTAGCTGCATTCTTATGACAGTGTGAAGGTAGCAGTATTCTGAGTAAGGCGGTTCCGAGATTACCACTCTACTGCACCTGGAGATACCCTCCAGGTCTGCATTGTTAACTTGCGTCTCAGAAGCCTGTGGCAAACGTCTCTGGTGAAGACCTGCGAAACTCACTCTGCAGGCAGTGTGGAACTGTGAGGGACTGAGGGTGAGCTCAACTCTCAGAAGTAAGATGCCTTTGGACAAGGCGTTCAGCTACATTCTCACGTATGGAACTTAGTATGTAGCACCTGTCTACCCCAGGAATTACTAGGCTATCGCTGGAATGAGCTTGGAGGCACTAGTCTTGTGTGCCGGGAGATTCCAATTACCTCTCCCAACACTTCCGTCAAACAGCGAGCCTAGGCCTTTTAGAAGTGAAAGGAACCAGCAGGCTGGATGGGGAGGTACAGACCTTAAGCTCAACTCTCAGAAGTGTGTATGCATGGGTGGCAGATGTCTGCTACCCACTCGGACATGGGAGTTGGAACCTAGCTACACTCCTATTGAAGAAGGACTTTGGAAATCGCTGTATTCAACTCAGATACACAGGAGTTCAGGCCCAATGCTTACACATGCTTTTCCCACAAACTATCCCAGCCACTAACAGAAGGAGGTTAGCAGGTAAGTCTACAGTCAGGCAGGATGCGGGAGGGTCCTGCCCTGTCCTCAGCTCTCACAGGGAAGCATGCCTTGAAGCCAGCTCTCAACTAGCTGCATGCTTATGACAGTGTGAAGGTAGCAGTATTCTGAGTAAGGAGGTTCCCAGATTACCACTCTACTGCACCTGGAGATACCCTCCAGGTCTGCATTGTTAACTTGCGTCTCAGAGGCCTCTGGCAAACGTCTCTGGTGAAGACGTGCGAAACTCACTCTGCAGGCAGTGTGGAACTGTGAGGGACTGAGGGCCAGCTCAACTCTCAGCAGTAAGATGTTTTTGGACAAGGCGTTCAAATACCTACTCACGTATGGAACTTAGTATGTAGCACCAGTCTACCCCAGGAATTACTGGGAAATCGCTGGATTGAGCTTGGAGGCACTAGTCTTGCTGCCGAGAGATTCCAGTTACCTCTCCCAACACTTCGGTGAAGCAGCGAGCCTAGGCCTTTTGGAAGCGAAAGCTAGCTGCAGGCAGGAGGTAGGGATAAGGTCATAAGCTCAACTCTCAGAAGTGTGTATGCATGGGAGGCAGATGTCTGCTACCCACTCGTACATGCGAGTGGGAACCTACTACACTCTGATGAAAAAGGACTTTGGAAATCGCAGTATTCAACTCAGATACACGTGGGTTCAGGCACAACGATTCCACATGCTTTTCTCACAACCTTTCCCTTCCACTAACATGAGGACGTTAGCAGCTCCTTCTACAGTCAAGCAGGATGCGGGAGGGTTGTGCCCTGTCCTTAGCTCTCACAGGGAAGCATGTCTTGAAGCCAGCGGTCAACTAGCTGCATACTTATGGCAGGGTCAAGGTAGCAGTATTCTGAGACAGGAGGTTCCCAGATTACCACTCTACTGCACCTGGAGATACCCTCCAGGTCTGCATTGTTAACTTGCGTCTCAGAGGCCTCTGGCAAACGTCTCTGGTGAAGACGTGCGAAACTCACTCTGCAGGCAGTGTGGAACTGTGAGGGACTGAGGGTCAGCTCAACTCTCAGCAGTAAGATGTTTTTGGACAAGGCGTTCAAATACCTACTCACGTATGGAACTTAGTATGTAGCACCAGTCTACCCCAGGAATTACTAGGAAATCGCTTGATTGAGCTTGGAGGCACTCGTCTTGTGTGCCGGGAGATTCCAATTACCTCTCCCAACACTTGCGTCAAGCAGCGAGCCTAGGCCTTTTGGAAGCGAAAGGTAGCGGCAGGCACGATGTAGGGTTACAGGCCATAAGCTCAACTCTCAGAAGTGTGTATGCATGGGAGGCAGATGTCTGCTACCCACTCGGACATGGGAGTTGGAACGTAGCTACACTCCTATTGAAGAAGGATGTTGGAAATCGCTGTATTCAACTCAGATACTCGGGAGTTCAGGCCCAATGCTTACACATGCTTTTCCCACAACCTATCGCAGCCACTAACAGAAGGAGGTTAGCAGGTACGTCTACAGTCAGGCAGGATGCGGGAGGGTTCTGCCCTGTCCTCAGCTCTCACAGCGAAGCATGCCTAGAAGCCAGCTCTCAACTAGCTGCATTCTTATGACAGTGTGAAGGTAGCAGTATTCTGAGTAAGGCGGTTCCGAGATTACCACTCTACTGCACCTGGAGATACCCTCCAGGTCTGCATTGTTAACTTGCGTCTCAGAAGCCTGTGGCAAACGTCTCTGGTGAAGACCTGCGAAACTCACTCTGCAGACAGTGTGGAACTGTGAGGGACTGAGGGTGAGCTCAACTCTCAGAAGTAAGATGCTTTTGGACAAGGCGTTCAGCTACATTCTCACGTATGGAACTTAGTATGTAGCACCTGTCTACCCCAGGAATTACTAGGCTATCGCTGGAATGAGCTTGGAGGCACTAGTCTTGTGTGCCGGGAGATTCCAATTACCTCTCCCAACACTTCCGTCAAACAGCGAGCCTAGGCCTTTTAGAAGTGAAAGGAACCAGCAGGCTGGATGGGGAGGTACAGGCCTTAAGCTCAACTCTCAGAAGTGTGTATGCAGGGGAGACAGATGTCTGCTACCCACTCTGACATGGGAGTTGGAAACTACCTACACTCTGATTGAAGAAGGCCATTGGAAATCGCTGTATTCAACTCAGATACACAGGAGTTCAGGCCCAATGCTTACACATGCTTTTCCCGCAACCTCTCTCAGCCACTAACATTAGGATGTTAGCAGCTGCGCCTACAGTCAGGCAGGATGCGGGTGGGTTCTGCCCTGTCCTCAGCACTCCCAGGGAAGCATGCCTAGAAGCCAGCTCTCAACTAGCTGCATTCTTATGGCAGTGTGAAGGTAGCAGTATTCTGAGTCAGGAGGTTCCAAGATTACCACTCTACTGCACCTGGAGATACCCTCCAGGTCTGCATTGTTAACTTGCGTCTCAGAAGCCTGTGGCAAACGTCTCTGGTGAAGACCTGCGAAACTCACTCTGCAGGCAGTGTGGAACTGTGAGGGACTGAGGGTGAGCTCAACTCTCAGAAGTAAGATGCTTTTGGACAAGGCGTTCAGCTACCTTCTCACGTATGGAACTTAGTATGTAGCAGCAGTCTACCACACGAATTACTAGGCAATCGCTGGAATGAGCTTGGAGGCCCTAGTCTTGTGTGCCGGGAGATTCCAATTACCTCTCCCAACACTTCCGTCAAACAGCGAGCCTAGGCCTTTTAGAAGTGAAAGGAACCAGCAGGCTGGATGGGGAGGTACAGGCCTTAAGCTCAACTCTCAGAAGTGTGTATGCAGGGGAGACAGATGTCTGCTACCCACTCTGACATGGGAGTTGGAAACTACCTACACTCTGATTGAAGAAGGCCATTGGAAATCGCTGTATTCAACTCAGATACACAGGAGTTCAGGCCCAATGCTTACACATGCTTTTCCCGCAACCTCTCTCAGCCACTAACATTAGGATGTTAGCAGCTGCGCCTACAGTCAGGCAGGATGCGGGTGGGTTCTGCCCTGTCCTCAGCACTCCCAGGGAAGCATGCCTAGAAGCCAGCTCTCAACTAGCTGCATTCTTATGGCAGTGTGAAGGTAGCAGTATTCTGAGTCAGGAGGTTCCCAGATTACCACTCTACTGCACCTGGAGATACCCTCCAGGTCTGCATTGTTAACTTGCGTCTCAGAAGCCTCTGGCAAACGTCTCTGGTGAAGACGTGCGAAACTCACTCTGCAGGCAGTGTGGAACTGTGAGGGACTGAGGGTCAGCTCAACTCTCAGCAGTAAGATGTTTTTGGACAAGGCGTTCAAATACCTACTCACGTATGGAACTTAGTATGTAGCACCAGTCTACCCCAGGAATTACTGGGAAATCGCTGGATTGAGCTTGGAGGCACTAGTCTTGCTGCCGAGAGATTCCAGTTACCTCTCCCAACACTTCGGTGAAGCAGCGAGCCTAGGCCTTTTGGAAGCGAAAGCTAGCTGCAGGCAGGAGGTAGGGATAAGGTCATAAGCTCAACTCTCAGAAGTGTGTATGCATGGGAGGCAGATGTCTGCTACCCACTCGTACATGCGAGTGGGAACCTACTACACTCTGATGAAAAAGGACTTTGGAAATCGCTGTATTCAACTCAGATACACGTGGGTTCAGGCACAACGATTCCACATGCTTTTCTCACAACCTTTCCCTGCCACTAACATGAGGACGTTAGCAGCTCCTTCTACAGTCAAGCAGGATGCGGGAGGGTTGTGCCCTGTCCTTAGCTCTCACAGGGAAGCATGTCTTGAAGCCAGCGGTCAACTAGCTGCATACTTATGGCAGGGTCAAGGTAGCAGTATTCTGAGACAGGAGGTTCCCAGATTACCACTCTACTGCACCTGGAGATACCCTCCAGGTCTGCATTGTTAACTTGCGTCTCAGAGGCCTCTGGCAAACGTCTCTGGTGAAGACGTGCGAAACTCACTCTGCAGGCAGTGTGGAACTGTGAGGGACTGAGGGTCAGCTCAACTCTCAGCAGTAAGATGTTTTTGGACAAGGCGTTCAAATACCTACTCACGTATGGAACTTAGTATGTAGCACCAGTCTACCCCAGGAATTACTAGGAAATCGCTTGATTGAGCTTGGAGGCACTCGTCTTGTGTGCCGGGAGATTCCAATTACCTCTCCCAACACTTGCGTCAAGCAGCGAGCCTAGGCCTTTTGGAAGCGAAAGGTAGCGGCAGGCACGATGTAGGGTTACAGGCCATAAGCTCAACTCTCAGAAGTGTGTATGCATGGGAGGCAGATGTCTGCTACCCACTCGGACATGGGAGTTGGAACCTAGCTACACTCCTATTGAAGAAGGATGTTGGAAATCGCTGTATTCAACTCAGATACTCGGGAGTTCAGGCTCAATGCTTACACATGCTTTTCCCACAACCTATCCCAGCCACTAACAGAAGGAGGTTAGCAGGTACGTCTACAGTCAGGCAGGATGCGGGAGGGTTCTGCCCTGTCCTCAGCTCTCACAGGGAAGCATGCCTAGAAGCCAGCTCTCAACTAGCTGCATTCTTATGACAGTGTGAAGGTAGCAGTATTCTGAGTAAGGCGGTTCCGAGATTACCACTCTACTGCACCTGGAGATACCCTCCAGGTCTGCATTGTTAACTTGCGTCTCAGAAGCCTGTGGCAAACGTCTCTGGTGAAGACCTGCGAAACTCACTCTGCAGGCAGTGTGGAACTGTGAGGGACTGAGGGTGAGCTCAACTCTCAGAAGTAAGATGCTTTTGGACAAGGCGTTCAGCTACATTCTCACGTATGGAACTTAGTATGTAGCACCTGTCTACCCCAGGAATTACTAGGCTATCGCTGGAATGAGCTTGGAGGCACTAGTCTTGTGTGCCGGGAGATTCCAATTACCTCTCCCAACACTTCCGTCAAACAGCGAGCCTAGGCCTTTTAGAAGTGAAAGGAACCAGCAGGCTGGATGGGGAGGTACAGACCTTAAGCTCAACTCTCAGAAGTGTGTATTATGGGTGGCAGATGTCTGCTACCCACTCGGACATGGGAGTTGGAACCTAGCTACACTCCTATTGAAGAAGGACTTTGGAAATCGCTGTATTCAACTCAGATACACAGGAGTTCAGGCCCAATGCTTACACATGCTTTTCCCACAAACTATCCCAGCCACTAACAGAAGGAGGTTAGCAGGTAAGTCTACAGTCAGGCAGGATGCGGGAGGGTCCTGCCCTGTCCTCAGCTCTCACAGGGAAGCATGCCTTGAAGCCAGCTCTCAACTAGCTGCATGCTTATGACAGTGTGAAGGTAGCAGTATTCTGAGTAAGGAGGTTCCCAGATTACCACTCTACTGCACCTGGAGATACCCTCCAGGTCTGCATTGTTAACTTGCGTCTCAGAGGCCTCTGGCAAACGTCTCTGGTGAAGACGTGCGAAACTCACTCTGCAGGCAGTGTGGAACTGTGAGGGACTGAGGGTCAGCTCAACTCTCAGCAGTAAGATGTTTTTGGACAAGGCGTTCAAATACCTACTCACGTATGGAACTTAGTATGTAGCACCAGTCTACCCCAGGAATTACTGGGAAATCGCTGGATTGAGCTTGGAGGCACTAGTCTTGCTGCCGAGAGATTCCAGTTACCTCTCCCAACACTTCGGTGAAGCAGCGAGCCTAGGCCTTTTGGAAGCGAAAGCTAGCTGCAGGCAGGAGGTAGGGTTACAGGCCATAAGCTCAACTCTCAGAAGTGTGTATGCATGGGAGGCAGATGTCTGCAACCCACTCGGACATGGGAGTTGGAACCTAGCTACACTCCTATTGAAGAAGGACTTTGGAAATCGCTGTATTCAACTCAGATACACGGGAGTTCAGGCCCAATGCTTACACATGCTTTTCCCACAAACTATCCCAGCCACTAACAGAAGGAGGTTAGCAGGTAAGTCTACAGTCAGGCAGGATGCGGGAGGGTCCTGCCCTGTCCTCAGCTCTCACAGGGAAGCATGCCTTGAAGCCAGCTCTCAACTAGCTCCATTCTTATGACAGTGTGAAGGTAGCAGTATTCTGAGTAAGGAGGTTCCCAGATTACCACTCTACTGCACCTGGAGATACCCTCCAGGTCTGCATTGTTAACTTGCGTCTCAGAGGCCTCTGGCAAACGTCTCTGGTGAAGACGTGCGAAACTCACTCTGCAGGCAGTGTGGAACTGTGAGGGACTGAGGGTCAGCTCAACTCTCAGCAGTAAGATGTTTTTGGACAAGGCGTTCAAATACCTACTCACGTATGGAACTTAGTATGTAGCACCTGCCTACCCCAGGAATTACTGGGAAATCGCTGGATTGAGCTTGGAGGCACTAGTCTTGTTTCCGGGAGATTCCAATTACCTCTCCCAACACTTCCGTCAAACAGCGAGCCTAGGCCTTTTAGAAGTGAAAGGAACCAGCAGGCTGGATGGGGAGGTACAGGCCTTAAGCTCAACTCTCAGAAGTGTGTATGCAGGGGAGACAGATGTCTGCTACCCACTCTGACATGGGAGTTGGAAACTAGCTACACTCTGATTGAAGAAGGCCATTGGAAATCACTGTATTCAACTCAGATACACAGGAGTTCAGGCCCAATGCTTACACATGCTTTTCCCGCAACCTCTCTCAGCCACTAACATTAGGATGTTAGCAGCTGCGCCTACAGTCAGGCAGGATGCGGGTGGGTTCTGCCATGTCCTCAGCACTCCCAGGGAAGCATGCCTAGAAGCCAGCTCTCAACTAGCTGCATTCTTATGGCAGTGTGAAGGTAGCAGTATTCTGAGTCAGGAGGTTCCAAGATTACCACTCTACTGTACCTGGAGATACCCTCCAGGTCTGCATTGTTAACTTGCGTCTCAGAAGCCTGTGGCAAACGTCTCTGGTGAAGACCTGCGAAACTCACTCTGCAGGCAGTGTGGAACTGTGAGGGACTGAGGGTGAGCTCAACTCTCAGAAGTAAGATGCTTTTGGACAAGGCGTTCAGCTACCTTCTCACGTATGGAACTTAGTATGTAGCACCAGTCTACCACACGAATTACTAGGCAATCGCTGGAATGAGCTTGGAGGCACTAGTCTTGTGTGCCGGGAGATTCCAATTACCTCTCCCAACACTTCCGTCAAACAGCGAGCCTAGGCCTTTTAGAAGTGAAAGGAACCAGCAGGCTGGATGGGGAGGTACAGGCCTTAAGCTCAACTCTCAGAAGTGTGTATGCAGGGGAGACAGATGTCTGCTACCCACTCTGACATGGGAGTTGGAAACTAGCTACACTCTGATTGAAGAAGGCCATTGGAAATCGCTGTATTCAACTCAGATACACAGGAGTTCAGGCCCAATGCTTACACATGCTTTTCCCGCAACCTCTCTCAGCCACTAACATTAGGATGTTAGCAGCTGCGCCTACAGTCAGGCAGGATGCGGGTGGGTTCTGCCCTGTCCTCAGCACTCCCAGGGAAGCATGCCTAGAAGCCAGCTCTCAACTAGCTGCATTCTTATGGCAGTGTGAAAGTAGCAGTATTCTGAGTAAGGAGGTTCCCAGATTACCACTCTACTGCACCTGGAGATACCCTCCAGGTCTGCATTGTTAACTTGCGTCTCAGAAGCCTCTGGCAAACGTCTCTGGTGAAGACGTCCGAAACTCACTCTGCAGGCAGTGTGGAACTGTGAGGGACTGAGGGTGAGCTCAACTCTCAGAAGTAAGATGTTTTTGGACAAGGCGTTCAACTACCTACTCACGTATGGAACTTAGTATGTAGCACCAGTCTACCCCAGGAATTACTAGGAAATCGCTTGATTGAGCTTGGAGGCACTCGTCTTGTGTGCCGGGAGATTCCAGTTACCTCTCCCAACACTTGCGTCAAGCAGCGAGCCTAGGCCTTTTGGAAGCGAAAGGTAGCGGCAGGCAGGATGTTGGGTTACAGGCCATAAGCTCAACTCTCAGAAGTGTGTATGCATGGGTGGCAGATGTCTGCTACCCACTCGGACATGGGAGTTGGAACCTAGCTACACTCCTATTGAAGAAGGACTTTGGAAATCGCTGTATTCAACTCAGATACACGGGAGTTCAGGCCCAATGCTTACACATGCTTTTCCCACAAACTATCCCAGCCACTAACAGAAGGAGGTTAGCAGGTAAGTCTACAGTCAGGCAGGATGCGGGAGGGTCCTGCCCTGTCCTCAGCTCTCACAGGGAAGCATGCCTTGAAGCCAGCTCTCAACTAGCTGCATTCTTATGACAGTGTGAAGGTAGCAGTATTCTGAGTAAGGAGGTTCCCAGATTACCACTCTACTGCACCTGGAGATACCCTCCAGGTCTGCATTGTTAACTTGCGTCTCAGAGGCCTCTGGCAAACGTCTCTGGTGAAGACGTGCGAAACTCACTCTGCAGGCAGTGTGGAACTGTGAGGGACTGAGGGTCAGCTCAACTCTCAGCAGTAAGATGTTTTTGGACAAGGCGTTCAAATACCTACTCACGTATGGAACTTAGTATGTAGCACCTGCCTACCCCAGGAATTACTGGGAAATCGCTGGATTGAGCTTGGAAGCACTCGTCTTGTGTGCCGGGAGATTCCAGTTACCTCTCCCAACACTTGCGTCAAGCAGCGAGCCTAGGCCTTTTGGAAGCGAAAGCTAGCTGCAGGCAGGAGGTAGGGATACAGGCCATAAGCTCAACTCTCAGAAGTGTGTATGCATGGGAGGCAGATGTCTGCTACGCACTCGTACATGCGAGTGGGAACCTACTACACTCTGATGAAAAAGGACTTTGGAAATTGCTGTATTCAACTCAGATACACGTGGGTTCAGGCACAACGATTCCACATGCTTTTCTCACAACCTTTCCCTGCCACTAACATGAGGACGTTAGCAGCTCCTTCTACAGTCAAGCAGGATGCGGGAGGGTTGTGCCCTGTCCTTAGCTCTCACAGGGAAGCATGTCTTGAAGCCAGCGGTCAACTAGCTGCATACTTATGGCAGGGTCAAGGTAGCAGTATTCTGAGACAGGAGGTTCCCAGATTACCACTCTACTGCACCTGGAGATACCCTCCAGGTCTGCATTGTTAACTTGCGTCTCAGAGGCCTCTGGCAAACGTCTCTGGTGAAGACGTGCGAAACTCACTCTGCAGGCAGTGTGGAACTGTGAGGGACTGAGGGTCAGCTCAACTCTCAGCAGTAAGATGTTTTTGGACAAGGCGTTCAAATACCTACTCACGTATGGAACTTAGTATGTAGCACCAGTCTACCCCAGGAATTACTAGGAAATCGCTTGATTGAGCTTGGAGGCACTCGTCTTGTGTGCCGGGAGATTCCAATTACCTCTCCCAACACTTGCGTCAAGCAGCGAGCCTAGGCCTTTTGGAAGCGAAAGGTAGCGGCAGGCACGATGTAGGGTTACAGGCCATAAGCTCAACTCTCAGAATGTGTATGCATGGGAGGCAGATGTCTGCTACCCACTCGGACATGGGAGTTGGAACCTAGCTACACTCCTATTGAAGAAGGATGTTGGAAATCGCTGTATTCAACTCAGATACTCGGGAGTTCAGGCCCAATGCTTACACATGCTTTTCCCACAACCTATCCCAGCCACTAACATTAGGATGTTAGCAGCTGCGCCTACAGTCAGGCAGGATGCGGGAGGGTTCTGCCCTGTCCTCAGCTCTCACAGGGAAGCATGCCTAGAAGCCAGCTCTCAACTAGCTGCATTCTTATGACAGTGTGAAGGTAGCAGTATTCTGAGTAAGGCGGTTCCGAGATTACCACTCTACTGCACCTGGAGATACCCTCCAGGTCTGCATTGTTAACTTGCGTCTCAGAAGCCTGTGGCAAACGTCTCTGGTGAAGACCTGCGAAACTCACTCTGCAGGCAGTGTGGAACTGTGAGGGACTGAGGGTGAGCTCAACTCTCAGAAGTAAGATGCTTTGGGACAAGGCGTTCAGCTACATTCTCACGTATGGAACTTAGTATGTAGCACCTGTCTACCCCAGGAATTACTAGGCTATCGCTGGAATGAGCTTGGAGGCACTAGTCTTGTGTGCCGGGAGATTCCAATTACCTCTCCCAACACTTCCGTCAAACAGCGAGCCTAGGCCTTTTAGAAGTGAAAGGAACCAGCAGGCTGGATGGGGAGGTACAGGCCTTAAGCTCAACTCTCAGAAGTGTGTATGCAGGGGAGACAGATGTCTGCTACCCACTCTGACATGGGAGTTGGAAACTACCTACACTCTGATTGAAGAAGGTCATTGGAAATCGCTGTATTCAACTCAGATACACAGGAGTTCAGGCCCAATGCTTACACATGCTTTTCCCGCAACCTCTCTCAGCCACTAACATTAGGATGTTAGCAGCTGCGCCTACAGTCAGGCAGGATGCGGGTGGGTTCTGCCATGTCCTCAGCACTCCCAGGGAAGCATGCCTAGAAGCCAGCTCTCAACTAGCTGCATTCTTATGGCAGTGTGAAGGTAGCAGTATTCTGAGTCAGGAGGTTCCAAGATTACCACTCTACTGCACCTGGAGATACCCTCCAGGTCTGCATTGTTAACTTGCGTCTCAGAAGCCTGTGGCAAACGTCTCTGGTGAAGACCTGCGAAACTCACTCTGCAGGCAGTGTGGAACTGTGAGGGACTGAGGGTGAGCTCAACTCTCAGAAATAAGATGCTTTTGGACAAGGCGTTCAGCTACCTTCTCACGTATGGAACTTAGTATGTAGCAGCAGTCTACCACACGAATTACTAGGCAATCGCTGGAATGAGCTTGGAGGCCCTAGTCTTGTGTGCCGGGAGATTCCAATTACCTCTCCCAACACTTCCGTCAAACAGCGAGCCTAGGCCTTTTAGAAGTGAAAGGAACCAGCAGGCTGGATGGGGAGGTACAGGCCTTAAGCTCAACTCTCAGAAGTGTGTATGCAGGGGAGACAGATGTCTGCTACCCACTCTGACATGGGAGTTGGAAACTACCTACACTCTGATTGAAGAAGGCCATTGGAAATCGCTGTATTCAACTCAGATACACAGGAGTTCTGGCCCAATGCTTACACATGCTTCTCCCGCAACCTCTCTCAGCCACTAACATTAGGATGTTAGCAGCTGCGCCTACAGTCAGGCAGGATGCGGGTGGGTTCTGCCCTGTCCTCAGCACTCCCAGGGAAGCATGCCTAGAAGCCAGCTCTCAACTAGCTGCATTCTTATGGCAGTGTGAAGGTAGCAGTATTCTGAGTAAGGAGGTTCCCAGATTACCACTCTACTGCACCTGGAGATACCCTCCAGGTCTGCATTGTTAACTTGCGTCTCAGAAGCCTCTGGCAAACGTCTCTGGTGAAGACGTCCGAAACTCACTCTGCAGGCAGTGTGGAACTGTGAGGGACTGAGGGTGAGCTCAACTCTCAGAAGTAAGATGTTTTTGGACAAGGCGTTCAACTCCCTACTCACGAATGGAACTTAGTATGTAGCACCAGTCTACCCCAGGAATTACTAGGAAATCGCTTGATTGAGCTTGGAGGCACTCGTCTTGTATGCCGGGAGATTCCAGTTACCTCTCCCAACACTTGGGTCAAGCAGCGAGCCTAGGCCTTTTGGAAGCGAAAGCTAGCTGCAGGCAGGAGGTAGGGATACAGGCCATAAGCTCAACTCTCAGAAGTGTGTATGCATGGGAGGCAGATGTCTGCTACGCACTCGTACATGCGAGTGGGAACCTACTACACTCTGATGAAAAAGGACTTTGGAAATCGCTGTATTCAACTCAGATACACGTGGGTTCAGGCACAACGATTCCACATGCTTTTCTCACAACCTTTCCCTGCCACTAACATGAGGACGTTAGCAGCTCCTTCTACAGTCAAGCAGGATGCGGGAGGGTTGTGCCCTGTCCTAAGCTCTCACAGGGAAGCATGTCTTGAAGCCAGCGGTCAACTAGCTGCATACTTATGGCAGGGTCAAGGTAGTAGTATTCTGAGACAGGAGGTTCCCAGATTACCACTCTACTGCACCTGGAGATACCCTCCAGGTCTGCATTGTTAACTTGCGTCTCAGAGGCCTCTGGCAAACGTCTCTGGTGAAGACGTGCGAAACTCACTCTGCAGGCAGTGTGGAACTGTGAGGGACTGAGGGTCAGCTCAACTCTCAGCAGTAAGATGTTTTTGGACAAGGCGTTCAAATACCTACTCACGTATGGAACTTAGTATGTAGCACCAGTCTACCCCAGGAATTACTAGGAAATCGCTTGATTGAGCTTGGAGGCACTCGTCTTGTGTGCCGGGAGATTCCAATTACCTCTCCCAACACTTGCGTCAAGCAGCGAGCCTAGGCCTTTTGGAAGCGAAAGGTAGCGGCAGGCACGATGTAGGGTTACAGGCCATAAGCTCAACTCTCAGAAGTGTGTATGCATGGGAGGCAGATGTCTGCTACCCACTCGGACATGGGAGTTGGAACCTAGCTACACTCCTATTGAAGAAGGATGTTGGAAATCGCTGTATTCAACTCAGATACTCGGGAGTTCAGGCCCAATGCTTACACATGCTTTTCCCACAACCTATCCCAGCCACTAACATTAGGATGTTAGCAGCTGCGCCTACAGTCAGGCAGGATGCGGGAGGGTTCTGCCCTGTCCTCAGCTCTCACAGGGAAGCATGCCTAGAAGCCAGCTCTCAACTAGCTGCATTCTTATGACAGTGTGAAGGTAGCAGTATTCTGAGTAAGGCGGTTCCGAGATTACCACTCTACTGCACCTGGAGATACCCTCCAGGTCTGCATTGTTAACTTGCGTCTCAGAAGCCTGTGGCAAACGTCTCTGGTGAAGACCTGCGAAACTCACTCTGCAGGCAGTGTGGAACTGTGAGGGACTGAGGGTGAGCTCAACTCTCAGAAGTAAGATGCTTTTGGACAAGGCGTTCAGCTACCTTCTCACGTATGGAACTTAGTATGTAGCAGCAGTCTACCACACGAATTACTAGGCAATCGCTGGAATGAGCTTGGAGGCCCTAGTCTTGTGTGCCGGGAGATTCCAATTACCTCTCCCAACACTTCCGTCAAACAGCGAGCCTAGGCCTTTTAGAAGTGAAAGGAACCAGCAGGCTGGATGGGGAGGTACAGGCCTTAAGCTCAACTCTCAGAAGTGTGTATGCAGGGGAGACAGATGTCTGCTACCCACTCTGACATGGGAGTTGGAAACTACCTACACTCTGATTGAAGAAGGCCATTGGAAATCGCTGTATTCAACTCAGATACACAGGAGTTCAGGCCCAATGCTTACACATGCTTTTCCCGCAACCTCTCTCAGCCACTAACATTAGGATGTTAGCAGCTGCGCCTACAGTCAGGCAGGATGCGGGTGGGTTCTGCCATGTCCTCAGCACTCCCAGGGAAGCATGCCTAGAAGCCAGCTCTCAACTAGCTGCATTCTTATGGCAGTGTGAAGGTAGCAGTATTCTGAGTCAGGAGGTTCCAAGATTACCACTCTACTGCACCTGGAGATACCCTCCAGGTCTGCATTGTTAACTTGCGTCTCAGAAGCCTGTGGCAAACGTCTCTGGTGAAGACCTGCGAAACTCACTCTGCAGGCAGTGTGGAACTGTGAGGGACTGAGGGTGAGCTCAACTCTCAGAAGTAAGATGCTTTTGGACAAGGCGTTCAGCTACCTTCTCACGTATGGAACGTAGTATGTAGCAGCAGTCTACCACACGAATTACTAGGCAATCGCTGGAATGAGCTTGGAGGCCCTAGTCTTGTGTGCCGGGAGATTCCAATTACCTCTCCCAACACTTCCGTCAAACAGCGAGCCTAGGCCTTTTAGAAGTGAAAGGAACCAGCAGGCTGGATGGGGAGGTACAGGCCTTAAGCTCAACTCTCAGAAGTGTGTATGCAGGGGAGACAGATGTCTGCTACCCACTCTGACATGGGAGTTGGAAACTACCTACACTCTGATTGAAGAAGGCCATTGGAAATCGCTGTATTCAACTCAGATACACAGGAGTTCTGGCCCAATGCTTACACATGCTTCTCCCGCAACCTCTCTCAGCCACTAACATTAGGATGTTAGCAGCTGCGCCTACAGTCAGGCAGGATGCGGGTGTGTTCTGCCCTATCCTCAGCACTCCCAGGGAAGCATGCCTAGAAGCCAGCTCTCAACTAGCTGCATTCTTATGGCAGTGTGAAGGTAGCAGTATTCGGAGTAAGGAGGTTCCCAGATTACCACTCTACTGCACCTGGAGATACCCTCCAGGTCTGCATTGTTAACTTGCGTGTCAGAAGCCTCTGGCAAACTTCTCTGGTGAAGACGTCCGAAACTCACTCTGCAGGCAGTGTGGAACTGTGAGGGACTGAGGGTGAGCTCAACTCTCAGAAGTAAGATGTTTTTGGACAAGGCGTTCAACTACCTACTCACGAATGGAACTTAGTATGTAGCACCAGTCTACCCCAGGAATTACTAGGAAATCGCTTGATTGAGCTTGGAGGCACTCGTCTTGTGTGCCGGGAGATTCCAGTTACCTCTCCCAACACTTGCGTCAAGCAGCGAGCCTAGGCCTTTTGGAAGCGAAAGCTAGCTGCAGGCAGGAGGTAGGGATACAGGCCATAAGCTCAACTCTCAGAAGTGTGTATGCATGGGAGGCAGATGTCTGCTACGCACTCGTACATGCGAGTGGGAACCTACTACACTCTGATGAAAAAGGACTTTGGAAATTGCTGTATTCAACTCAGACACACGTGGGTTCAGGCACAACGATTCCACATGCTTTTCTCACAACCTTTCCCTGCCACTAACATGAGGACGTTAGCAGCTCCTTCTACAGTCAAGCAGGATGCGGGAGGGTTGTGCCCTGTCCTTAGCTCTCACAGGGAAGCATGTCTTGAAGCCAGCGGTCAACTAGCTGCATACTTATGGCAGGGTCAAGGTAGCAGTATTCTGAGACAGGAGGTTCCCAGATTACCACTCTACTGCACCTGGAGATACCCTCCAGGTCTGCATTGTTAACTTGCGTCTCAGAGGCCTCTGGCAAACGTCTCTGGTGAAGACGTGCGAAACTCACTCTGCAGGCAGTGTGGAACTGTGAGGGACTGAGGGTCAGCTCAACTCTCAGCAGTAAGATGTTTTTGGACAAGGCGTTCAAATACCTACTCACGTATGGAACTTAGTATGTAGCACCAGTCTACCCCAGTAATTACTAGGAAATCGCTTGATTGAGCTTGGAGGCACTCGTCTTGTGTGCCGGGAGATTCCAATTACCTCTCCCAACACTTGCGTCAAGCAGCGAGCCTAGGCCTTTTGGAAGCGAAAGGTAGCGGCAGGCACGATGTAGGGTTACAGGCCATAAGCTCAACTCTCAGAAGTGTGTATGCATGGGAGGCAGATGTCTGCTACCCACTCGGACATGGGAGTTGGAACCTAGCTACACTCCTATTGAAGAAGGATGTTGGAAATCGCTGTATTCAACTCAGATACTCGGGAGTTCAGGCCCAATGCTTACACATGCTTTTCCCACAACCTATCCCAGCCACTAACATTAGGATGTTAGCAGCTGCGCCTACAGTCAGGCAGGATGCGGGAGGGTTCTGCCCTGTCCTCAGCTCTCACAGGGAAGCATGCCTAGAAGCCAGCTCTCAACTAGCTGCATTCTTATGACAGTGTGAAGGTAGCAGTATTCTGAGTAAGGCGGTTCCGAGATTACCACTCTACTGCACCTGGAGATACCCTCCAGGTCTGCATTGTTAACTTGCGTCTCAGAAGCCTGTGGCAAACGTCTCTGGTGAAGACCTGCGAAACTCACTCTGCAGGCAGTGTGGAACTGTGAGGGACTGAGGGTGAGCTCAACTCTCAGAAGTAAGATGCTTTTGGACAAGGCGTTCAGCTACATTCTCACGTATGGAACTTAGTATGTAGCACCTGTCTACCCCAGGAATTACTAGGCTATCGCTGGAATGAGCTTGGAGGCACTAGTCTTGTGTGCCGGGAGATTCCAATTACCTCTCCCAACACTTCCGTCAAACAGCGAGCCTAGGCCTTTTAGAAGTGAAAGGAACCAGCAGGCTGGATGGGGAGGTACAGGCCTTAAGCTCAACTCTCAGAAGTGTGTATGCAGGGGAGACAGATGTCTGCTACCCACTCTGACATGGGAGTTGGAAACTACCTACACTCTGATTGAAGAAGGCCATTGGAAATCGCTGTATTCAACTCAGATACACAGGAGTTCAGGCCCAATGCTTACACATGCTTTTCCCGCAACCTCTCTCAGCCACTAACATTAGGATGTTAGCAGCTGCGCCTACAGTCAGGCAGGATGCGGGTGGGTTCTGCCATGTCCTCAGCACTCCCAGGGAAGCATGCCTAGAAGCCAGCTCTCAACTAGCTGCATTCTTATGGCAGTGTGAAGGTAGCAGTATTCTGAGTCAGGAGGTTCCAAGATTACCACTCTACTGCACCTGGAGATACCCTCCAGGTCTGCATTGTTAACTTGCGTCTCAGAAGCCTGTGGCAAACGTCTCTGGTGAAGACCTGCGAAACTCACTCTGCAGGCAGTGTGGAACTGTGAGGGACTGAGGGTGAGCTCAACTCTCAGAAGTAAGATGATTTTGGACAAGGCGTTCAGCTACCTTCTCACGTATGGAACTTAGTATGTAGCAGCAGTCTACCACACGAATTACTAGGCAATCGCTGGAATGAGCTTGGAGGCCCTAGTCTTGTGTGCCGGGAGATTCCAATTACCTCTCCCAACACTTCCGTCAAACAGCGAGCCTAGGCCTTTTAGAAGTGAAAGGAACCAGCAGGCTGGATGGGGAGGTACAGGCCTTAAGCTCAACTCTCAGAAGTGTGTATGCAGGGGAGACAGATGTCTGCTACCCACTCTGACATGGGAGTTGGAAACTACCTACACTCTGATTGAAGAAGGCCATTGGAAATCGCTGTATTCAACTCAGATACACAGGAGTTCAGGCCTAATGCTTACACATGCTTCTCCCGCAACCTCTCTCAGCCACTAACATTAGGATGTTAGCAGCTGCGCCTACAGTCAGGCAGGATGCGGGTGGGTTCTGCCCTGTCCTCAGCACTCCCAGGGAAGCATGCCTAGAAGCCAGCTCTCAACTAGCTGCATTCTTATGGCAGTGTGAAGGTAGCAGTATTCTGAGTAAGGAGGTTCCCAGATTACCACTCTACTGCACCTGGAGATACCCTCCAGGTCTGCATTGTTAACTTGCGTCTCAGAAGCCTCTGGCAAACGTCTCTGGTGAAGACGTCCGAAACTCACTCTGCAGGCAGTGTGGAACTGTGAGGGACTGAGGGTGAGCTCAACTCTCAGAAGTAAGATGTTTTTGGACAAGGCGTTCAACTCCCTACTCACGAATGGAACTTAGTATGTAGCACCAGTCTACCCCAGGAATTACTAGGAAATCGCTTGATTGAGCTTGGAGGCACTCGTCTTGTGTGCCGGGAGATTCCAGTTACCTCTCCCAACACTTGCGTCAAGCAGCGAGCCTAGGCCTTTTGGAAGCGAAAGGTAGCGGCAGGCAGGATGTTGGGTTACAGGCCATAAGCTCAACTCTCAGAAGTGTGTATGCATGGGTGGCAGATGTCTGCTACCCACTCGGACATGGGAGTTGGAACCTAGCTACACTCCTATTGAAGAAGGACTTTGGAAATCGCTGTATTCAACTCAGATACACGGGAGTTCAGGCCCAATGCTTACACATGCTTTTCCCACAAACTATCCCAGCCACTAACAGAAGGAGTTTAGCAGGTAAGTCTACAGTCAGGCAGGATGCGGGAGGGTCCTGCCCTGTCCTCAGCTCTCACAGGGAAGCATGCCTTGAAGCCAGCTCTCAACTAGCTGCATTCTTATGACAGTGTGAAGGTAGCAGTATTCTGAGTAAGGAGGTTCCCAGATTACCACTCTACTGCACCTGGAGATACCCTCCAGGTCTGCATTGTTAACTTGCGTCTCAGAGGCCTCTGGCAAACGTCTCTGGTGAAGACGTGCGAAACTCACTCTGCAGGCAGTGTGGAACTGTGAGGGACTGAGGGTCAGCTCAACTCTCAGCAGTAAGATGTTTTTGGACAAGGCGTTCAAATACCTACTCACGTATGGAACTTAGTATGTAGCACCTGCCTACCCCAGGAATTACTGGGAAATCGCTGGATTGAGCTTGGAGGCACTAGTCTTGTTGCCGGGAGATTCCAGTTACCTCTCCCAACACTTCGGTGAAGCAGCGAGCCTAGGCCTTTTGGAAGCGAAAGCTAGCTGCAGGCAGGAGGTAGGGTTACAGGCCATAAGCTCAACTCTCAGAAGTGTGTATGCATGGGAGGCAGATGTCTGCTATCCACTCGTACATGCGAGTGGGAACCTACTACACTCTGATGAAAAAGGACTTTGGAAATCGCTGTATTCAACTCAGATACACGTGGGTTCAGGCACAACGATTCCACATGCTTTTCTCACAACCTTTCCCTGCCACTAACATGAGGACGTTAGCAGCTCCTTCTACAGTCAAGCAGGATGCGGGAGGGTTGTGCCCTGTCCTTAGCTCTCACAGGGAAGCATGTCTTGAAGCCAGCGGTCAACTAGCTGCATACTTATGGCAGGGTCAAGGTAGCAGTATTCTGAGAAAGGAGGTTCCCAGATTACCACTCTACTGCACCTGGAGATACCCTCCAGGTCTGCATTGTTAACTTGCGTCTCAGAGGCTTCTGGCAAACGTCTCTGGTGAAGACGTGCGAAACTCACTCTGCAGGCAGTGTGGAACTGTGAGGGACTGAGGGTCAGCTCAACTCTCAGCAGTAAGATGTTTTTGGACAAGGCGTTCAAATACCTACTCACGTATGGAACTTAGTATGTAGCACCAGTCTACCCCAGGAATTACTAGGCAATCGCTTGATTGAGCTTGGAGGCACTCGTCTTGTGTGCCGGGAGATTCCAATTACCTCTCCCAACACTTGCGTCAAGCAGCGAGCCTAGGCATTTTGGAAGCGAAAGGTAGCGGCAGGCACGATGTAGGGTTACAGGCCATAAGCTCAACTCTCAGAAGTGTGTATGCATGGGAGGCAGATGTCTGCTACCCACTCGGACATGGGAGTTGGAACCTAGCTACACTCCTATTGAAGAAGGATGTTGGAAATCGCTGTATTCAACTCAGATACTCGGGAGTTCAGGCCCAATGCTTACACATGCTTTTCCCACAACCTATCCCAGCCACTAACAGAAGGAGGTTAGCAGGTACGTCTACAGTCAGGCAGGATGCGGGAGGGTTCTGCCCTGTCCTCAGCTCTCACAGCGAAGCATGCCTAGAAGCCAGCTCTCAACTAGCTGCATTCTTATGACAGTGTGAAGGTAGCAGTATTCTGAGTAAGGCGGTTCCGAGATTACCACTCTACTGCACCTGGAGATACCCTCCAGGTCTGCATTGTTAACTTGCGTCTCAGAAGCCTGTGGCAAACGTCTCTGGTGAAGACCTGCGAAACTCACTCTGCAGACAGTGTGGAACTGTGAGGGACTGAGGGTGAGCTCAACTCTCAGAAGTAAGATGCTTTTGGACAAGGCGTTCAGCTACATTCTCACGTATGGAACTTAGTATGTAGCACCTGTCTACCCCAGGAATTACTAGGCTATCGCTGGAATGAGCTTGGAGGCACTAGTCTTGTGTGCCGGGAGATTCCAATTACCTCTCCCAACACTTCCGTCAAACAGCGAGCCTAGGCCTTTTAGAAGTGAAAAGAACCAGCAGGCTGGATGGGGAGGTACAGGCCTTAAGCTCAACTCTCAGAAGTGTGTATGCAGGGGAGACAGATGTCTGCTACCCACTCTGACATGGGAGTTGGAAACTACCTACACTCTGATTGAAGAAGGCCATTGGAAATCGCTGTATTCAACTCAGATACACAGGAGTTCAGGCCCAATGCTTACACATGCTTTTCCCGCAACCTCTCTCAGCCACTAACATTAGGATGTTAGCAGCTGCGCCTACAGTCAGGCAGGATGCGGGTGGGTTCTGCCCTGTCCTCAGCACTCCCAGGGAAGCATGCCTAGAAGCCAGCTCTCAACTAGCTGCATTCTTATGGCAGTGTGAAGGTAGCAGTATTCTGAGTCAGGAGGTTCCAAGATTACCACTCTACTGCACCTGGAGATACCCTCCAGGTCTGCATTGTTAACTTGCGTCTCAGAAGCCTCTGGCAAACGTCTCTGGTGAAGACGTCCGAAACTCACTCTGCAGGCAGTGTGGAACTGTGAGGGACTGAGGGTGAGCTCAACTCTCAGAAGTAAGATGTTTTTGGACAAGGCGTTCAACTACCTACTCACGTATGGAACTTAGTATGTAGCACCAGTCTACCTCAGGAATTACTAGGAAATCGCTTGATTGAGCTTGGAGGCACTCGTCTTGTGTGCCGGGAGATTCCAGTTACCTCTCCCAACACTTGCGTCAAGCAGCGAGCCTAGGCATTTTGGAAGCGAAAGGTAGCGGCAGGCAGGATGTTGGGTTACAGGCCATAAGCTCAACTCTCAGAAGTGTGTATGCATGGGTGGCAGATGTCTGCTACCCACTCGGACATGGGAGTTGGAACCTAGCTACACTCCTATTGAAGAAGGACTTTGGAAATTGCTGTATTCAACTCAGATACACGGGAGTTCAGGCCCAAGGCTTACACATGCTTTTCCCACAAACTATCCCACCCACTAACAGAAGGAGGTTAGCAGGTAAGTCTACAGTCAGGCAGGATGCGGGAGGGTCCTGCCCTGTCCTCAGCTCTCACAGGGAAGCATGCCTTGAAGCCAGCTCTCAACTAGCTGCATTCTTATGACAGTGTGAAGGTAGCAGTATTCTGAGACAGGAGGTTCCCAGATTACCACTCTACTGCACCTGGAGATACCCTCCAGGTCTGCATTGTTAACTTGCGTCTCAGAGGCCTCTGGCAAACGTCTCTGGTGAACACGTGCGAAACTCACTCTGCAGGCAGTGTGGAACTGTGAGGGACTGAGGGTCAGCTCAACTCTCAGCAGTTAGATGTTTTTGGACAAGGCGTTCAAATACCTACTCACGTATGGAACTTAGTATGTAGCACCAGTCTACCCCAGGAATTACTGGGAAATCGCTGGATTGAGCTTGGAGGCACTAGTCTTGTTGCCGGGAGATTCCAGTTACCTCTCCCAACACTTCGGTGAAGCAGCGAGCCTAGGCCTTTTGGAAGCGAAAGCTAGCTGCAGGCAGGAGGTAGGGATACAGGCCATAAGCTCAACTCTCAGAAGTGTGTATGCATGGGAGGCAGATGTCTGCTACCCACTCGTACATGCGAGTGGGAACCTACTACACTCTGATGAAAAAGGACTTTGGAAATCGCTGTATTCAACTCAGATACACGTGGGTTCAGGCACAACGATTCCACATGCTTTTCTCACAACCTTTCCCTGCCACTAACATGAGGACGTTAGCAGCTCCTTCTACAGTCAAGCAGGATGCGGGAGGGTTGTGCCCTGTCCTTAGCTCTCACAGGGAAGCATGTCTTGAAGCCAGCGGTCAACTAGCTGCATACTTATGGCAGGGTCAAGGTAGCAGTATTCTGAGACACGAGGTTCCCAGATTACCACTCTACTGCACCTGGAGATACCCTCCAGGTCTGCATTGTTAACTTGCGTCTCAGAGGCCTCTGGCAAACGTCTCTGGTGAAGACGTGCGAAACTCACTCTGCAGGCAGTGTGGAACTGTGAGGGACTGAGGGTCAGCTCAACTCTCAGCAGTAAGATGTTTTTGGACAAGGCGTTCAAATACCTACTCACGTATGGAACTTAGTATGTAGCACCAGTCTACCCCAGGAATTACTAGGAAATCGCTTGATTGAGCTTGGAGGCACTCGTCTTGTGTGCCGGGAGATTCCAATTACCTCTCCCAACACTTGCGTCAAGCAGCGAGCCTAGGCCTTTTGGAAGCGAAAGGTAGCGGCAGGCACGATGTAGGGTTACAGGCCATAAGCTCAACTCTCAGAAGTGTGTATGCATGGGAGGCAGATGTCTGCTACCCACTCGGACATGGGAGTTGGAACCTAGCTACACTCCTATTGAAGAAGGATGTTGGAAATCGCTGTATTCAACTCAGATACTCGGGAGTTCAGGCCCAATGCTTACACATGCTTTTCCCACAACCTATCCCAGCCACTAACATTAGGATGTTAGCAGCTGCGCCTACAGTCAGGCAGGATGCGGGAGGGTTCTGCCCTGTCCTCAGCTCTCACAGGGAAGCATGCCTAGAAGCCAGCTCTCAACTAGCTGCATTCTTATGACAGTGTGAAGGTAGCAGTATTCTGAGTAAGGCGGTTCCGAGATTACCACTCTACTGCACCTGGAGATACCCTCCAGGTCTGCATTGTTAACTTGCGTCTCAGAAGCCTGTGGCAAACGTCTCTGGTGAAGACCTGCGAAACTCACTCTGCAGGCAGTGTGGAACTGTGAGGGACTGAGGGTGAGCTCAACTCTCAGAAGTAAGATGCTTTTGGACAAGGCGTTCAGCTACATTCTCACGTATGGAACTTAGTATGTAGCACCTGTCTACCCCAGGAATTACTAGGCTATCGCTGGAATGAGCTTGGAGGCACTAGTCTTGTGTGCCGGGAGATTCCAATTACCTCTCCCAACACTTCCGTCAAACAGCGAGCCTAGGCCTTTTAGAAGTGAAAGGAACCAGCAGGCTGGATGGGGAGGTACAGGCCTTAAGCTCAACTCTCAGAAGTGTGTATGCAGGGGAGACAGATGTCTGCTACCCACTCTGACATGGGAGTTGGAAACTACCTACACTCTGATTGAAAAAGGCCATTGGAAATCGCTGTATTCAACTCAGATACACAGGAGTTCAGGCCCAATGCTTACACATGCTTTTCCCGCAACCTCTCTCAGCCACTAACATTAGGATGTTAGCAGCTGCGCCTACAGTCAGGCAGGATGCGGGTGGGTTCTGCCATGTCCTCAGCACTCCCAGGGAAGCATGCCTAGAAGCCAGCTCTCAACTAGCTGCATTCTTATGGCAGTGTGAAGGTAGCAGTATTCTGAGTCAGGAGGTTCCAAGATTACCACTCTACTGCACCTGGAGATACCCTCCAGGTCTGCATTGTTAACTTGCGTCTCAGAAGCCTGTGGCAAACGTCTCTGGTGAAGACCTGCGAAACTCACTCTGCAGGCAGTGTGGAACTGTGAGGGACTGAGGGTGAGCTCAACTCTCAGAAGTAAGATGCTTTTGGACAAGGCGTTCAGCTACCTTCTCACGTATGGAACTTAGTATGTAGCAGCAGTCTACCACACGAATTACTAGGCAATCGCTGGAATGAGCTTGGAGGCCCTAGTCTTGTGTGCCGGGAGATTCCAATTACCTCTCCCAACACTTCCGTCAAACAGCGAGCCTAGGCCTTTTAGAAGTGAAAGGAACCAGCAGGCTGGATGGGGAGGTACAGGCCTTAAGCTCAACTCTCAGAAGTGTGTATGCAGGGGAGACAGATGTCTGCTACCCACTCTGACATGGGAGTTGGAAACTACCTACACTCTGATTGAAGAAGGCCATTGGAAATCGCTGTATTCAACTCAGATACACAGGAGTTCTGGCCCAATGCTTACACATGCTTCTCCCGCAACCTCTCTCAGCCACTAACATTAGGATGTTAGCAGCTGCGCCTACAGTCAGGCAGGATGCGGGTGGGTTCTGCCCTGTCCTCAGCACTCCCAGGGAAGCATGCCTAGAAGCCAGCTCTCAACTAGCTGCATTCTTATGGCAGTGTGAAGGTAGCAGTATTCTGAGTAAGGAGGTTCCCAGATTACCACTCTACTGCACCTGGAGATACCCTCCAGGTCTGCATTGTTAACTTGCGTCTCAGAAGCCTCTGGCAAACGTCTCTGGTGAAGACGTCCGAAACTCACTCTGCAGGCAGTGTGGAACTGTGAGGGACTGAGGGTGAGCTCAACTCTCAGAAGTAAGATGTTTTTGGACAAGGCGTTCAACTCCCTACTCACGAATGGAACTTAGTATGTAGCACCAGTCTACCCCAGGAATTACTAGGAAATCGCTTGATTGAGCTTGGAGGCACTCGTCTTGTGTGCCGGGAGATTCCAGTTACCTCTCCCAACACTTGGGTCAAGCAGCGAGCCTAGGCCTTTTGGAAGCGAAAGCTAGCTGCAGGCAGGAGGTAGGGATACAGGCCATAAGCTCAACTCTCAGAAGTGTGTATGCATGGGAGGCAGATGTCTGCTACGAACTCGTACATGCGAGTGGGAACCTACTACACTCTGATGAAAAAGGACTTTGGAAATCGCTGTATTCAACTCAGATACACGTGGGTTCAGGCACAACGATTCCACATGCTTTTCTCACAACCTTTCCCTGCCACTAACATGAGGACGTTAGCAGCTCCTTCTACAGTCAAGCAGGATGCGGGAGGGTTGTGCCCTGTCCTTAGCTCTCACAGGGAAGCATGTCTTGAAGCCAGCGGTCAACTAGCTGCATACTTATGGCAGGGTCAAGGTAGCAGTATTCTGAGACAGGAGGTTCCCAGATTACCACTCTACTGCACCTGGAGATACCCTCCAGGTCTGCATTGTTAACTTGCATCTCAGAGGCCTCTGGCAAACGTCTCTGGTGAAGACGTGCGAAACTCACTCTGCAGGCAGTGTGGAACTGTGAGGGACTGAGGGTCAGCTCAAATCTCAGCAGTAAGATGTTTTTGGACAAGGCGTTCAAATACCTACTCACGTATGGAACTTAGTATGTAGCACCAGTCTACCCCAGGAATTACTAGGCAATCGCTTGATTGAGCTTGGAGGCACTCGTCTTGTGTGCCGGGAGATTCCAATTACCTCTCCCAACACTTGCGTCAAGCAGCGAGCCTAGGCCTTTTGGAAGCGAAAGGTAGCGGCAGGCACGATGTAGGGTTACAGGCCATAAGCTCAACTCTCAGAAGTGTGTATGCATGGGAGGCAGATGTCTGCTACCCACTCGGACATGGGAGTTGGAACCTAGCTACACTCCTATTGAAGAAGGATGTTGGAAATCGCTGTATTCAACTCAGATACTCGGGAGTTCAGGCCCAATGCTTACACATGCTTTTCCCACAACCTATCCCAGCCACTAACATTAGGATGTTAGCAGCTGCGCCTACAGTCAGGCAGGATGCGGGAGGGTTCTGCCCTGTCCTCAGCTCTCACAGGGAAGCATGCCTAGAAGCCAGCTCTCAACTAGCTGCATTCTTATGACAGTGTGAAGGTAGCAGTATTCTGAGTAAGGCGGTTCCGAGATTACCACTCTACTGCACCTGGAGATACCCTCCAGGTCTGCATTGTTAACTTGCGTCTCAGAAGCCTGTGGCAAACGTCTCTGGTGAAGACCTGCGAAACTCACTCTGCAGGCAGTGTGGAACTGTGAGGGACTGAGGGTGAGCTCAACTCTCAGAAGTAAGATGCTTTTGGACAAGGCGTTCAGCTACATTCTCACGTATGGAACTTAGTATGTAGCACCTGTCTACCCCAGGAATTACTAGGCTATCGCTGGAATGAGCTTGGAGGCACTAGTCTTGTGTGCCGGGAGATTCCAATTACCTCTCCCAACACTTCCGTCAAACAGCGAGCCTAGGCCTTTTAGAAGTGAAAGGAACCAGCAGGCTGGATGGGGAGGTACAGGCCTTAAGCTCAACTCTCAGAAGTGTGTATGCAGGGGAGACAGATGTCTGCTACCCACTCTGACATGGGAGTTGGAAACTACCTACACTCTGATTGAAGAAGGCCATTGGAAATCGCTGTATTCAACTCAGATACACAGGAGTTCAGGCCCAATGCTTACACATGCTTTTCCCGCAACCTCTCTCAGCCACTAACATTAGGATGTTAGCAGCTGCGCCTACAGTCAGGCAGGATGCGGGTGGGTTCTGCCATGTCCTCAGCACTCCCAGGGAAGCATGCCTAGAAGCCAGCTCTCAACTAGCTGCATTCTTATGGCAGTGTGAAGGTAGCAGTATTCTGAGTCAGGAGGTTCCAAGATTACCACTCTACTGCACCTGGAGATACCCTCCAGGTCTGCATTGTTAACTTGCGTCT
The DNA here is from genome assembly GCF_048164855.1 of Canis lupus baileyi. Lineage (NCBI taxonomy): Eukaryota > Metazoa > Chordata > Mammalia > Carnivora > Canidae > Canis > Canis lupus. The sequence goes on along the minus strand of NW_027326457.1, from coordinate 1,445,151 downwards.
CAGAAGCCTGTGGCAAACGTCTCTGGTGAAGACCTGCGAAACTCACTCTGCAGGCAGTGTGGAACTGTGAGGGACTGAGGGTGAGCTCAACTCTCAGAAGTAAGATGCTTTTGGACAAGGCGTTCAGCTACCTTCTCACGTATGGAACTTAGTATGTAGCAGCAGTCTACCACACGAATTACTAGGCAATCGCTGGAATGAGCTTGGAGGCCCTAGTCTTGTGTGCCGGGAGATTCCAATTACCTCTCCCAACACTTCCGTCAAACAGCGAGCCTAGGCCTTTTAGAAGTGAAAGGAACCAGCAGGCTGGATGGGGAGGTACAGGCCTTAAGCTCAACTCTCAGAAGTGTGTATGCAGGGGAGACAGATGTCTGCTACCCACTCTGACATGGGAGTTGGAAACTACCTACACTCTGATTGAAGAAGGCCATTGGAAATCGCTGTATTCAACTCAGATACACAGGAGTTCTGGCCCAATGCTTACACATGCTTCTCCCGCAACCTCTCTCAGCCACTAACATTAGGATGTTAGCAGCTGCGCCTACAGTCAGGCAGGATGCGGGTGGGTTCTGCCCTGTCCTCAGCACTCCCAGGGAAGCATGCCTAGAAGCCAGCTCTCAACTAGCTGCATTCTTATGGCAGTGTGAAGGTATCAGTATTCTGAGTAAGGAGGTTCCCAGATTACCACTCTACTGCACCTGGAGATACCCTCCAGGTCTGCATTGTTAACTTGCGTCTCAGAAGCCTCTGGCAAACGTCTCTGGTGAAGACGTCCGAAACTCACTCTGCAGGCAGTGTGGAACTGTGAGGGACTGAGGGTGAGCTCAACTCTCAGAAGTAAGATGTTTTTGGAAAAGGCGTTCAACTCCCTACTCACGAATGGAACTTAGTATGTAGCACCAGTCTACCCCAGGAATTACTAGGAAATTGCTTGATTGAGCTTGGAGGCACTCGTCTTGTGTGCCGGGAGATTCCAGTTACCTCTCCCAACACTTGGGTCAAGCAGCGAGCCTAGGCCTTTTGGAAGCGAAAGCTAGCTGCAGGCAGGAGGTAGGGATACAGGCCATAAGCTCAACTCTCAGAAGTGTGTATGCATGGGAGGCAGATGTCTGCTACGCACTCGTACATGCGAGTGGGAACCTACTACACTCTGATGAAAAAGGACTTTGGAAATCGCTGTATTCAACTCAGATACACGTGGGTTCAGGCACAACGATTCCACATGCTTTTCTCACAACCTTTCCCTGCCCTAAAATGAGGACGTTAGCAGCTCCTTCTACAGTCAAGCAGGATGCGGGAGGGTTGTGCCCTGTCCTAAGCTCTCACAGGGAAGCATGTCTTGAAGCCAGCGGTCAACTAGCTGCATACTTATGGCAGGGTCAAGGTAGTAGTATTCTGAGACAGGAGGTTCCCAGATTACCACTCTACTGCACCTGGAGATACCCTCCAGGTCTGCATTGTTAACTTGCGTCTCAGAGGCCTCTGGCAAACGTCTCTGGTGAAGACGTGCGAAACTCACTCTGCAGGCAGTGTGGAACTGTGAGGGACTGAGGGTCAGCTCAACTCTCAGCAGTAAGATGTTTTTGGACAAGGCGTTCAAATACCTACTCACGTATGGAACTTAGTATGTAGCACCAGTCTACCCCAGGAATTACTAGGAAATCGCTTGATTGAGCTTGGAGGCACTCGTCTTGTGTGCCGGGAGATTCCAATTACCTCTCCCAACACTTGCGTCAAGCAGCGAGCCTAGGCCTTTTGGAAGCGAAAGGTAGCGGCAGGCACGATGTAGGGTTACAGGCCATAAGCTCAACTCTCAGAAGTGTGTATGCATGGGAGGCAGATGTCTGCTACCCACTCGGACATGGGAGTTGGAACCTAGCTACACTCCTATTGAAGAAGGATGTTGGAAATCGCTGTATTCAACTCAGATACTCGGGAGTTCAGGCCCAATGCTTACACATGCTTTTCCCACAACCTATCCCAGCCACTAACATTAGGATGTTAGCAGCTGCGCCTACAGTCAGGCAGGATGCGGGAGGGTTCTGCCCTGTCCTCAGCTCTCACAGGGAAGCATGCCTAGAAGCCAGCTCTCAACTAGCTGCATTCTTATGACAGTGTGAAGGTAGCAGTATTCTGAGTAAGGCGGTTCCGAGATTACCACTCTACTGCACCTGGAGATACCCTCCAGGTCTGCATTGTTAACTTGCGTCTCAGAAGCCTGTGGCAAACGTCTCTGGTGAAGACCTGCGAAACTCACTCTGCAGGCAGTGTGGAACTGTGAGGGACTGAGGGTGAGCTCAACTCTCAGAAGTAAGATGCTTTTGGACAAGGCGTTCAGCTACCTTCTCACGTATGGAACTTAGTATGTAGCAGCAGTCTACCACACGAATTACTAGGCAATCGCTGGAATGAGCTTGGAGGCCCTAGTCTTGTGTGCCGGGAGATTCCAATTACCTCTCCCAACACTTCCGTCAAACAGCGAGCCTAGGCCTTTTAGAAGTGAAAGGAACCAGCAGGCTGGATGGGGAGGTACAGGCCTTAAGCTCAACTCTCAGAAGTGTGTATGCAGGGGAGACAGATGTCTGCTACCCACTCTGACATGGGAGTTGGAAACTACCTACACTCTTATTGAAGAAGGCCATTGGAAATCGCTGTATTCAACTCAGATACACAGGAGTTCAGGCCCAATGCTTACACATGCTTTTCCCGCAACCTCTCTCAGCCACTAACATTAGGATGTTAGCAGCTGCGCCTACAGTCAGGCAGGATGCGGGTGGGTTCTGCCATGTCCTCAGCACTCCCAGGGAACCATGCCTAGAAGCCAGCTCTCAACTAGCTGCATTCTTATGGCAGTGTGAAGGTAGCAGTATTCTGAGTCAGGAGGTTCCAAGATTACCACTCTACTGCACCTGGAGATACCCTCCAGGTCTGCATTGTTAACTTGCGTCTCAGAAGCCTGTGGCAAACGTCTCTGGTGAAGACCTGCGAAACTCACTCTGCAGGCAGTGTGGAACTGTGAGGGACTGAGGGTGAGCTCAACTCTCAGAAGTAAGATGCTTTTGGACAAGGCGTTCAGCTACCTTCTCACGTATGGAACGTAGTATGTAGCAGCAGTCTACCACACGAATTACTAGGCAATCGCTGGAATGAGCTTGGAGGCCCTAGTCTTGTGTGCCGGGAGATTCCAATTACCTCTCCCAACACTTCCGTCAAACAGCGAGCCTAGGCCTTTTAGAAGTGAAAGGAACCAGCAGGCTGGATGGGGAGGTACAGGCCTTAAGCTCAACTCTCAGAAGTGTGTATGCAGGGGAGACAGATGTCTGCTACCCACTCTGACATGGGAGTTGGAAACTACCTACACTCTGATTGAAGAAGGCCATTGGAAATCGCTGTATTCAACTCAGATACACAGGAGTTCTGGCCCAATGCTTACACATGCTTCTCCCGCAACCTCTCTCAGCCACTAACATTAGGATGTTAGCAGCTGCGCCTACAGTCAGGCAGGATGCGGGAGGGTCCTGCCCTGTCCTCAGCTCTCACAGGGAAGCATGCCTTGAAGCCAGCTCTCAACTAGCTGCATTCTTATGACAGTGTGAAGGTAGCAGTATTCTGAGACAGGAGGTTCCCAGATTACCACTCTACTGCACCTGGAGATACCCTCCAGGTCTGCATTGTTAACTTGCGTCTCAGAGGCCTCTGGCAAACGTCTCTGGTGAACACGTGCGAAACTCACTCTGCAGGCAGTGTGGAACTGTGAGGGACTGAGGGTCAGCTCAACTCTCAGCAGTTAGATGTTTTTGGACAAGGCGTTCAAATACCTACTCACGTATGGAACTTAGTATGTAGCACCAGTCTACCCCAGGAATTACTGGGAAATCGCTGGATTGAGCTTGGAGGCACTAGTCTTGTTGCCGGGAGATTCCAGTTACCTCTCCCAACACTTCGGTGAAGCAGCGAGCCTAGGCCTTTTGGAAGCGAAAGCTAGCTGCAGGCAGGAGGTAGGGATACAGGCCATAAGCTCAACTCTCAGAAGTGTGTATGCATGGGAGGCAGATGTCTGCTACCCACTCGTACATGCGAGTGGGAACCTACTACACTCTGATGAAAAAGGACTTTGGAAATCGCTGTATTCAACTCAGATACACGTGGGTTCAGGCACAACGATTCCACATGCTTTTCTCACAACCTTTCCCTGCCACTAACATGAGGACGTTAGCAGCTCCTTCTACAGTCAAGCAGGATGCGGGAGGGTTGTGCCCTGTCCTTAGCTCTCACAGGGAAGCATGTCTTGAAGCCAGCGGTCAACTAGCTGCATACTTATGGCAGGGTCAACGTAGCAGTATTCTGAGACACGAGGTTCCCAGATTACCACTCTACTGCACCTGGAGATACCCTCCAGGTCTGCATTGTTAACTTGCGTCTCAGAGGCCTCTGGCAAACGTCTCTGGTGAAGACGTGCGAAACTCACTCTGCAGGCAGTGTGGAACTGTGAGGGACTGAGGGTCAGCTCAACTCTCAGCAGTAAGATGTTTTTGGACAAGGCGTTCAAATACCTACTCACGTATGGAACTTAGTATGTAGCACCAGTCTACCCCAGGAATTTCTAGGAAATCGCTTGATTGAGCTTGGAGGCACTCGTCTTGTGTGCCGGGAGATTCCAATTACCTCTCCCAACACTTGCGTCAAGCAGCGAGCCTAGGCCTTTTGGAAGCGAAAGGTAGCGGCAGGCACGATGTAGGGATACAGGCCATAAGCTCAACTCTCAGAAGTGTGTATGCATGGGAGGCAGATGTCTGCTACCCACTCGGACATGGGAGTTGGAACCTAGCTACACTCCTATTGAAGAAGGATGTTGGAAATCGCTGTATTCAACTCAGATACTCGGGAGTTCAGGCCCAATGCTTACACATGCTTTTCCCACAACCTATCCCAGCCACTAACATTAGGATGTTAGCAGCTGCGCCTACAGTCAGGCAGGATGCGGGAGGGTTCTGCCCTGTCCTCAGCTCTCACAGGGAAGCATGCCTAGAAGCCAGCTCTCAACTAGCTGCATTCTTATGACAGTGTGAAGGTAGCAGTATTCTGAGTAAGGCGGTTCCGAGATTACCACTCTACTGCACCTGGAGATACCCTCCAGGTCTGCATTGTTAACTTGCGTCTCAGAAGCCTGTGGCAAACGTCTCTGGTGAAGACCTGCGAAACTCACTCTGCAGGCAGTGTGGAACTGTGAGGGACTGAGGGTGAGCTCAACTCTCAGAAGTAAGATGCTTTTGGACAAGGCGTTCAGCTACATTCTCACGTATGGAACTTAGTATGTAGCACCTGTCTACCCCAGGAATTACTAGGCTATCGCTGGAATGAGCTTGGAGGCACTAGTCTTGTGTGCCGGGAGATTCCAATTACCTCTCCCAACACTTCCGTCAAACAGCGAGCCTAGGCCTTTTAGAAGTGAAAGGAACCAGCAGGCTGGATGGGGAGGTACAGGCCTTAAGCTCAACTCTCAGAAGTGTGTATGCAGGGGAGACAGATGTCTGCTACCCACTCTGACATGGGAGTTGGAAACTACCTACACTCTGATTGAAGAAGGCCATTGGAAATCGCTGTATTCAACTCAGATACACAGGAGTTCAGGCCCAATGCTTACACATGCTTTTCCCGCAACCTCTCTCAGCCACTAACATTAGGATGTTAGCAGCTGCGCCTACAGTCAGGCAGGATGCGGGTGGGTTCTGCCATGTCCTCAGCACTCCCAGGGAAGCATGCCTAGAAGCCAGCTCTCAACTAGCTGCATTCTTATGGCAGTGTGAAGGTAGCAGTATTCTGAGTCAGGAGGTTCCAAGATTACCACTCTACTGCACCTGGAGATACCCTCCAGGTCTGCATTGTTAACTTGCGTCTCAGAAGCCTGTGGCAAACGTCTCTGGTGAAGACCTGCGAAACTCACTCTGCAGGCAGTGTGGAACTGTGAGGGACTGAGGGTGAGCTCAACTCTCAGAAGTAAGATGCTTTTGGACAAGGCGTTCAGCTACCTTCTCACGTATGGAACTTAGTATGTAGCAGCAGTCTACCACACGAATTACTAGGCAATCGCTGGAATGAGCTTGGAGGCCCTAGTCTTGTGTGCCGGGAGATTCCAATTACCTCTCCCAACACTTCCGTCAAACAGCGAGCCTAGGCCTTTTAGAAGTGAAAGGAACCAGCAGGCTGGATGGGGAGGTACAGGCCTTAAGCTCAACTCTCAGAAGTGTGTATGCAGGGGAGACAGATGTCTGCTAACCACTCTGACATGGGAGTTGGAAACTACCTACACTCTGATTGAAGAAGGCCATTGGAAATCGCTGTATTCAACTCAGATACACAGGAGTTCAGGCCTAATGCTTACACATGCTTCTCCCGCAACCTCTCTCAGCCACTAACATTAGGATGTTAGCAGCTGCGCCTACAGTCAGGCAGGATGCGGGTGGGTTCTGCCCTGTCCTCAGCACTCCCAGGGAAGCATGCCTAGAAGCCAGCTCTCAACTAGCTGCATTCTTATGGCAGTGTGAAGGTAGCAGTATTCTGAGTAAGGAGGTTCCCAGATTACCACTCTACTGCACCTGGAGATACCCTCCAGGTCTGCATTGTTAACTTGCGTCTCAGAAGCCTCTGGCAAACGTCTCTGGTGAAGACGTCCGAAACTCACTCTGCAGGCAGTGTGGAACTGTGAGGGACTGAGGGTGAGCTCAACTCTCAGAAGTAAGATGTTTTTGGACAAGGCGTTCAACTCCCTACTCACGAATGGAACTTAGTATGTAGCAGCAGTCTACCCCAGGAATTACTAGGAAATCGCTTGATTGAGCTTGGAGGCACTCGTCTTGTGTGCCGGGAGATTCCAGTTACCTCTCCCAACACTTGCGTCAAGCAGCGAGCCTAGGCCTTTTGGAAGCGAAAGCTAGCTGCAGGCAGGAGGTAGGGATACAGGCCATAAGCTCAACTCTCAGAAGTGTGTATGCATGGGAGGCAGATGTCTGCTACGCACTCGTACATGCGAGTGGGAACCTACTACACTCTGATGAAAAAGGACTTTGGAAATCGCTGTATTCAACTCAGATACACGTGGGTTCAGGCACAACGATTCCACATGCTTTTCTCACAACCTTTCCCTGCCACTAACATGAGGACGTTAGCAGCTCCTTCTACAGTCAAGCAGGATGCGGGAGGGTTGTGCCCTGTCCTTAGCTCTCACAGGGAAGCATGTCTTGAAGCCAGCGGTCAACTAGCTGCATACTTATGGCAGGGTCAAGGTAGCAGTATTCTGAGTAAGGAGGTTCCCAGATTACCACTCTACTGCACCTGGAGATACCCTCCAGGTCTGCATTGTTAACTTGCGTCTCAGAGGCCTCTGGCAAACGTCTCTGGTGAAGACGTGCGAAACTCACTCTGCAGGCAGTGTGGAACTGTGAGGGACTGAGGGTCAGCTCAACTCTCAGCAGTAAGATGTTTTTGGACAAGGCGTTCAAATACCTACTCACGTATGGAACTTAGTATGTAGCACCAGTCTACCCCAGGAATTACTAGGAAATCGCTTGATTGAGCTTGGAGGCACTCGTCTTGTGTGCCGGGAGATTCCAATTACCTCTCCCAACACTTGCGTCAAGCAGCGAGCCTAGGCCTTTTGGAAGCGAAAGGTAGCGGCAGGCACGATGTAGGGTTACAGGCCATAAGCTCAACTCTCAGAAGTGTGTATGCATGGGAGGCAGATGTCTGCTACCCACTCGGACATGGGAGTTGGAACCTAGCTACACTCCTATTGAAGAAGGATGTTGGAAATCGCTGTATTCAACTCAGATACTCGGGAGTTCAGGCCCAATGCTTACACATGCTTTTCCCACAACCTATCCCAGCCACTAACATTAGGATGTTAGCAGCTGCGCCTACAGTCAGGCAGGATGCGGGAGGGTTCTGCCCTGTCCTCAGCTCTCACACGGAAGCATGCCTAGAAGCCAGCTCTCAACTAGCTGCATTCTTATGACAGTGTGAAGGTAGCAGTATTCTGAGTAAGGCGGTTCCGAGATTACCACTCTACTGCACCTGGAGATACCCTCCAGGTCTGCATTGTTAACTTGCGTCTCAGAAGCCTGTGGCAAACGTCTCTGGTGAAGACCTGCGAAACTCACTCTGCAGGCAGTGTGGAACTGTGAGGGACTGAGGGTGAGCTCAACTCTCAGAAGTAAGATGCTTTTGGACAAGGCGTTCAGCTACCTTCTCACGTATGGAACTTAGTATGTAGCAGCAGTCTACCACACGAATTACTAGGCAATCGCTGGAATGAGCTTGGAGGCCCTAGTCTTGTGTGCCGGGATATTCCAATTACCTCTCCCAACACTTCCGTCAAACAGCGAGCCTAGGCCTTTTAGAAGTGAAAGGAACCAGCAGGCTGGATGGGGAGGTACAGGCCTTAAGCTCAACTCTCAGAAGTGTGTATGCAGGGGAGACAGATGTCTGCTACCCACTCTGACATGGGAGTTGGAAACTAGCTACACTCTGATTGAAGAAGGCCATTGGAAATCGCTGTATTCAACTCAGATACACAGGAGTTCAGGCCCAATGCTTACACATGCTTTTCCCGCAACCTCTCTCAGCCACTAACATTAGGATGTTAGCAGCTGCGCCTACAGTCAGGCAGGATGCGGGTGGGTTCTGCCCTGTCCTCAGCACTCCCAGGGAAGCATGCCTAGAAGCCAGCTCTCAACTAGCTGCATTCTTATGGCAGTGTGAAAGTAGCAGTATTCTGAGTAAGGAGGTTCCCAGATTACCACTCTACTGCACCTGGAGATACCCTCCAGGTCTGCATTGTTAACTTGCGTCTCAGAAGCCTCTGGCAAACGTCTCTGGTGAAGACGTCCGAAACTCACTCTGCAGGCAGTGTGGAACTGTGAGGGACTGAGGGTGAGCTCAACTCTCAGAAGTAAGATGTTTTTGGACAAGGCGTTCAACTACCTACTCACGTATGGAACTTAGTATGTAGCACCAGTCTACCCCAGGAATTACTAGGAAATCGCTTGATTGAGCTTGGAGGCACTCGTCTTGTGTGCCGGGAGATTCCAGTTACCTCTCCCAACACTTGCGTCAAGCAGCGAGCCTAGGCCTTTTGGAAGCGAAAGGTAGCGGCAGGCAGGATGTTGGGTTACAGGCCATAAGCTCAACTCTCAGAAGTGTGTATGCATGGGTGGCAGATGTCTGCTACCCACTCGGACATGGGAGTTGGAACCTAGCTACACTCCTATTGAAGAAGGACTTTGGAAATCGCTGTATTCAACTCAGATACACGGGAGTTCAGGCCCAATGCTTACACATGCTTTTCCCACAAACTATCCCAGCCACTAACAGAAGGAGGTTAGCAGGTAAGTCTACAGTCAGGCAGGATGCGGGAGGGTCCTGCCCTGTCCTCAGCTCTCACAGGGAAGCATGCCTTGAAGCCAGCTCTCAACTAGCTGCATTCTTATGACAGTGTGAAGGTAGCAGTATTCTGAGACAGGAGGTTCCCAGATTACCACTCTACTGCACCTGGAGATACCCTCCAGGTCTGCATTGTTAACTTGCGTCTCAGAGGCCTCTGGCAAACGTCTCTGGTGAAGACGTGCGAAACTCACTCTGCAGGCAGTGTGGAACTGTGAGGGACTGAGGGTCAGCTCAACTCTCAGCAGTAAGATGTTTTTGGACAAGGCGTTCAAATACCTACTCACGTATGGAACTTAGTATGTAGCACCAGTCTACCCCAGGAATTACTGGGAAATCGCTGGATTGAGCTTGGAGGCACTAGTCTTGTTGCCGGGAGATTCCAGTTACCTCTCCCAACACTTCGGTGAAGCAGCGAGCCTAGGCCTTTTGGAAGCGAAAGCTAGCTGCAGGCAGGAGGTAGGGATACAGGCCATAAGCTCAACTCTCAGAAGTGTGTATGCATGGGAGGCAGATGTCTGCTACCCACTCGTACATGCGAGTGGGAACCTACTACACTCTGATGAAAAAGGACTTTGGAAATCGCTGTATTCAACTCAGATACACGTGGGTTCAGGCACAACGATTCCACATGCTTTTCTCACAACCTTTCCCTGCCACTAACATGAGGACGTTAGCAGCTCCTTCTACAGTCAAGCAGGATGCGGGAGGGTTGTGCCCTGTCCTTAGCTCTCACAGGGAAGCATGTCTTGAAGCCAGCGGTCAACTAGCTGCATACTTATGGCAGGGTCAAGGTAGCAGTATTCTGAGACAGGAGGTTCCCAGATTACCACTCTACTGCACCTGGAGATACCCTCCAGGTCTGCATTGTTAACTTGCGTCTCAGAGGCCTCTGGCAAACGTCTCTGGTGAAGACGTCCGAAACTCACTCTGCAGGCAGTGTGGAACTGTGAGGGACTGAGGGTCAGCTCAACTCTCAGCAGTAAGATGTTTTTGGACAAGGCGTTCAAATACCTACTCACGTATGGAACTTAGTATGTAGCACCAGTCTACCCCAGGAATTACTAGGAAATCGCTTGATTGAGCTTGGAGGCACTCGTCTTGTGTGCCGGGAGATTCCAATTACCTCTCCCAACACTTGCGTCAAGCAGCGAACCTAGGCCTTTTGGAAGCGAAAGGTAGCGGCAGGCACGATGTAGGGTTACAGGCCATAAGCTCAACTCTCAGAAGTGTGTATGCATGGGAGGCAGATGTCTGCTACCCACTCGGACATGGGAGTTGGAACCTAGCTACACTCCTATTGAAGAAGGATGTTGGAAATCGCTGTATTCAACTCAGATACTCGGGAGTTCAGGCCCAATGCTTACACATGCTTTTCCCACAACCTATCCCAGCCACTAACAGAAAGAGGTTAGCAGGTACGTCTACAGTCAGGCAGGATGCAGGAGGGTTCTGCCCTGTCCTCAGCTCTCACAGGGAAGCATGCCTAGAAGCCAGCTCTCAACTAGCTGCATTCTTATGACAGTGTGAAGGTAGCAGTATTCTGAGTAAGGCGGTTCCGAGATTACCACTCTACTGCACCTGGAGATACCCTCCAGGTCTGCATTGTTAACTTGCGTCTCAGAAGCCTGTGGCAAACGTCTCTGGTGAAGACCTGCGAAACTCACTCTGCAGGCAGTGTGGAACTGTGAGGGACTGAGGGTGAGCTCAACTCTCAGAAGTAAGATGCTTTTGGACAAGGCGTTCAGCTACATTCTCACGTATGGAACTTAGTATGTAGCACCTGTCTACCCCAGGAATTACTAGGCTATCGCTGGAATGAGCTTGGAGGCACTAGTCTTGTGTGCCGGGAGATTCCAATTACCTCTCCCAACACTTCCGTCAAACAGCGAGCCTAGGCCTTTTAGAAGTGAAAGGAACCAGCAGGCTGGATGGGGAGGTACAGGCCTTAAGCTCAACTCTCAGAAGTGTGTATGCAGGGGAGACAGATGTCTGCTACCCACTCTGACATGGGAGTTGGAAACTACCTACACTCTGATTGAAGAAGGCCATTGGAAATCGCTGTATTCAACTCAGATACACAGGAGTTCAGACCCAATGCTTACACATGCTTTTCCCGCAACCTCTCTCAGCCACTAACATTAGGATGTTAGCAGCTGCGCCTACAGTCAGGCAGGATGCGGGTGGGTTCTGCCATGTCCTCAGCACTCCCAGGGAAGCATGCCTAGAAGCCAGCTCTCAACTAGCTGCATTCTTATGGCAGTGTGAAGGTAGCAGTATTCTGAGTAAGGAGGTTCCCAGATTACCACTCTACTGCACCTGGAGATACCCTCCAGGTCTGCATTGTTAACTTGCGTCTCAGAAGCCTCTGGCAAACGTCTCTGGTGAAGACGTCCGAAACTCACTCTGCAGGCAGTGTGGAACTGTGAGGGAGTGAGGGTGAGCTCAACTCTCAGAAGTAAGATGTTTTTGGACAAGGCGTTCAACTACCTACTCACGTATGGAACTTAGTATGTAGCACCAGTCTACCCCAGGAATTACTAGGAAATCGCTTGATTGAGCTTGGAGGCACTCGTCTTGTGTGCCGGGAGATTCCAGTTACCTCTCCCAACACTTGCGTCAAGCAGCGAGCCTAGGCCTTTTAGAAGCGAAATGTAGCGGCAGGCAGGATGTTGGGTTACAGGCCATAAGCTCAACTCTCAGAAGTGTGTATGCATGGGTGGCAGATGTCTGCTACCCACTCGGACATGGGAGTTGGAACCTAGCTACACTCCTATTGAAGAAGGACTTTGGAAATCGCTGTATTCAACTCAGATACACGGGAGTTCAGGCCCAATGCTTACACATGCTTTTCCCACAAACTATCCCAGCCACTAACAGAAGGAGGTTAGCAGGTAAGTCTACAGTCAGGCAGGATGCGGGAGGGTCCTGCCCTGTCCTCAGCTCTCACAGGGAAGCATGCCTTGAAGCCAGCTCTCAACTAGCTGCATTCTTATGACAGTGTGAAGGTAGCAGTATTCTGAGTAAGGAGGTTCCCAGATTACCGCTCTACTGCACCTGGAGATACCCTCCAGGTCTGCATTGTTAACTTGCGTCTCAGAGGCCTCTGGGAAACGTCTCTGGTGAAGACCTGCGAAACTCACTCTGCAGGCAGTGTGGAACTGTGAGGGACTGAGGGTGAGCTCAACTCTCAGAAGTAAGATGCTTTTGGACAAGGCGTTCAGCTACCTTCTCACGTATGGAACTTAGTATGTAGCACCTGTCTACCCCAGGAATTACTAGGCTATCGCTGGAATGAGCTTGGAGGCACTAGTCTTGTGTGCCGGGAGATTCCAATTACCTCTCCCAACACTTCCGTCAAACAGCGAGCCTAGGCCTTTTAGAAGTGAAAGGAACCAGCAGGCTGGATGGGGAGGTACAGACCTTAAGCTCAACTCTCAGAAGTGTGTATGCAGGGGAGACAGATGTCTGCTACCCACTCTGACATGGGAGTTGGAAACTACCTACACTCTGATTGAAGAAGGCCATTGGAAATCGCTGTATTCAACTCAGATACACAGGAGTTCAGGCCCAATGCTTACACATGCTTTTCCCGCAACCTCTCTCAGCCACTAACATTAGGATGTTACCAGCTGCGCCTACAGTCAGGCAGGATGCGGATGGGTTCTGCCATGTCCTCAGCACTCCCAGGGAAGCATGCCTAGAAGCCAGCTCTCAACTAGCTGCATTCTTATGACAGTGTGAAGGTAGCAGTATTCTGAGTCAGGAGGTTCCGAGATTACCACTCTACTGCACCTGGAGATACCCTCCAGGTCTGCATTGTTAACTTGCGTCTCAGAAGCCTGTGGCAAACGTCTCTGGTGAAGACCTGCGAAACTCACTCTGCAGGCAGTGTGGAACTGTGAGGGACTGAGGGTGAGCTCAACTCTCAGAATTAAGATGCTTTTGGACAAGGCGTTCAGCTACCTTCTCACGTATGGATCTTAGTATGTAGCAGCAGTCTACCACACGAATTACTAGGCAATCGCTGGAATGAGCTTGGAGGCCCTAGTCTTGTGTGCCGGGAGATTCCAATTACCTCTCCCAACACTTCCGTCAAACAGCGAGCCTAGGCCTTTTAGAAGTGAAAGGAACCAGCAGGCTGGATGGGGAGGTACAGGCCTTAGCTCAACTCTCAGAAGTGTGTATGCAGGGGAGACAGATGTCTGCTACCAACTCTGACATGGGAGTTGGAAACTACCTACACTCTGATTGAAGAAGGCCATTGGAAATCGCTGTATTCAACTCAGATACACAGGAGTTCAGGCCCAATGCTTACACATGCTTTTCCCGCAACCTCTCTCAGCCACTAACATTAGGATGTTAGCAGCTGCGCCTACAGTCAGGCAGGATGCGGGTGGGTTCTGCCCTGTCCTCAGCACTCCCAGGGAAGCATGCCTAGAAGCCAGCTCTCAACTAGCTGCATTCTTATGGCAGTGTGAAGGTAGCAGTATTCTGAGTAAGGAGGTTCCCAGATTACCACTCTACTGCACCTGGAGATACCCTCCAGGTCTGCATTGTTAACTTGCGTCTCAGAAGCCTCTGGCAAACGTCTCTGGTGAAGACGTCCGAAACTCACTCTGCAGGCAGTGTGGAACTGTGAGGGACTGAGGGTGAGCTCAACTCTCAGAAGTAAGATGTTTTTGGACAAGGCGTTCAACTACCTACTCACGTATGGAACTTAGTATGTAGCACCAGTCTACCCCAGGAATTACTAGGAAATCGCTTGATTGAGCTTGGAGGCACTCGTCTTGTGTGCCGGGAGATTCCAGTTACCTCTCCCAACACTTGCGTCAAGCAGCGAGCCTAGGCCTTTTAGAAGCGAAATGTAGCGGCAGGCAGGATGTTGGGTTACAGGCCATAAGCTCAACTCTCAGAAGTGTGTATGCATGGGTGGCAGATGTCTGCTACCCACTCGGACATGGGAGTTGGAACCTAGCTACACTCCTATTGAAGAAGGACTTTGGAAATCGCTGTATTCAACTCAGATACACGGGAGTTCAGGCCCAATGCTTACACATGCTTTTCCCACAAACTATCCCAGCCACTAACAGAAGGAGGTTAGCAGGTAAGTCTACAGTCAGGCAGGATGCGGGAGGGTCCTGCCCTGTCCTCAGCTCTCACATGGAAGCATGCCTTGAAGCCAGCTCTCAACTAGCTGCATTCTTATGACAGTGTGAAGGTAGCAGTATTCTGAGTAAGGAGGTTCCCAGATTACCACTCTACTGCACCTGGAGATACCCTCCAGGTCTGCATTGTTAACTTGCGTCTCAGAGGTCTCTGGCAAACGTCTCTGGTGAAGACGTGCGAAACTCACTCTGCAGGCAGTGTGGAACTGTGAGGGACTGAGGGTCAGCTCAACTCTCAGCAGTAAGATGTTTTTGGACAAGGCGTTCAAATACCTACTCACGTATGGAACTTAGTATGTAGCACCAGTCTACCCCAGGAATTACTGGGAAATCGCTGGATTGAGCTTGGAGGCACTAGTCTTGTTGCCGGGAGATTCCAGTTACCTCTCCCAACACTTCGGTGAAGCAGCGAGCCTAGGCCTTTTGGAAGCGAAAGCTAGCTGCAGGCAGGAGGTAGGGATACAGGCCATAAGCTCAACTCTCAGAAGTGTGTATGCATGGGAGGCAGATGTCTGCTACCCACTCGTACATGTGAGTGGGAACCTACTACACTCTGATGAAAAAGGACTTTGGAAATCGCTGTATTCAACTCAGATACACGTGGGTTCAGGCACAACGATTCCACATGCTTTTCTCACAACCTTTCCCTGCCACTAACATGAGGACGTTAGCAGCTCCTTCTACAGTCAAGCAGGATGCGGGAGGGTTGTGCCCTGTCCTTAGCTCTCACAGGGAAGCATGTCTTGAAGCCAGCGGTCAACTAGCTGCATACTTATGGCAGGGTCAAGGTAGCAGTATTCTGAGACAGGAGGTTCCCAGATTACCACTCTACTGCACCTGGAGATACCCTCCAGGTCTGCATTGTTAACTTGCGTCTCAGAGGCCTCTGGCAAACGTCTCTGATGAAGACGTGCGAAACTCACTCTGCAGGCAGTGTGGAACTGTGAGGGACTGAGGGTCAGCTCAACTCTCAGCAGTAAGATGTTTTTGGACAAGGCGTTCAACTACCTACTCACGTATGGAACTTAGTATGTAGCACCAGTCTACCCCAGGAATTACTAGGAAATCGCTTGATTGAGCTTGGAGGCACTCGTCTTGTGTGCCGGGAGATTCCAATTACCTCTCCCAACACTTGCGTCAAGCAGCGAGCCTAGGCCTTTTGGAAGCGAAAGGTAGCGGCAGGCACGATGTAGGGTTACAGGCCATAAGCTCAACTCTCAGAAGTGTGTATGCATGGGAGGCAGATGTCTGCTACCCACTCGGACATGGGAGTTGGAACCTAGCTACACTCCTATTGAAGAAGGATGTTGGAAATCGCTGTATTCAACTCAGATACTCGGGAGTTCAGGCCCAATGCTTACACATGCTTTTCCCACAACCTATCCCAGCCACTAACAGAAGGAGGTTAGCAGGTACGTCTACAGTCAGGCAGGATGCGGGAGGGTTCTGCCCTGTCCTCAGCTCTCACAGGGAAGCATGCCTAGAAGCCAGCTCTCAACTAGCTGCATTCTTATGACAGTGTGAAGGTAGCAGTATTCTGAGTAAGGCGGTTCCGAGATTACCACTCTACTGCACCTGGAGATACCCTCCAGGTCTGCATTGTTAACTTGCGTCTCAGAAGCCTGTGGCAAACGTCTCTGGTGAAGACCTGCGAAACTCACTCTGCAGGCAGTGTGGAACTGTGAGGGACTGAGGGTGAGCTCAACTCTCAGAAGTAAGATGCTTTTGGACAAGGCGTTCAGCTACATTCTCACGTATGGAACTTAGTATGTAGCACCTGTCTACCCAAGGAATTACTAGGCTATCGCTGGAATGAGCTTGGAGGCCCTAGTCTTGTGTGCCGGGAGATTCCAATTACCTCTCCCAACACTTCCGTCAAACAGCGAGCCTAGGCCTTTTAGAAGTGAAAGGAACCAGCAGGCTGGATGGGGAGGTACAGGCCTTAAGCTCAACTCTCAGAAGTGTGTATGCAGGGGAGACAGATGTCTGCTACCCACTCTGACATGGGAGTTGGAAACTACCTACACTCTGATTGAAGAAGGCCATTGGAAATCGCTGTATTCAACTCAGATACACAGGAGTTCAGGCCCAATGCTTACACATGCTTTTCCCGCAACCTCTCTCAGCCACTAACATTAGGATGTTAGCAGCTGCGCCTACAGTCAGGCAGGATGCGGGTGGGTTCTGCCCTGTCCTCAGCACTCCCAGGGAAGCATGCCTAGAAGCCAGCTCTCAACTAGCTGCATTCTTATGGCAGTGTGAAGGTAGCAGTATTCTGAGTAAGGAGGTTCCCAGATTACCACTCTACTGCACCTGGAGATACCCTCCAGGTCTGCATTGTTAACTTGCGTCTCAGAAGCCTCTGGCAAACGTCTCTGGTGAAGACGTCCGAAACTCACTCTGCAGGCAGTGTGGAACTGTGAGGGACTGAGGGTGAGCTCAACTCTCAGAAGTAAGATGTTTTTGGACAAGGCGTTCAACTACCTACTCACGTATGGAACTTAGTATGTAGCACCAGTCTACCCCAGGAATTACTAGGAAATCGCTTGATTGAGCTTGGAGGCACTCGTCTTGTGTGCCGGGAGATTCCAGTTACCTCTCCCAACACTTGCGTCAAGCAGCGAGCCTAGGCCTTTTGGAAGCGAAAGGTAGCGGCAGGCAGGATGTTGGGTTACAGGCCATAAGCTCAACTCTCAGAAGTGTGTATGCATGGGTGGCAGATGTCTGCTACCCACTCGGACATGGGAGTTGGAACTTAGCTACACTCCTATTGAAGAAGGACTTTGGAAATCGCTGTATTCAACTCAGATACACGGGAGTTCAGGCCCAATGCTTACACATGCTTTTCCCACAAACTATCCCAGCCACTAACAGAAGGAGGTTAGCAGGTAAGTCTACAGTCAGGCAGGATGCGGGAGGGTCCTGCCCTGTCCTCAGCTCTCACAGGGAAGCATGCCTTGAAGCCAGCTCTCAACTAGCTGCATTCTTATGACAGTGTGAAGGTAGCAGTATTCTGAGTAAGGCGGTTCCGAGATTACCACTCTACTGCACCTGGAGATACCCTCCAGGTCTGCATTGTTAACTTGCGTCTCAGAGGCCTCTGGCAAACGTCTCTGGTGAAGACGTGCGAAACTCACTCTGCAGGCAGTGTGGAACTGTGAGGGACTGAGGGTCAGCTCAACTCTCAGCAGTAAGATGTTTTTGGACAAGGCGTTCAAAGACCTACTCACGTATGGAACTTAGTATGTAGCACCAGTCTACCCCAGGAATTACTGGGAAATCGCTGGATTGAGCTTGGAGGCACTAGTCTTGTTGCCGGGAGATTCCAGTTACCTCTCCCAACACTTCGGTGAAGCAGCGAGCCTAGGCCTTTTGGAAGCGAAAGCTAGCTGCAGGCAGGAGGTAGGGATACAGGCCATAAGCTCAACTCTCAGAAGTGTGTATGCATGGGAGGCAGATGTCTGCTACCCACTCGTACATGCGAGTGGGAACCTACTACACTCTGATGAAAAAGGACTTTGGAAATCGCTGTATTCAACTCAGATACACGTGGGTTCAGGCACAACGATTCCACATGCTTTTCTCACAACCTTTCCCTGCCACTAACATGAGGACGTTAGCAGCTCCTTCTACAGTCAAGCAGGATGCGGGAGGGTTGTGCCCTGTCCTTAGCTCTCACAGGGAAGCATGTTTTGAAGCCAGCGGTCAACTAGATGCATACTTATGGCAGGGTCAAGGTAGCAGTATTCTGAGACAGGAGGTTCCCAGATTACCACTCTACTGCACCTGGAGATACCCTCCAGGTCTGCATTGTTAACTTGCGTCTCAGAGGCCTCTGGCAAACGTCTCTGGTGAAGATGTGCGAAACTCACTCTGCAGGCAGTGTGGAACTGTGAGGGACTGAGGGTCAGCTCAACTCTCAGCAGTAAGATGTTTTTGGACAAGGCGTTCAAATACCTACTCACGTATGGAACTTAGTATGTAGCACCAGTCTACCCCAGGAATTACTAGGAAATCGCTTGATTGAGCTTGGAGGCACTCGTCTTGTGTGCCGGGAGATTCCAATTACCTCTCCCAACACTTGCGTCAAGCAGCGAGCCTAGGCCTTTTGGAAGCGAAAGGTAGCGGCAGGCACGATGTAGGGTTACAGGCCATAAGCTCAACTCTCAGAAGTGTGTATGCATGGGAGGCAGATGTCTGCTACCCACTCGGACATGGGAGTTGGAACCTAGCTACACTCCTATTGAAGAAGGATGTTGGAAATCGCTGTATTCAACTCAGATACTCGGGAGTTCAGGCCCAATGCTTACACATGCTTTTCCCACAACCTATCCCAGCCACTAACATTAGGATGTTAGCAGCTGCGCCTACAGTCAGGCAGGATGCGGGAGGGTTCTGCCCTGTCCTCAGCTCTCACAGGGAAGCATGCCTAGAAGCCAGCTCTCAACTAGCTGCATTCTTATGACAGTGTGAAGGTAGCAGTATTCTGAGTAAGGCGGTTCCGAGATTACCACTCTACTGCACCTGGAGATACCCTCCAGGTCTGCATTGTTAACTTGCGTCTCAGAAGCCTGTGGCAAACGTCTCTGGTGAAGACCTGCGAAACTCACTCTGCAGGCAGTGTGGAACTGTGAGGGACTGAGGGTGAGCTCAACTCTCAGAAGTAAGATGCTTTTGGACAAGGCGTTCAGCTACATTCTCACGTATGGAACTTAGTATGTAGCACCTGTCTACCCCAGGAATTACTAGGCTATCGCTGGAATGAGCTTGGAGGCACTAGTCTTGTGTGCCGGGAGATTCCAATTACCTCTCCCAACACTTCCGTCAAACAGCGAGCCTAGGCCTTTTAGAAGTGAAAGGAACCAGCAGGCTGGATGGGGAGGTACAGGCCTTAAGCTCAACTCTCAGAAGTGTGTATGCAGGGGAGACAGATGTCTGCTACCCACTCTGACATGGGAGTTGGAAACTACCTACACTCTGATTGAAGAAGGCCATTGGAAATCGCTGTATTCAACTCAGATACACAGGAGTTCAGGCCCAATGCTTACACATGCTTTTCCCGCAACCTCTCTCAGCCACTAACATTAGGATGTTAGCAGCTGCGCCTACAGTCAGGCAGGATGCGGGTGGGTTCTGCCATGTCCTCAGCACTCCCAGGGAACCATGCCTAGAAGCCAGCTCTCAACTAGCTGCATTCTTATGGCAGTGTGAAGGTAGCAGTATTCTGAGTCAGGAGGTTCCAAGATTACCACTCTACTGCACCTGGAGATACCCTCCAGGTCTGCATTGTTAACTTGCGTCTCAGAAGCCTGTGGCAAACGTCTCTGGTGAAGACCTGCGAAACTCACTCTGCAGGCAGTGTGGAACTGTGAGGGACTGAGGGTGAGCTCAACTCTCAGAAGTAAGATGCTTTTGGACAAGGCGTTCAGCTACCTTCTCACGTATGGAACTTAGTATGTAGCAGCAGTCTACCACACGAATTACTAGGCAATCGCTGGAATGAGCTTGGAGGCCCTAGTCTTGTGTGCCGGGAGATTCCAGTTACCTCTCCCAACACTTCCGTCAAACAGCGAGCCTAGGCCTTTTAGAAGTGAAAGGAACCAGCAGGCTGGATGGGGAGGTACAGGCCTTAAGCTCAACTCTCAGAAGTGTGTATGCAGGGGAGACAGATGTCTGCTACCCACTCTGACATGGGAGTTGGAAACTACCTACACTCTGATTGAAGAAGGCCATTGGAAATCGCTGTATTCAACTCAGATACACAGGAGTTCAGGCCCAATGCTTACACATGCTTTTCCCGCAACCTCTCTCAGCCACTAACATTAGGATGTTAGCAGCTGCGCCTACAGTCAGGCAGGATGCGGGTGGGTTCTGCCCTGTCCTCAGCACTCCCAGGGAAGCATGCCTAGAAGCCAGCTCTCAACTAGCTGCATTCTTATGGCAGTGTGAAGGTAGCAGTATTCTGAGTAAGGAGGTTCCCAGATTACCACTCTACTGCACCTGGAGATACCCTCCAGGTCTGCATTGTTAACTTTCGTCTCAGAAGCCTTGGCAAACGTCTCTGGTGAAGACGTCCGAAACTCACTCTGCAGGCAGTGTGGAACTGTGAGGGACTGAGGGTGAGCTCAACTCTCAGAAGTAAGATGTTTTTGGACAAGGCGTTCAACTACCTACTCACGTATGGAACTTAGTATGTAGCACCAGTCTACCCCAGGAATTACTAGGAAATCGCTTGATTGAGCTTGGAGGCACTCGTCTTGTGTGCCGGGAGATTCCAGTTACCTCTCCCAACACTTGCGTCAAGCAGCGAGCCTAGGCCTTTTGGAAGCGAAAGGTAGCGGCAGGCAGGATGTTGGGTTACAGGCCATAAGCTCAACTCTCAGAAGTGTGTATGCATGGGTGGCAGATGTCTGCTACCCACTCGGACATGGGAGTTGGAACCTAGCTACA
This sequence comes from Canis lupus baileyi, assembly GCF_048164855.1. NCBI lineage: Eukaryota > Metazoa > Chordata > Mammalia > Carnivora > Canidae > Canis > Canis lupus. The sequence goes on along the minus strand of NW_027326457.1, from coordinate 1,424,095 downwards.
CTCCTATTGAAGAAGGACTTTGGAAATCGCTGTATTCAACTCAGATACACGGGAGTTCAGGCCCAATGCTTACACATGCTTTTCCCACAAACTATCCCAGCCACTAACAGAAGGAGGTTAGCAGGTAAGTCTACAGTCTGGCAGGATGCGGGAGGGTCCTGCCCTGTCCTCAGCTCTCACAGGGAAGCATGCCTTGAAGCCAGCTCTCAACTAGCTGCATTCTTATGACAGTGTGAATGTAGCAGTATTCTGAGTAAGGAGGTTCCCAGATTACCACTCTACTGCACCTGGAGATACCCTCCAGGTCTGCATTGTTAACTTGCGTCTCAGAGGCCTCTGGCAAACGTCTCTGGTGAAGACGTGCGAAACTCACTCTGCAGGCAGTGTGGAACTGTGAGGGACTGAGGTTCAGCTCAACTCTCAGCAGTAAGATGTTTTTGGACAAGGCGTTCAAATACCTACTCACGTATGGAACTTAGTATGTAGCACCAGTCTACCCCAGGAATTACTGGGAAATCGCTGGATTGAGCTTGGAGGCACTAGTCTTGTTGCCGGGAGATTCCAGTTACCTCTCCCAACACTTCGGTGAAGCAGCGAGCCTAGGCCTTTTGGAAGCGAAAGCTAGCTGCAGGCAGGAGGTAGGGATACAGGCCATAAGCTCAACTCTCAGAAGTGTGTATGCATGGGAGGCAGATGTCTGCTACCCACTCGTACATGCGAGTGGGAACCTACTACACTCTGATCAAAAAGGACTTTGGAAATCGCTGTATTCAACTCAGATACACGTGGGTTCAGGCACAACGATTCCACATGCTTTTCTCACAACCTTTCCCTGCCACTAACATGAGGACGTTAGCAGCTCCTTCTACAGTCAAGCAGGATGCGGGAGGGTTGTGCCCTGTCCTTAGCTCTCACAGGGAAGCATGTCTTGAAGCCAGCGGTCAACTAGCTGCATACTTATGGCAGGGTCAAGGTAGCAGTATTCTGAGACAGGAGGTTCCCAGATTACCACTCTACTGCACCTGGAGATACCCTCCAGGTCTGCATTGTTAACTTGCGTCTCAGAGGCCTCTGGCAAACGTCTCTGGTGAAGACGTGCGAAACTCACTCTGCAGGCAGTGTGGAACTGTGAGGGACTGAGGGTCAGCTCAACTCTCAGCAGTAAGATGTTTTTGGACAAGGCGTTCAAATACCTACTCACGTATGGAACATAGTATGTAGCACCAGTCTACCCCAGGAATTACTAGGAAATCGCTTGATTGAGCTTGGAGGCACTCGTCTTGTGTGCCGGGAGATTCCAATTACCTCTCCCAACACTTGCGTCAAGCAGCGAGCCTAGGCCTTTTGGAAGCGAAAGGTAGCGGCAGGCACGATGTAGGGTTACAGGCCATAAGCTCAACTCTCAGAAGTGTGTATGCATGGGAGGCAGATGTCTGCTACCCACTCGGACATGGGAGTTGGAACCTAGCTACACTCCTATTGAAGAAGGATGTTGGAAATCGCTGTATTCAACTCAGATACTCGGGAGTTCAGGCCCAATGCTTACACATGCTTTTCCCACAACCTATCCCAGCCACTAACATTAGGATGTTAGCAGCTGTGCCTACAGTCAGGCAGGATGCGGGAGGGTTCTGCCCTGTCCTCAGCTCTCACAGGGAAGCATGCCTAGAAGCCAGCTCTCAACTAGCTGCATTCTTATGACAGTGTGAAGGTAGCAGTATTCTGAGTAAGGCGGTTCCGAGATTACCACTCTACTGCACCTGGAGATACCCTCCAGGTCTGCATTGTTAACTTGCGTCTCAGAAGCCTGTGGCAAACGTCTCTGGTGAAGACCTGCGAAACTCACTCTGCAGGCAGTGTGGAACTGTGAGGGACTGAGGGTGAGCTCAACTCTCAGAAGTAAGATGCTTTTGGACAAGGCGTTCAGCTACCTTCTCACGTATGGAACTTAGTATGTAGCAGCAGTCTACCACACGAATTACTAGGCAATCGCTGGAATGAGCTTGGAGGCCCTAGTCTTGTGTGCCGGGAGATTCCAATTACCTCTCCCAACACTTCCGTCAAACAGCGTGCCTAGGCCTTTTAGAAGTGAAAGGAACCAGCAGGCTGGATGGGGAGGTACAGGCCTTAAGCTCAACTCTCAGAAGTGTGTATGCAGGGGAGACAGATGTCTGCTACCCACTCTGACATGGGAGTTGGAAACTACCTACACTCTGATTGAAGAAGGCCATTGGAAATCACTGTATTCAACTCAGATACACAGGAGTTCAGGCCCAATGCTTACACATGCTTTTCCCGCAACCTCTCTCAGCCACTAACATTAGGATGTTAGCAGCTGCGCCTACAGTCAGGCAGGATGCGGGTGGGTTCTGCCCTGTCCTCAGCACTCCCAGGGAAGCATGCCTAGAAGCCAGCTCTCAACTAGCTGCATTCTTATGGCAGTGTGAAGGTAGCAGTATTCTGAGTAAGGAGGTTCCCAGATTACCACTCTACTGCACCTGGAGATACCCTCCAGGTCTGCATTGTTAACTTGCGTCTCAGAAGCCTCTGGCAAACGTCTCTGGTGAAGACGTCCGAAACTCACTCTGCAGGCAGTGTGGAACTGTGAGGGACTGAGGGTGAGCTCAACTCTCAGAAGTAAGATGTTTTTGGACAAGTCGTTCAACTACCTACTCACGTATGGAACTCAGTATGTAGCACCAGTCTACCCCAGGAATTACTAGGAAATCGCTTGATTGAGCTTGGAGGCACTCGTCTTGTGTGCCGGGAGATTCCAGTTACCTCTCCCAACACTTGCGTCAAGCAGCGAGCCTAGGACTTTTGGAAGCGAAAGCTAGCTGCAGGCAGGAGGTAGGGATACAGGCCATAAGCTCAACTCTCAGAAGTGTGTATGCATGGGAGGCAGATGTCTGCTACCCACTCGTACATGCGAGTGGGAACTTACTACACTCTGATGAAAAAGGACTTTGGAAATCGCTGTATTCAACTCAGATACACGTGGGTTCAGGCACAACGATTCCACATGCTTTTCTCACAACCTTTCCCTGCCACTAACATGAGGACGTTAGCAGCTCCTTCTACAGTCAAGCAGGATGCGGGAGGGTTGTGCCCTGTCCTTAGCTCTCACAGGGAAGCATGTCTTGAAGCCAGCGGTCAACTAGCTGCATACTTATGGCAGGGTCAAGGTAGCAGTATTCTGAGACAGGAGGTTCCCAGATTACCACTCTACTGCACCTGGAGATACCCTCCAGGTCTGCATTGTTAACTTGCGTCTCAGAGGCCTCTGGCAAACGTCTCTGGTGAAGACGTGCGAAACTCACTCTGCAGGCAGTGTGGAACTGTGAGGGACTGAGGGTCAGCTCAACTCTCAGCAGTGAGATGTTTTTGGACAAGGCGTTCAAATACCTACTCACGTATGGAACTTAGTATGTAGCACCAGTCTACCCCAGGAATTACTAGGAAATCGCTTGATTGAGCTTGGAGGCACTCGTCTTGTGTGCCGGGAGATTCCAATTACCTCTCCCAACACTTGCGTCAAGCAGCGAGCCTAGGCCTTTTGGAAGCGAAAGGTAGCGGCAGGCACGATGTAGGGTTACAGGCCATAAGCTCAACTCTCAGAAGTGTGTATGCATGGGAGGCAGATGTCTGCTACCCACTCGGACATGGGAGTTGGAACCTAGCTACACTCCTATTGAAGAAGGATGTTGGAAATCGCTGTATTCAACTCAGATACTCGGGAGTTCAGGCCCAATGCTTACACATGCTTTTCCCACAACCTATCCCAGCCACTAACAGAAGGAGGTTAGCAGGTACGTCTACAGGCAGGCAGGATGCGGGAGGGTCCTGCCCTGTCCTCAGCTCTCACAGGGAAGCATGCCTAGAAGCCAGCTCTCAACTAGCTGCATTCTTATGACAGTGTGAAGGTAGCAATATTCTGAGTAAGGCGGTTCCGAGATTACCACTCTACTGCACCTGGAGATACCCTCCAGGTCTGCATTGTTAACTTGCGTCTCAGAAGCCTGTGGCAAACGTCTCTGGTTAAGACCTGCGAAACTCACTCTGCAGGCAGTGTGGAACTGTGAGGGACTGAGGGTGAGCTCAACTCTCAGAAGTAAGATGCTTTTGGACAAGGCGTTCAGCTACCTTCTCACATATGGAACTTAGTATGTAGCACCAGTCTACCCCAGGAATTACTGGGAAATCGCTGGATTGAGCTTGGAGGCACTAGTCTTGTTGCCGGGAGATTCCAGTTACCTCTCCCAACACTTCGGTGAAGCAGCGAGCCTAGGCCTTTTGGAAGCGAAAGCTAGCTGCAGGCAGGAGGTAGGGATACAGGCCATAAGCTCAACTCTCAGAAGTGTGTATGCATGGGAGGCAGATGTCTGCTACCCACTCGTACATGCGAGTGGGAACCTACTACACTGTGATGAAAAAGGACTTTGGAAATCGCTGTATTCAACTCAGATACACGTGGGTTCAGGCACAACGATTCCACATGCTTTTCTCACAACCTTTCCCTGCCACTAACATGAGGACGTTAGCAGCTCCTACTACAGTCAAGCAGGATGCGGGAGGGTTGTGCCCTGTCCTTAGCTCTCACAGGGAAGCATGTCTTGAAGCCAGCGGTCAACTAGCTGCATACTTATGGCAGGGTCAAGGTAGCAGTATTCTGAGACAGGAGGTTCCCAGATTACCACTCTACTGCACCTGGAGATACCCTCCAGGTCTGCATTGTTAACTTGCGTCTCAGAGGCCTCTGGCAAACGTGTCCGGTGAAGACGTGCGAAACTCACTCTGCAGGCAGTGTGGAACTGTGAGGGACTGAGGGTGAGCTCAACTCTCAGCAGTAAGATGATTTTCGACAAGGCGTTCAGCTACCTTCTCACATATGGAACTTAGTATGTAGCACCAGTCTACCCAAGGAATTACTGGGAAATCGCTGGATTGAGGTTGGAGGCACTAGTCTTGTTGCCGGGAGATTCCAGTTACCTCTCCCAACACTTCGGTGAAGCAGCGAGCCTAGGCCTTTTGGAAGCGAAAGCTAGCTGCAGGCAGGAGGTAGGGATACAGGCCATAAGCTCAACTCTCAGAAGTGTGTATGCATGGGAGGCAGATGTCTGCTACCCACTCGTACATGCGAGTGGGAACCTACTACACTCTGATGAAAAAGGACTTTGGAAATCGCTGTATTCAACTCAGATACACGTGGGTTCAGGCACAACGATTCCACATGCTTTTCTCACAACCTTTCCCTGCCACTAACATGAGGACGTTAGCAGCTCCTTCTACAGTCAAGCAGGATGCGGGAGGGTTGTGCCCTGTCCTTAGCTCTCACAGGGAAGCATGTTTTGAAGCCAGCGGTCAACTAGATGCATACTTATGGCAGGGTCAAGGTAGCAGTATTCTGAGACAGGAGGTTCCCAGATTACCACTCTACTGCACCTGGAGATACCCTCCAGGTCTGCATTGTTAACTTGCGTCTCAGAGGCCTCTGGCAAACGTCTCTGGTGAAGATGTGCGAAACTCACTCTGCAGGCAGTGTGGAACTGTGAGGGACTGAGGGTCAGCTCAACTCTCAGCAGTAAGATGTTTTTGGACAAGGCGTTCAAATACCTACTCACGTATGGAACTTAGTATGTAGCACCAGTCTACCCCAGGAATTACTAGGAAATCGCTTGATTGAGCTTGGAGGCACTCGTCTTGTGTGCCGGGAGATTCCAATTACCTCTCCCAACACTTGCGTCAAGCAGCGAGCCTAGGCCTTTTGGAAGCGAAAGGTAGCGGCAGGCACGATGTAGGGTTACAGGCCATAAGCTCAACTCTCAGAAGTGTGTATGCATGGGAGGCAGATGTCTGCTACCCACTCGGACATGGGAGTTGGAACCTAGCTACACTCCTATTGAAGAAGGATGTTGGAAATCGCTGTATTCAACTCAGATACTCGGGAGTTCAGGCCCAATGCTTACACATGCTTTTCCCACAACCTATCCCAGCCACTAACATTAGGATGTTAGCAGCTGCGCCTACAGTCAGGCAGGATGCGGGAGGGTTCTGCCCTGTCCTCAGCTCTCACAGGGAAGCATGCCTAGAAGCCAGCTCTCAACTAGCTGCATTCTTATGACAGTGTGAAGGTAGCAGTATTCTGAGTAAGGCGGTTCCGAGATTACCACTCTACTGCACCTGGAGATACCCTCCAGGTCTGCATTGTTAACTTGCGTCTCAGAAGCCTGTGGCAAACGTCTCTGGTGAAGACCTGCGAAACTCACTCTGCAGGCAGTGTGGAACTGTGAGGGACTGAGGGTGAGCTCAACTCTCAGAAGTAAGATGCTTTTGGACAAGGCGTTCAGCTACATTCTCACGTATGGAACTTAGTATGTAGCACCTGTCTACCCCAGGAATTACTAGGCTATCGCTGGAATGAGCTTGGAGGCACTAGTCTTGTGTGCCGGGAGATTCCAATTACCTCTCCCAACACTTCCGTCAAACAGCGAGCCTAGGCCTTTTAGAAGTGAAAGGAACCAGCAGGCTGGATGGGGAGGTACAGGCCTTAAGCTCAACTCTCAGAAGTGTGTATGCAGGGGAGACAGATGTCTGCTACCCACTCTGACATGGGAGTTGGAAACTACCTACACTCTGATTGAAGAAGGCCATTGGAAATCGCTGTATTCAACTCAGATACACAGGAGTTCAGGCCCAATGCTTACACATGCTTTTCCCGCAACCTCTCTCAGCCACTAACATTAGGATGTTAGCAGCTGCGCCTACAGTCAGGCAGGATGCGGGTGGATTCTGCCATGTCCTCAGCACTCCCAGGGAACCATGCCTAGAAGCCAGCTCTCAACTAGCTGCATTCTTATGGCAGTGTGAAGGTAGCAGTATTCTGAGTCAGGAGGTTCCAAGATTACCACTCTACTGCACCTGGAGATACCCTCCAGGTCTGCATTGTTAACTTGCGTCTCAGAAGCCTGTGGCAAACGTCTCTGGTGAAGACCTGCGAAACTCACTCTGCAGGCAGTGTGGAACTGTGAGGGACTGAGGGTGAGCTCAACTCTCAGAAGTAAGATGCTTTTGGACAAGGCGTTCAGCTACCTTCTCACGTATGGAACTTAGTATGTAGCAGCAGTCTACCACACGAATTACTAGGCAATCGCTGGAATGAGCTTGGAGGCCCTAGTCTTGTGTGCCGGGAGATTCCAATTACCTCTCCCAACACTTCCGTCAAACAGCGAGCCTAGGCCTTTTAGAAGTGAAAGGAACCAGCAGGCTGGATGGGGAGGTACAGGCCTTAAGCTCAACTCTCAGAAGTGTGTATGCAGGGGAGACAGATGTCTGCTACCCACTCTGACATGGGAGTTGGAAACTACCTACACTCTGATTGAAGAAGGCCATTGGAAATCGCTGTATTCAACTCAGATACACAGGAGTTCAGGCCCAATGCTTACACATGCTTTTCCCGCAACCTCTCTCAGCCACTAACATTAGGATGTTAGCAGCTGCGCCTACAGTCAGGCAGGATGCGGGTGGGTTCTGCCCTGTCCTCAGCACTCCCAGGGAAGCATGCCTAGAAGCCAGCTCTCAACTAGCTGCATTCTTATGGCAGTGTGAAGGTAGCAGTATTCTGAGTAAGGAGGTTCCCAGATTACCACTCTACTGCACCTGGAGATACCCTCCAGGTCTGCATTGTTAACTTTCGTCTCAGAAGCCTTGGCAAACGTCTCTGGTGAAGACGTCCGAAACTCACTCTGCAGGCAGTGTGGAACTGTGAGGGACTGAGGGTGAGCTCAACTCTCAGAAGTAAGATGTTTTTGGACAAGGCGTTCAACTACCTACTCACGTATGGAACTTAGTATGTAGCACCAGTCTACCCCAGGAATTACTAGGAAATCGCTTGATTGAGCTTGGAGGCACTCGTCTTGTGTGCCGGGAGATTCCAGTTACCTCTCCCAACACTTGCGTCAAGCAGCGAGCCTAGGCCTTTTGGAAGCGAAAGGTAGCGGCAGGCAGGATGTTGGGTTACAGGCCATAAGCTCAACTCTCAGAAGTGTGTATGCATGGGTGGCAGATGTCTGCTACCCACTCGGACATGGGAGTTGGAACCTAGCTACACTCCTATTGAAGAAGGACTTTGGAAATCGCTGTATTCAACTCAGATACACGGGAGTTCAGGCCCAATGCTTACACATGCTTTTCCCACAAACTATCCCAGCCACTAACAGAAGGAGGTTAGCAGGTAAGTCTACAGTCTGGCAGGATGCGGGAGGGTCCTGCCCTGTCCTCAGCTCTCACAGGGAAGCATGCCTTGAAGCCAGCTCTCAACTAGCTGCATTCTTATGACAGTGTGAATGTAGCAGTATTCTGAGTAAGGAGGTTCCCAGATTACCACTCTACTGCACCTGGAGATACCCTCCAGGTCTGCATTGTTAACTTGCGTCTCAGAGGCCTCTGGCAAACGTCTCTGGTGAAGACGTGCGAAACTCACTCTGCAGGCAGTGTGGAACTGTGAGGGACTGAGGTTCAGCTCAACTCTCAGCAGTAAGATGTTTTTGGACAAGGCGTTCAAATACCTACTCACGTATGGAACTTAGTATGTAGCACCAGTCTACCCCAGGAATTACTGGGAAATCGCTGGATTGAGCTTGGAGGCACTAGTCTTGTTGCCGGGAGATTCCAGTTACCTCTCCCAACACTTCGGTGAAGCAGCGAGCCTAGGCCTTTTGGAAGCGAAAGCTAGCTGCAGGCAGGAGGTAGGGATACAGGCCATAAGCTCAACTCTCAGAAGTGTGTATGCATGGGAGGCAGATGTCTGCTACCCACTCGTACATGCGAGTGGGAACCTACTACACTCTGATCAAAAAGGACTTTGGAAATCGCTGTATTCAACTCAGATACACGTGGGTTCAGGCACAACGATTCCACATGCTTTTCTCACAACCTTTCCCTGCCACTAACATGAGGACGTTAGCAGCTCCTTCTACAGTCAAGCAGGATGCGGGAGGGTTGTGCCCTGTCCTTAGCTCTCACAGGGAAGCATGTCTTGAAGCCAGCGGTCAACTAGCTGCATACTTATGGCAGGGTCAAGGTAGCAGTATTCTGAGACAGGAGGTTCCCAGATTACCACTCTACTGCACCTGGAGATACCCTCCAGGTCTGCATTGTTAACTTGCGTCTCAGAGGCCTCTGGCAAACGTCTCTGGTGAAGACGTGCGAAACTCACTCTGCAGGCAGTGTGGAACTGTGAGGGACTGAGGGTCAGCTCAACTCTCAGCAGTAAGATGTTTTTGGACAAGGCGTTCAAATACCTACTCACGTATGGAACATAGTATGTAGCACCAGTCTACCCCAGGAATTACTAGGAAATCGCTTGATTGAGCTTGGAGGCACTCGTCTTGTGTGCCGGGAGATTCCAATTACCTCTCCCAACACTTGCGTCAAGCAGCGAGCCTAGGCCTTTTGGAAGCGAAAGGTAGCGGCAGGCACGATGTAGGGTTACAGGCCATAAGCTCAACTCTCAGAAGTGTGTATGCATGGGAGGCAGATGTCTGCTACCCACTCGGACATGGGAGTTGGAACCTAGCTACACTCCTATTGAAGAAGGATGTTGGAAATCGCTGTATTCAACTCAGATACTCGGGAGTTCAGGCCCAATGCTTACACATGCTTTTCCCACAACCTATCCCAGCCACTAACATTAGGATGTTAGCAGCTGTGCCTACAGTCAGGCAGGATGCGGGAGGGTTCTGCCCTGTCCTCAGCTCTCACAGGGAAGCATGCCTAGAAGCCAGCTCTCAACTAGCTGCATTCTTATGACAGTGTGAAGGTAGCAGTATTCTGAGTAAGGCGGTTCCGAGATTACCACTCTACTGCACCTGGAGATACCCTCCAGGTCTGCATTGTTAACTTGCGTCTCAGAAGCCTGTGGCAAACGTCTCTGGTGAAGACGTGCGAAACTCACTCTGCAGGCAGTGTGGAACTGTGAGGGACGGAGGGTGAGCTCAACTCTCAGCAGTAAGATGATTTTGGACAAGGCTTACAACTACCTACTATCGTATGGAACTTAGTATGTAGCACCAGTCTACCACACGAATTACTAGGCAATCGCTGGAATGAGCTTGGAGGCCCTAGTCTTGTGTGCCGGGAGATTCCAATTACCTCTCCCAACACTTCCGTCAAACAGCGAGCCTAGGCCTTTTAGAAGTGAAAGGAACCAGCAGGCTGGATGGGGAGGTACAGGCCTTAAGCTCAACTCTCAGAAGTGTGTATGCAGGGGAGACAGATGTCTGCTACCCACTCTGACATGGGAGTTGGAAACTAGCTACACTCTGATTGAAGAAGGCCATTGGAAATCGCTGTATTCAACTCAGATACACAGGAGTTCAGGCCCAATGCTTACACATGCTTTTCCCGCAACCTCTCTCAGCCACTAACATTAGGATGTTAGCAGCTGCGCCTACAGTCAGGCAGGATGCGGGTGGGTTCTGCCATGTCCTCAGCACTCCCAGGGAAGCATGCCTAGAAGCCAGCTCTCAACTAGCTGCATTCTTATGGCAGTGTGAAGGTAGCAGTATTCTGAGTCACGAGGTTCCAAGATTACCACTCTACTGCACCTGGAGATACCCTCCAGGTCTGCATTGTAAACTTGCGTCTCAGAAGCCTCTGGCAAACCTCTCTGGTGAAGACGTGCGAAACTCACTCTGCAGGCAGTGTGGAACTGTGAGGGACTGAGGGTCAGCTCAACTCTCAGCAGTAAGATGATTTTGGACAAGGCGTTCAGCTACCTTCTCACATATGGAACTTAGTATGTAGCACCAGTCTACCCCAGGAATTACTGGGAAATCGCTGGATTGAGCTTGGAGGCACTAGTCTTGTTGCCGGGAGATTCCAGTTACCTCTCCCAACACTTCGGTGAAGCAGCGAGCCTAGGCCTTTTGGAAGCGAAAGCTAGCTGCAGGCAGGAGGTAGGGATACAGGCCATAAGCTCAACTCTCAGAAGTGTGTATGCATGGGAGGCAGATGTCTGCTACCCACTCGTACATGCGAGTGGGAACCTACTACACTCTGATGAAAAAGGACTTTGGAAATCGCTGTATTCAACTCAGATACACGTGGGTTCAGGCACAACGATTCCACATGCTTTTCTCACAACCTTTCCCTGCCACTAACATGAGGACGTTAGCAGCTCCTTCTACAGTCAAGCAGGATGCGGGAGGGTTGTGCCCTGTCCTTAGCTCTCACAGGGAAGCATGTCTTGAAGCCAGCGGTCAACTAGCTGCATACTTATGGCAGGGTCAAGGTAGCAGTATTCTGAGACAGGAGGTTCCCAGATTACCACTCTACTCCACCTGGAGATACCCTCCAGGTCTGCATTGTTAACTTGCGTCTCAGAGGCCTCTGGCAAACGTCTCTGGTGAAGACGTGCGAAACTCACTCTGCAGGCAGTGTGGAACTGTGAGGGACTGAGGGTGAGCTCAACTCTCAGAAGTAAGATGCTTTTGGACAAGGCGTTCAGCTACCTTCTCACGTATGGAACTTAGTATGTAGCACCTGTCTACCCCAGGAATTACTAGGCTATCGCTGGAATGAGCTTGGAGGCACTAGTCTTGTGTGCCGGGAGATTCCAATTACCTCTCCCAACACTTCCGTCAAACAGCGAGCCTAGGCCTTTTAGAAGTGAAAGGAACCAGCAGGCTGGATGGGGAGGTACAGGCCTTAAGCTCAACTCTCAGAAGTGTGTATGCAGGGGAGACAGATGTCTGCTACCCACTCTGACATGGGAGTTGGAAACTACCTACACTCTGATTGAAGAAGGCCATTGGAAATCACTGTATTCAACTCAGATACACAGGAGTTCAGGCCCAATGCTTACACATGCTTTTCCCGCAACCTCTCTCAGCCACTAACATTAGGATGTTAGCAGCTGCGCCTACAGTCAGGCAGGATGCGGGTGGGTTCTGCCCTGTCCTCAGCACTCCCAGGGAAGCATGCCTAGAAGCCAGCTCTCAACTAGCTGCATTCTTATGGCAGTGTGAAGGTAGCAGTATTCTGAGTCAGGAGGTTCCAAGATTACCACTCTACTGCACCTGGAGATACCCTCCAGGTCTGCATTGTTAACTTGCGTCTCAGAAGCCTCTGACAAACGTCTCTGGTGAAGACCTGCGAAACTCACTCTGCAGGCAGTGTGGAACTGTGAGGGACTGAGGGTGAGCTCAACTCTCAGAAGTAAGATGCTTTTGGACAAGGCGTTCAGCTACCTTCTCACGTATGGAACTTAGTATGTAGCACCAGTCTACCACACGAATTACTAGGCAATCGCTGGAATGAGCTTGGAGGCCCTAGTCTTGTGTGCCGGGAGATTCCAATTACCTCTCCCAACACTTCCGTCAAACAGCGAGCCTAGGCCTTTTAGAAGTGAAAGGAACCAGCAGGCTGGATGGGGAGGTACAGGCCTTAAGCTCAACTCTCAGAAGTGTGTATGCAGGGGAGACAGATGTCTGCTACCCACTCTGACATGGGAGTTGGAAACTACCTACACTCTGATTGAAGAAGGCCATTGGAAATCGCTGTATTCAACTCAGATACACAGGAGTTCAGGCCCAATGCTTACACATGCTTTTCCCGCAACCTCTCTCAGCCACTAACATTAGGATGTTAGCAGCTGCGCCTACAGTCAGGCAGGATGCGGGTGGGTTCTGCCCTGTCCTCAGCACTCCCAGGGAAGCATGCCTAGAAGCCAGCTCTCAACTAGCTGCATTCTTATGGCAGTGTGAAGGTAGCAGTATTCTGAGTAAGGAGGTTCCCAGATTACCACTCTACTGCACCTGGAGATACCCTCCAGGTCTGCATTGTTAACTTGCGTCTCAGAAGCCTCTGGCAAACGTCTCTGGTGAAGACGTCCGAAACTCACTCTGCAGGCAGTGTGGAACTGTGAGGGACTGAGGGTGAGCTCAACTCTCAGAAGTAAGATGTTTTTGGACAAGGCGTTCAACTACCTACTCACGTATGGAACTTAGTATGTAGCACCAGTCTACCCCAGGAATTACTAGGAAATCGCTTGATTGAGCTTGGAGGCACTCGTCTTGTGTGCCGGGAGATTCCAGTTACCTCTCCCAACACTTGCGTCAAGCAGCGAGCCTAGGCATTTTGGAAGCGAAAGGTAGCGGCAGGCAGGATGTTGGGTTACAGGCCATAAGCTCAACTGTCAGAAGTGTGTATGCATGGGTGGCAGATGTCTGCTACCCACTCGGACATGGGAGTTGGAACCTAGCTACACTCCTATTGAAGAAGGACTTTGGAAATCGCTGTATTCAACTCAGATACACGGGAGTTCAGGCCCAATGCTTACACATGCTTTTTCCACAAACTATCCCAGCCACTAACAGAAGGAGGTTAGCAGGTAAGTCTACACTCAGGCAGGATGCGGGAGGGTCCTGCCCTGTCCTCAGCTCTCACAGGGAAGCATGCCTTGAAGCCAGCTCTCAACTAGCTGCATTCTTTTGACAGTGTGAAGGTAGCAGTATTTTGAGTAAGGAGGTTCCCAGATTACCACTCTACTGCACCTGGAGATACCCTCCAGGTCTGCATTGTTAACTTGCGTCTCAGAGGCCTCTGGCAAACGTCTCTGGTGAAGACGTGCGAAACTCACTCTGCAGGCAGTGTGGAACTGTGAGGGACTGAGGGTCAGCTCAACTCTCAGCAGTAAGATGTTTTTGGACAAGGCGTTCAAATACCTACTCACGTATGGAACTTAGTATGTAGCACCTGCCTACCCCAGGAATTACTGGGAAATCGCTGGATTGAGCTTGGAGGCACTAGTCTTGTTGCCGGGAGATTCCAGTTACCTCTCCCAACACTTCGGTGAAGCAGCGAGCCTAGGCCTTTTGGAAGCGAAAGCTAGCTGCAGGCAGGAGGTAGGGATACAGGCCATAAGCTCAACTCTCAGAAGTGTGTATGCATGGGAGGCAGATGTCTGCTACCCACTCGTACATGCGAGTGGGAACCTACTACACTCTGATGAAAAAGGACTTTGGAAATCGCTGTATTCAACTCAGATACACGTGGGTTCAGGCACAACGATTCCACATGCTTTTCTCACAACCTTTCCCTGCCACTAACATGAGGACGTTAGCAGCTCCTTCTACAGTCAAGCAGGATGCGGGAGGGTTGTGCCCTGTCCTTAGCTCTCACAGGGAAGCATGTCTTGAAGCCAGCGGTCAACTAGCTGCATACTTATGGCAGGGTCAAGGTAGCAGTATTCTGAGACAGGAGGTTCCCAGATTACCACTCTACTGCACCTGGAGATACCCTCCAGGTCTGCATTGTTAACTTGCGTCTCAGAGGCCTCTGGCAAACGTCTCTGGTGAAGACGTGCGAAACTCACTCTGCAGGCAGTGTGGAACTGTGAGGGACTGAGGGTCAGCTCAACTCTCAGCAGTAAGATGTTTTTGGACAAGGCGTTCAAATACCTACTCACGTATGGAACTTAGTATGTAGCACCAGTCTACCCCAGGAATTACTAGGAAATCGCTTGATTGAGCTTGGAGGCACTCGTCTTGTGTGCCGGGAGATTCCAGTTACCTCTCCCAACACTTGCGTCAAGCAGCGAGCCTAGGCCTTTTGGAAGCGAAAGGTAGCGGCAGGCACGATGTAGGGTTACAGGCCATAAGCTCAACTCTCAGAAGTGTGTATGCATGGGAGGCAGATGTCTGCTACCCACTCGGACATGGGAGTTGGAACCTAGCTACACTCCTATTGAAGAAGGATGTTGGAAATCGCTGTATTCAACTCAGATACTCGGGAGTTCAGGCCCAATGCTTACACATGCTTTTCCCACAACCTATCCCAGCCACTAACATTAGGATGTTAGCAGCTGCGCCTACAGTCAGGCAGGATGCGGGAGGGTTCTGCCCTGTCCTCAGCTCTCACAGGGAAGCATTCCTAGAAGCCAGCTCTCAACTAGCTGCATACTTATGACAGTGTGAAGGTAGCAGTATTCTGAGTAAGGCGGTTCCGAGATTACCACTCTACTGTACCTGGAGATACCCTCCAGGTCTGCATTGTTAACTTGCGTCTCAGAAGCCTGTGGCAAACGTCTCTGGTGAAGACCTGCGAAACTCACTCTGCAGGCAGTGTGGAACTGTGAGGGACTGAGGGTGAGCTCAACTCTCAGAAGTAAGATGCTTTTGGACAAGGCGTTCAGCTACATTCTCACGTATGGAACTTAGTATGTAGCACCAGTCTACCACACGAATTACTAGGCAATCGCTGGAATGAGCTTGGAGGCCCTAGTCTTGTGTGCCGGGAGATTCCAATTACCTCTCCCAACACTTCCGTCAAACAGCGAGCCAGGCCTTTTAGAAGTGAAAGGAACCAGCAGGCTAGATGGGGAGGTACAGGCCTTAAGCTCAACTCTCAGAAGTGTGTATGCAGGGGAGACAGATGTCTGCTACCCACTCTGACATGGGAGTTGGAAACTAGCTACACTCTGATTGAAGAAGGCCATTGGAAATCGCTGTATTCAACTCAGATACACAGGAGTTCAGGCCCAATGCTTACACATGCTTTTCCCGCAACCTCTCTCAGCCACTAACATTAGGATGTTAGCAGCTGCGCCTACAGTCAGGCAGGATGCGGGTGGGTTGTGCCCTGTTCTCAGCACTCCCAGGGAAGCATGCCTAGAAGCCAGCTCTCAACTAGCTGCATTCTTATGGCAGTGTGAAGGTAGCAGTATTCTGAGTAAGGAGGTTCCCAGATTACCACTCTACTGCACCTGGAGATACCCTCCAGGTCTGCATTGTTAACTTGCGTCTCAGAAGCCTCTGGCAAACGTCTCTGGTGAAGACGTCCGAAACTCACTCTGCAGGCAGTGTGGAACTGTGAGGGACTGAGGGTGAGCTCAACTCTCAGAAGTAAGATGTTTTTGGACAAGGCGTTCAACTACCTACTCACGTATGGAACTTAGTATGTAGCACCAGTCTACCCCAGGAATTACTAGGAAATCGCTTGATTGAGCTTGGAGGCACTCGTCTTGTGTGCCGGGAGATTCCAGTTACCTCTCCCAACACTTGCGTCAAGCAGCGAGCCTAGGCATTTTGGAAGCGAAAGGTAGCGGCAGGCAGGATGTTGGGTTACAGGCCAGAAGCTCAACTCTCAGAAGTGTGTATGCATGGGTGGCAGATGTCTGCTACCCACTCGGACATGGGAGTTGGAACCTAGCTACACTCCTATTGAAGAAGGACTTTGGAAATCGCTGTATTCAACTCAGATACACGGGAGTTCAGGACCAATGCTTACACATGCTTTTCCCACAAACTATCCCAGCCACTAACAGAAGGAGGTTAGCAGGTAAGTCTACAGTCAGGCAGGATGCGGGAGGGTCCTGCCCTGTCCTCAGCTCTCACAGGGAAGCATGCCTTGAAGCCAGCTCTCAACTAGCTGCATTCTTATGACAGTGTGAAGGTAGCAGTATTCTGAGTAAGGAGGTTCCCAGATTACCACTCTACTGCACCTGGAGATACCCTCCAGGTCTGCATTGTTAACTTGCGTCTCAGAAGCCTCTGGCAAACCTCTCTGGTGAAGACGTGCGAAACTCACTCTGCAGGCAGTGTGGAACTGTGAGGGACTGAGGGTCAGCTCAACTCTCAGCAGTAAGATGATTTTGGACAAGGCGTTCAGCTACCTTCTCACATATGGAACTTAGTATGTAGCACCAGTCTACCCCAGGAATTACTGGGAAATCGCTGGATTGAGCTTGGAGGCACTAGTCTTGTTGCCGGGAGATTCCAGTTACCTCTCCCAACACTTCGGTGAAGCAGCGAGCCTAGGCCTTTTGGAAGCGAAAGCTAGCTGCAGGCAGGAGGTAGGGATACAGGCCATAAGCTCAACTCTCAGAAGTGTGTATGCATGGGAGGCAGATGTCTGCTACCCACTCGTACATGCGAGTGGGAACCTACTACACTCTGATGAAAAAGGACTTTGGAAATCGCTGTATTCAACTCAGATACACGTGGGTTCAGGCACAACGATTCCACATGCTTTTCTCACAACCTTTCCCTGCCACTAACATGAGGACGTTAGCAGCTCCTTCTACAGTCAAGCAGGATGCGGGAGGGTTGTGCCCTGTCCTTAGCTCTCACAGGGAAGCATGTCTTGAAGCCAGCGGTCAACTAGCTGCATACTTATGGCAGGGTCAAGGTAGCAGTATTCTGAGACAGGAGGTTCCCAGATTACCACTCTACTCCACCTGGAGATACCCTCCAGGTCTGCATTGTTAACTTGCGTCTCAGAGGCCTCTGGCAAACGTCTCTGGTGAAGACGTGCGAAACTCACTCTGCAGGCAGTGTGGAACTGTGAGGGACTGAGGGTGAGCTCAACTCTCAGAAGTAAGATGCTTTTGGACAAGGCGTTCAGCTACCTTCTCACGTATGGAACTTAGTATGTAGCACCTGTCTACCCCAGGAATTACTAGGCTATCGCTGGAATGAGCTTGGAGGCACTAGTCTTGTGTGCCGGGAGATTCCAATTACCTCTCCCAACACTTCCGTCAAACAGCGAGCCTAGGCCTTTTAGAAGTGAAAGGAACCAGCAGGCTGGATGGGGAGGTACAGGCCTTAAGCTCAACTCTCAGAAGTGTGTATGCAGGGGAGACAGATGTCTGCTACCCACTCTGACATGGGAGTTGGAAACTACCTACACTCTGATTGAAGAAGGCCATTGGAAATCGCTGTATTAAACTCAGATACACAGGAGTTCAGGCCCAATGCTTACACATGCTTTTCCCGCAACCTCTCTCAGCCACTAACATTAGGATGTTAGCAGCTGCGCCTACAGTCAGGCAGGATGCGGGTGGGTTCTGCCCTGTCCTCAGCACTCCCAGGGAAGCATGCCTAGAAGCCAGCTCTCAACTAGCTGCATTCTTATGGCAGTGTGAAGGTAGCAGTATTCTGAGTCAGGAGGTTCCAAGATTACCACTCTACTGCACCTGGAGATACCCTCCAGGTCTGCATTGTTAACTTGCGTCTCAGAAGCCTCTGGCAAACGTCTCTGGTGAAGACCTGCGAAACTCACTCTGCAGGCAGTGTGGAACTGTGAGGGACTGAGGGTGAGCTCAACTCTCAGAAGTAAGATGCTTTTGGACAAGGCGTTCAGCTACCTTCTCACGTATGGAACTTAGTATGTAGCACCAGTCTACCACACGAATTACTAGGCAATCGCTGGAATGAGCTTGGAGGCCCTAGTCTTGTGTGCCGGGAGATTCCAATTACCTCTCCCAACACTTCCGTCAAACAGCGAGCCTAGGCCTTTTAGAAGTGAAAGGAACCAGCAGGCTGGATGGGGAGGTACAGGCCTTAAGCTCAACTCTCAGAAGTGTGTATGCAGGGGAGACAGATGTCTGCTACCCACTCTGACATGGGAGTTGGAAACTAGCTACACTGATTGAAGAAGGCCATTGGAAATCGCTGTATTCAACTCAGATACACAGGAGTTCAGGCCCAATGCTTACACATGCTTTTCCCGCAACCTCTCTCAGCCACTAACATTAGGATGTTAGCAGCTGCGCCTACAGTCAGGCAGGATGCGGGTGGGTTCTGCCCTGTCCTCAGCACTCCCAGGGAAGCATGCCTAGAAGCCAGCTCTCAACTAGCTGCATTCTTATGGCAGTGTGAAGGTAGCAGTATTCTGAGTAAGGAGGTTCCCAGATTACCACTCTACTGCACCTGGAGATACCCTCCAGGTCTGCATTGTTAACTTGCGTCTCAGAAGCCTCTGGCAAACGTCTCTGGTGAAGACGTCCGAAACTCACTCTGCAGGCAGTGTGGAACTGTGAGGGACTGAGGGTGAGCTCAACTCTCAGAAGTAAGATGTTTTTGGACAAGGCGTTCAACTACCTACTCACGTATGGAACTTAGTATGTAGCACCAGTCTACCCCAGGAATTACTAGGAAATCGCTTGATTGAGCTTGGAGGCACTCGTCTTGTGTGCCGGGAGATTCCAGTTACCTCTCCCAACACTTGCGTCAAGCAGCGAGCCTAGGCCTTTTGGAAGCGAAAGGTAGCGGCAGGCAGGATGTTGGGTTACAGGCCATAAGCTCAACTGTCAGAAGTGTGTATGCATGGGTGGCAGATGTCTGCTACCCACTCGGACATGGGAGTTGGAACCTAGCTACACTCCTATTGAAGAAGGACTTTGGAAATCGCTGTATTCAACTCAGATACACGGGAGTTCAGGCCCAATGCTTACACATGCTTTTTCCACAAACTATCCCAGCCACTAACAGAAGGAGGTTAGCAGGTAAGTCTACACTCAGGCAGGATGCGGGAGGGTCCTGCCCTGTCCTCAGCTCTCACAGGGAAGCATGCCTTGAAGCCAGCTCTCAACTAGCTGCATTCCTTTGACAGTGTGAAGGTAGCAGTATTTTGAGTAAGGAGGTTCCCAGATTACCACTCTACTGCACCTGGAGATACCCTCCAGGTCTGCATTGTTAACTTGCGTCTCAGAGGCCTCTGGCAAACGTCTCTGGTGAAGACGTGCGAAACTCACTCTGCAGGCAGTGTGGAACTGTGAGGGACTGAGGGTCAGCTCAACTCTCAGCAGTAAGATGTTTTTGGACAAGGCGTTCAAATACCTACTCACGTATGGAACTTAGTATGTAGCACCTGCCTACCCCAGGAATTACTGGGAAATCGCTGGATTGAGCTTGGAGGCACTAGTCTTGTTGCCGGGAGATTCCAGTTACCTCTCCCAACACTTCGGTGAAGCAGCGAGCCTAGGCCTTTTGGAAGCGAAAGCTAGCTGCAGGCAGGAGGTAGGGATACAGGCCATAAGCTCAACTCTCAGAAGTGTGTATGCATGGGAGGCAGATGTCTGCTACCCACTCGTACATGCGAGTGGGAACCTACTACACTCTGATGAAAAAGGACTTTGGAAATCGCTGTATTCAACTCAGATACACGTGGGTTCAGGCACAACGATTCCACATGCTTTTCTCACAACCTTTCCCTGCCACTAACATGAGGACGTTAGCAGCTCCTTCTACAGTCAAGCAGGATGCGGGAGGGTTGTGCCCTGTCCTTAGCTCTCACAGGGAAGCATGTCTTGAAGCCAGCGGTCAACTAGCTGCATACTTATGGCAGGGTCAAGGTAGCAGTATTCTGAGACAGGAGGTTCCCAGATTACCACTCTACTGCACCTGGAGATACCCTCCAGGTCTGCATTGTTAACTTGCGTCTCAGAGGCCTCTGGCAAACGTCTCTGGTGAAGACGTGCGAAACTCACTCTGCAGGCAGTGTGGAACTGTGAGGGACTGAGGGTCAGCTCAACTCTCAGCAGTAAGATGTTTTTGGACAAGGCGTTCAAATACCTACTCACGTATGGAACTTAGTATGTAGCACCAGTCTACCCCAGGAATTACTAGGAAATCGCTTGATTGAGCTTGGAGGCACTCGTCTTGTGTGCCGGGAGATTCCAGTTACCTCTCCCAACACTTGCGTCAAGCAGCGAGCCTAGGCCTTTTGGAAGCGAAAGGTAGCGGCAGGCACGATATAGGGTTACAGGCCATAAGCTCAACTCTCAGAAGTGTGTATGCATGGGAGGCAGATGTCTGCTACCCACTCGGACATGGGAGTTGGAACCTAGCTACACTCCTATTGAAGAAGGATGTTGGAAATCGCTGTATTCAACTCAGATACACAGGAGTTCAGGCCCAATGCTTACACATGCTTTTCCCGCAACCTCTCTCAGCCACTAACATTAGGATGTTAGCAGCTGCGCCTACAGTCAGGCAGGATGCGGGTGGGTTGTGCCCTGTTCTCAGCACTCCCAGGGAAGCATGCCTAGAAGCCAGCTCTCAACTAGCTGCATTCTTATGGCAGTGTGAAGGTAGCAGTATTCTGAGTAAGGAGGTTCCCAGATTACCACTCTACTGCACCTGGAGATACCCTCCAGGTCTGCATTGTTAACTTGCGTCTCAGAAGCCTCTGGCAAACGTCTCTGGTGAAGACGTCCGAAACTCACTCTGCAGGCAGTGTGGAACTGTGAGGGACTGAGGGTGAGCTCAACTCTCAGAAGTAAGATGTTTTTGGACAAGGCGTTCAACTACCTACTCACGTATGGAACTTAGTATGTAGCACCAGTCTACCCCAGGAATTACTAGGAAATCGCTTGATTGAGCTTGGAGGCACTCGTCTTGTGTGCCGGGAGATTCCAGTTACCTCTCCCAACACTTGCGTCAAGCAGCGAGCCTAGGCATTTTGGAAGCGAAAGGTAGCGGCAGGCAGGATGTTGGGTTACAGGCCATAAGCTCAACTCTCAGAAGTGTGTATGCATGGGTGGCAGATGTCTGCTACCCACTCGGACATGGGAGTTGGAACCTAGCTACACTCCTATTGAAGAAGGACTTTGGAAATCGCTGTATTCAACTCAGATACACGGGAGTTCAGGACCAATGCTTACACATGCTTTTCCCACAAACTATCCCAGCCACTAACAGAAGGAGGTTAGCAGGTAAGTCTACAGTCAGGCAGGATGCGGGAGGGTCCTGCCCTGTCCTCAGCTCTCACAGGGAAGCATGCCTTGAAGCCAGCTCTCAACTAGCTGCATTCTTATGACAGTGTGAAGGTAGCAGTATTCTGAGTAAGGAGGTTCCCAGATTACCACTCTACTGCACCTGGAGATACCCTCCAGGTCTGCATTGTTAACTTGCATCTCAGAAGCCTCTGGCAAACGTCTCTGGTGAAGACGTGCGAAACTCACTCTGCAGGCAGTGTGGAACTGTGAGGGACTGAGGGTCAGCTCAACTCTCAGCAGTAAGATGATTTTGGACAAGGCGTTCAGCTACCTTCTCACATATGGAACTTAGTATGTAGCACCAGTATTTCCCAGGAATTCCTGGGAAATCGCTGGATTGAGCTTGGAGGCACTAGTCTTGTTGCCGGGAGATTCCAGTTACCTCTCCCAACACTTCGGTGAAGCAGCGAGCCTAGGCCTTTTGGAAGCGAAAGCTAGCTGCAGGCAGGAGGTAGGGATACAGGCCATAAGCTCAACTCTCAGAAGTGTGTATGCATGGGAGGCAGATGTCTGCTACCCACTCGTACATGCGAGTGGGAACCTACTACACTCTGATGAAAAAGGACTTTGGAAATCGCTGTATTCAACTCAGATACACGTGGGTTCAGGCACAACGATTCCACATGCTTTTCTCACAACCTTTCCCTGCCACTAACATGAGGACGTTAGCAGCTCCTTCTACAGTCAAGCAGGATGCGGGAGGGTTGTGCCCTGTCCTTAGCTCTCACAGGGAAGCATGTCTTGAAGCCAGCGGTCAACTAGCTGCATACTTATGGCAGGGTCAAGGTAGCAGTATTCTGAGACAGGAGGTTCCCAGATTACCACTCTACTCCACCTGGAGATACCCTCCAGGTCTGCATTGTTAACTTGCGTCTCAGAGGCCTCTGGCAAACGTCTCTGGTGAAGACGTGCGAAACTCACTCTGCAGGCAGTGTGGAACTGTGAGGGACTGAGGGTGAGCTCAACTCTCAGAAGTAAGATGCTTTTGGACAAGGCGTTCAGCTACCTTCTCACGTATGGAACTTAGTATGTAGCACCAGTCTACCACACGAATTACTAGGCAATCGCTGGAATGAGCTTGGAGGCCCTAGTCTTGTGTGCCGGGAGATTCCAATTACCTCTCCCAACACTTCCGTCAAACAGCGAGCCTAGGCCTTTTAGAAGTGAAAGGAACCAGCAGGCTGGATGGGGAGGTACAGGCCTTAAGCTCAACTCTCAGAAGTGTGTATGCAGGGGAGACAGATGTCTGCTACCCACTCTGACATGGGAGTTGGAAACTAGCTACACTGATTGAAGAAGGCCATTGGAAATCGCTGTATTCAACTCAGATACACAGGAGTTCAGGCCCAATGCTTACACATGCTTTTCCCGCAACCTGTCTCAGCCACTAACATTAGGATGTTAGCAGCTGCGCCTACAGTCAGGCAGGATGCGGGTGGGTTCTGCCCTGTCCTCAGCACTCCCAGGGAAGCATGCCTAGAAGCCAGCTCTCAACTAGCTGCATTCTTATGGCAGTGTGAAGTTAGCAGTATTCTGAGTAAGGAGGTTCCCAGATTACCACTCTACTGCACCTGGAGATACCCTCCAGGTCTGCATTGTTAACTTGCGTCTCAGAAGCCTCTGGCAAACGTCTCTGGTGAAGACGTCCGAAACTCACTCTGCAGGCAGTGTGGAACTGTGAGGGACTGAGGGTGAGCTCAACTCTCAGAAGTAAGATGTTTTTGGACAAGGCGTTCAACTACCTACTCACGTATGGAACTTAGTATGTAGCACCAGTCTACCCCAGGAATTACTAGGAAATCGCTTGATTGAGCTTGGAGGCACTCGTCTTGTGTGCCGGGAGATTCCAGTTACCTCTCCCAACACTTGCGTCAAGCAGCGAGCCTAGGCATTTTGGAAGCGAAAGGTAGCGGCAGGCAGGATGTTGGGTTACAGGCCATAAGCTCAACTCTCAGAAGTGTGTATGCATGGGTGGCAGATGTCTGCTACCCACTCGGACATGGGAGTTGGAACCTAGCTACACTCCTATTGAAGAAGGACTTTGGAAATCGCTGTATTCAACTCAGATACACGGGAGTTCAGGCCCAATGCTTACACATGCTTTTCCCACAAACTATCCCAGCCACTAACAGAAGGAGGTTAGCAGGTAAGTCTACAGTCAGGCAGGATGCGGGAGGGTCCTGCCCTGTCCTCAGCTCTCACAGGGAAGCATGCCTTGAAGCCAGCTCTCAACTAGCTGCATTCTCATGACAGTGTGAAGGTAGCAGTATTCTGAGTAAGGAGGTTCCCAGATTACCACTCTACTGCACCTGGAGATACCCTCCAGGTCTGCATTGTTAACTTGCGTCTCAGAAGCCTCTGGCAAACGTCTCTGGTGAAGACGTGCGAAACTCACTCTGCAGGCAGTGTGGAACTGTGAGGGACTGAGGGTGAGCTCAACTCTCAGCAGTAAGATGATTTTGGACAAGGCGTTCAGCTACCTTCTCACATATGGAACATAGTATGTAGCACCAGTCTACCCCAGGAATTACTGGGAAATCGCTGGATTGAGCTTGGAGGCACTAGTCTTGTTGCCGGGAGATTCCAGTTACCTCTCCCAACACTTCGGTGAAGCAGCGAGCCTAGGCCTTTTGGAAGCGAAAGCTAGCTGCAGGCAGGAGGTAGGGATACAGGCCATAAGCTCAACTCTCAGAAGTGTGTATGCATGGGAGGCAGATGTCTGCTACCCACTCATACATGCGAGTGGCAACCTACTACACTCTGATGAAAAAGGACTTTGGAAATCGCTGTATTCAACTCAGATACACGTGGGTTCAGGCACAACGATTCCACATGCTTTTCTCACAACCTTTCCCTGCCACTAACATGAGGACGTTAGCAGCTCCTTCTACAGTCAAGCAGGATGCGGGAGGGTTGTGCCCTGTCCTTAGCTCTCACAGGGAAGCATGTCTTGAAGCCAGCGGTCAACTAGCTGCATACTTATGGCAGGGTCAAGGTAGCAGTATTCTGAGACAGGAGGTTCCCAGATTACCACTCTACTGCACCTGGAGATACCCTCCAGGTCTGCATTGTTAACTTGCGTCTCAGAAGCCTGTGGCAAACGTCTCTGGTGAAGACGTGCGAAACTCACTCTGCAGGCAGTGTGGAACTGTGAGGGACTGAGGGTGAGCTCAACTCTCAGCAGTAAGATGATTTTGGACAAGGCGTTCAGCTACCTTCTCACATATGGAACTTAGTATGTAGCACCAGTCTACCCCAGGAATTACTGGGAAATCGCTGGATTGAGCTTGGAGGCACTAGTCTTGTTGCCGGGAGATTCCAGTTACTTCTCCCAACACTTCGGTGAAGCAGCGAGCCTAGGCCTTTTGGAAGCGAAAGCTAGCTGCAGGCAGGAGGTAGGGATACAGGCCATAAGCTCAACTCTCAGAAGTGTGTATGCATGGGAGGCAGATGTCTGCTACCCACTCATACATGCGAGTGGCAACCTACTACACTCTGATGAAAAAGGACTTTGGAAATCGCTGTATTCAACTCAGATACACGTGGGTTCAGGCACAACGATTCCACATGCTTTTCTCACAACCTTTCCCTGCCACTAACATGAGGACGTTAGCAGCTCCTTCTACAGTCAAGCAGGATGCGGGAGGGTTGTGCCCTGTCCTTAGCTCTCACAGGGAAGCATGTCTTGAAGCCAGCGGTCAACTAGCTGCATACTTATGGCAGGGTCAAGGTAGCAGTATTCTGAGACAGGAGGTTCCCAGATTACCACTCTACTGCACCTGGAGATACCCTCCTGGTCTGCATTGTTAACTTGCGTCTCAGAGGCCTCTGGCAAACGTCTATGGTAAAGACGTGCGAAACTCACTCTGCAGGCAGTGTGGAACTGTGAGGGACTGAGGGTGAGCTCAACTCTCAGAAGTAAGATGCTTTTGGACAAGGCGTTCAGCTACCTTCTCACGTATGGAACTTAGTATGTAGCACCTGTCTACCCCAGGAATTACTAGGCAATCGCTGGAATGAGCTTGGAGGCACTAGTCTTGTGTGCCGGGAGATTCCAATTACCTCTCCAAAGACTTCCGTCAAACAGCGAGCCTAGGCCTTTTAGAAGTGAAAGGAACCAGCAGGCTGGATGGGGAGGTACAGGCCTTAAGCTCAACTCTCAGAAGTGTGTATGCAGGGGAGACAGATGTCTGCTACCCACTCTGACATGGGAGTTGGAAACTACCTACACTCTGATTGAAGAAGGCCATTGGAAATCGCTGTATTCAACTCAGATACACAGGAGTTCAGTCCCAATGCTTACACATGCTTTTCCCGCAACCTCTCTCAGCCACTAACATTAGGATGTTAGCAGCTGCACCTACAGTCAGGCAGGATGCGGGTGGGTTCTGCCCTGTCCTCAGCACTCCCAGGGAAGCATGCCTAGAAGCCAGCTCTCAACTAGCTGCATTCTTATGGCAGTTGAAGATAGCAGTATTGTGAGTCAGGGGGTTCCAAGATTACCACTCTACTGCACCTGGAGATACCCTCCAGGTCTGCATTGTTAACTTGCGTCTCAGAAGCCTGTGGCAAACGTCTCTGGTGAAGACCTGCGAAACTCACTCTGCAGGCATTGTGGAACTGTGAGGGACTGAGGGTGAGCTCAACTCTCAGAAGTAAGATGCTTTTGAACAAGGCGTTCAGCTACCTTCTCACGTATGGAACTTAGTATGTAGCACCAGTCTACCACACGAATTACTAGGCAATCGCTGGAATGATCTTGGAGGCCCTAGTCTTGTGTGCCGGGAGATTCCAATTACCTCTCCCAACACTTCCGTCAAACAGCGAGCCTAGGCCTTTTAGAAGTGAAAGGAACCAGCAGGCTGGATGGGGAGGTACAGGCCTTAAGCTCAACTCTCAGAAGTGTGTATGCAGGGGAGACAGATGTCTGCTACACACTCTGACATGGGAGTTGGAAACTAGCTACACTCTGATTGAAGAAGGCCATTGGAAATCGCTGTATTCAACTCAGATACACAGGAGTTCAGGCCCAATGCTTACAAATGCTTTTCCCGCAACCTCTCTCAGCCACTAACATTAGGATGTTAGCAGCTGCGCCTACAGTCAGGCAGGATGCGGGTGGGTTCTGCCCTGTCCTCAGCACTCCCAGGGAAGCATGCCTAGAAGCCAGCTCTCAACTAGCTGCATTCTTATGGCAGTGTGAAGGTAGCAGTATTCTGAGTCAGGAGGTTCCCAGATTACCACTCTACTGCACCTGGAGATACCCTCCAGGTCTGCATTGTTAACTTGCGTCTCAGAAGCCTCTGGCAAACGTCTCTGGTGAAGACGTCCGAAACTCACTCTGCAGGCAGTGTGGAACTGTGAGGGACTGAGGGTGAGCTCAACTCTCAGAAGTAAGATGTTTTTGGACAAGGCGTTCAACTACCTACTCACGTATGGAACTTAGTATGTAGCACCAGTCTACCCCAGGAATTACTAGGAAATCGCTTGATTGAGCTTGGAGGCACTCGTCTTGTGTGCCGGGAGATTCCAGTTACCTCTCCCAACACTTGCGTCAAGCAGCGAGCCTAGGCCTTTTGGAAGCGAAAGGTAGCGGCAGGCAGGATGTTGGGTTACAGGCCATAAGCTCAACTCTCAGAAGTGTGTATGCATGGGTGGCAGATGTCTGCTACCCACTCGGACATGGGAGTTGGAACCTAGCTACACTCCTATTGAAGAAGGACTTTGGAAATC
This sequence comes from Canis lupus baileyi, assembly GCF_048164855.1. Lineage (NCBI taxonomy): Eukaryota > Metazoa > Chordata > Mammalia > Carnivora > Canidae > Canis > Canis lupus. The sequence continues at coordinate 1,396,803 of NW_027326457.1, read as the reverse complement.
GCTGTATTCAACTCAGATACACGGGAGTTCAGGCCCAATGCTTACACATGCTTTTCCCACAAACTATCCCAGCCACTAACAGAAGGAGGTTAGCAGGTAAGTCTACAGTCAGGCAGGATGCGGGAGGGTCCTGCCCTGTCCTCAGCTCTCACAGGGAAGCATGCCTTGAAGCCAGCTCTCAACTAGCTGCATTCTTATGACAGTGTGAAGGTAGCAGTATTTTGAGTAAGGAGGTTCCCAGATTACCACTCTACTGCACCTGGAGATACCCTCCAGGTCTGCATTGTTAACTTGCGTCTCAGAAGCCTCTGGCAAACGTCTCTGGTGAAGACGTGCGAAACTCACTCTGCAGGCAGTGTGGAACTGTGAGGGACTGAGGGTGAGCTCAACTCTCAGCAGTAAGATGATTTTGGACAAGGCGTTCAGCTACCTTCTCACATATGGAACTTAGTATGTAGCACCAGTCTACCCCAGGAATTACTGGGAAATCGCTGGATTGAGCTTGGAGGCACTAGTCTTGTTGCCGGGAGATTCCAGTTACCTCTCCCAACACTTCAGTGAAGCAGCGAGCCTAGGCCTTTTGGAAGCGAAAGCTAGCTGCAGGCAGGAGGTAGGGATACAGGCCATAAGCTCAACTCTCAGAAGTGTGTATGCATGGGAGGCAGATGTCTGCTACCCACTCGTACATGCGAGTGGGAACCTACTACACTCTGATGAAAAAGGACTTTGGAAATCGCTGTATTCAACTCAGATACACGTGGGTTCAGGCACAACGATTCCACATGCTTTTCTCACAACCTTTCCCTGCCACTAACATGAGGACGTTAGCAGCTCCTTCTACAGTCAAGCAGGATGCGGGAGGGTTGTGCCCTGTCCTTAGCTCTCACAGGGAAGCATGTCTTGAAGCCAGCGGTCAACTAGCTGCATACTTATGGCAGGGTCAAGGTAGCAGTATTCTGAGACAGGAGGTTCCCAGATTACCACTCTACTGCACCTGGAGATACCCTCCAGGTCTGCATTGTTAACTTGCGTCTCAGAGGCCTCTGGCAAACGTCTCTGGTGAAGACGTGCGAAACTCACTCTGCAGGCAGTGTGGAACTGTGAGGGACTGAGTGTCAGCTCAACTCTCAGAAGTAAGATGTTTTTGGACAAGGCGTTCAAATACCTACTCACGTATGGAACTTAGTATGTAGCACCAGTCTACCCCAGGAATTACTAGGAAATCGCTTGATTGAGCTTGGAGGCACTCGTCTTGTGTGCCGGGAGATTCCAATTACCTCTCCCAACACTTGCGTCAAGCAGCGAGCCTAGGCCTTTTGGAAGCGAAAGGTAGCGGCAGGCACGATGTAGGGTTACAGGCCATAAGCTCAACTCTCAGAAGTGTGTATGCATGGGAGGCAGATGTCTGCTACCCACTGGGACATGGGAGTTGGATCCTAGCTACACTCCTATTGAAGAAGGACTTTGGAAATCGCTGTATTCAACTCAGATACACGGGAGTTCAGGCCCAATGCTTACACATGCTTTTCCCACAAACTATCCCAGCCACTAACAGAAGGAGGTTAGCAGGTAAGTCTACAGTCAGGCAGGATGCGGGAGGGTCCTGCCCTGTCCTCAGCTCTCACAGGGAAGCATGCCTAGAAGCCAGCTCTCAACTAGCTGCATTCTTATGACAGTGTGAAGGTAGCAGTATTCTGAGTAAGGCGGTTCCGAGATTACCACTCTACTGCACCTGGAGATACCCTCCAGGTCTGCATTGTTAACTTGCGTCTCAGAAGCCTGTGGCAAACGTCTCTGGTGAAGACCTGCGAAACTCACTCTGCAGGCAGTGTGGAACTGTGAGGGACTGAGGGTGAGCTCAACTCTCAGAAGTAAGATGCTTTTGGACAAGGCGTTCAGCTACATTCTCACGTATGGAACTTAGTATGTAGCACCTGTCTACCCCAGGAATTACTAGGCTATCGCTGGAATGAGCTTGGAGGCACTAGTCTTGTGTGCCGGGAGATTCCAATTACCTCTCCCAACACTTCCGTCAAACAGCGAGCCTAGGCCTTTTAGAAGTGAAAGGAACCAGCAGGCTGGATGGGGAGGTACAGGCCTTAAGCTCAACTCTCAGAAGTGTGTATGCAGGGGAGACAGATGTCTGCTACCCACTCTGACATGGGAGTTGGAAACTAGCTACACTCTGATTGAAGAAGGCCATTGGAAATCGCTGTATTCAACTCAGATACACAGGAGTTCAGGCCCAATGCTTACACATGCTTTTCCCGCAACCTCTCTCAGCCACTAACATTAGGATGTTAGCAGCTGCACCTACAGTCAGGCAGGATGCGGGTGGGTTCTGCCATGTCCTCAGCACTCCCAGGGAAGCATGCCTAGAAGCCAGCTCTCAACTAGCTGCATTCTTATGGCAGTGTGAAGGTAGCAGTATTCTGAGTCAGGAGGTTCCAAGATTACCACTCTACTGCACCTGGAGATACCCTCCAGGTCTGCATTGTTAACTTGCCTCTCAGAAGCCTGTGGCAAACGTCTCTGGTGAAGACCTGCGAAACTCACTCTGCAGGCAGTGTGGAACTGTGAGGGACTGAGGGTGAGCTCAACTCTCAGAAGTAAGATGCTTTTGGACAAGGCGTTCAGCTACCTTCTCACGTATGGAACTTAGTATGTAGCAGCAGTCTACCACACGAATTACTAGGCAATCGCTGGAATGAGCTTGGAGGCCCTAGTCTTGTGTGCCGGGAGATTCCAATTACCTCTCCCAACACTTCCGTCAAACAGCGAGCCTAGGCCTTTTAGAAGTGAAAGGAACCAGCAGGCTTGATGGGGAGGTACAGGCCTTAAGCTTAACTCTCAGAAGTGTGTATGCAGGGGAGACAGATATCTGCTACCCACTCTGACATGGGAGTTGGAAACTACCTACACTCTGATTGAAGAAGGCCATTGGAAATCGCTGTATTCAACTCAGATACACAGGAGTTCAGGCCCAATGCTTACACATGCTTTTCCCGCAACCTCTCTCAGCCACTAACATTAGGATGTTAGCAGCTGCGCCTACAGTCAGGCAGGATGCGGGTGGGTTCTGCCCTGTCCTCAGCACTCCCAGGGAAGCATGCCTAGAAGCCAGCTCTCAACTAGCTGCATTCTTATGGCAGTGTGAAAGTAGCAGTATTCTGAGTAAGGAGGTTCCCAGATTACCACTCTACTGCACCTGGAGATACCCTCCAGGTCTGCATTGTTAACTTGCGTCTCAGAAGCCTCTGGCAAACGTCTCTGGTGAAGACGTCCGAAACTCACTCTGCAGGCAGTGTGGAACTGTGAGGGACTGAGGGTGAGCTCAACTCTCAGAAGTAAGATGTTTTTGGACAAGGCGTTCAACTACCTACTCACGTATGGAACTTAGTATGTAGCACCAGTCTACCCCAGGAATTACTAGGAAATCGCTTGATTGAGCTTGGAGGCACTCGTCTTCTGTGCCGGGAGATTCCAGTTACCTCTCCCAACACTTGCGTCAAGCAGCGAGCCTAGGCCTTTTGGAAGCGAAAGGTAGCGGCAGGCAGGATGTTGGGTTACAGGCCATAAGCTCAACTCTCAGAAGTGTGTATGCATGTGTGGCAGATGTCTGCTACCCACTCGGACATGGGAGTTGGAACCTAGCTACACTCCTATTGAAGAAGGACTTTGGAAATCGCTGTATTCAACTCAGATACACGGGAGTTCAGGCCCAATGCTTACACATGCTTTTCCCACAAACTATCCCAGCCACTAACAGAAGGAGGTTAGCAGGTAAGTCTACAGTCAGGCAGGATGCGGGAGGGTCCTGCCCTGTCCTCAGCTCTCACAGGGAAGCATGCCTTGAAGCCAGCTCTCAACTAGCTGCATTCTTATGACAGTGTGAAGGTAGCAGTATTCTGAGTAAGGAGGTTCCCAGATTACCACTCTACTGCACCTGGAGATACCCTCCAGGTCTGCATTGTTAACTTGCGTCTCAGAGGCCTCTGGCAAACGTCTCTGGTGAAGACGTGCGAAACTCACTCTGCAGGCAGTGTGGAACTGTGAGGGACTGAGGGTGAGCTCAACTCTCAGCAGTAAGATGATTTTGGACAAGGCGTTCAGCTACCTTCTCACATATGGAACTTAGTATGTAGCACCAGTCTACCCCAGGAATTACTGGGAAATCGCTGGATTGAGCTTGGAGGCACTAGTCTTGTTGCCGGGAGATTCCAGTTACCTCTCCCAACACTTCAGTGAAGCAGCGAGCCTAGGCCTTTTGGAAGCGAAAGCTAGCTGCAGGCAGGAGGTAGGGATACAGGCCATAAGCTCAACTCTCAGAAGTGTGTATGCATGGGAGGCAGATGTCTGCTACCCACTCGTACATGCGAGTGGGAACCTACTACACTCTGATGAAAAAGGACTTTGGAAATCGCTGTATTCAACTCAGATACACGTGGGTTCAGGCACAACGATTCCACATGCTTTTCTCACAACCTTTCCCTGCCACTAACATGAGGACGTTAGCAGCTCCTTCTACAGTCAAGCAGGATGGGGGAGGGTTGTGCCCTGTCCTTAGCTCTCACAGGGAAGCATGTCTTGAAGCCAGCGGTCAACTAGCTGCATACTTATGGCAGGGTGAAGGTAGCAGTATTCTGAGACAGGAGGTTCCCAGATTACCACTCTACTGCACCTGGAGATACCCTCCAGGTCTGCATTGTTAACTTGCGTCTCAGAGGCCTCTGGCAAACGTCTCTGGTGAAGACGTGCGAAACTCACTCTGCAGGCAGTGTGGAACTGTGAGGGACTGAGGGTCAGCTCAACTCTCAGCAGTAAGATGTTTTTGAACAAGGCGTTCAAATACCTACTCACGTATGGAACTTAGTATGTAGCACCAGTCTACCCCAGGAATTACTAGGAAATCGCTTGATTGAGCTTGGAGGCACTCGTCTTGTGTGCCGGGAGATTCCAATTACCTCTCCCAACACTTGCGTCAAGCAGCGAGCCTAGGCCTTTTGGAAGCGAAAGGTAGCGGCAGGCACGATGTAGGGTTACAGGCCATAAGGTCAACTCTCAGAAGTGTGTATGCATGGGAGGCAGATGTCTGCTACCCACTGGGACATGGGAGTTGGAACCTAGCTACACTCCTATTGAAGAAGGACTTTGGAAATCGCTGTATTCAACTCAGATACACGGGAGTTCAGGCCCAATGCTTACACATGCTTTTCCCACAAACTATCCCAGCCACTAACAGAAGGAGGTTAGCAGGTAAGTCTACAGTCAGGCAGGATGCGGGAGGGTCCTGCCCTGTCCTCAGCTCTCACAGGGAAGCATGCCTAGAAGCCAGCTCTCAACTAGCTGCATTCTTATGACAGTGTGAAGGTAGCAGTATTCTGAGTAAGGCGGTTCCGAGATTACCACTCTACTGCACCTGGAGATACCCTCCAGGTCTGCATTGTTAACTTGCGTCTCAGAAGCCTGTGGCAAACGTCTCTGGTGAAGACCTGCGAAACTCACTCTGCAGGCAGTGTGGAACTGTGAGGGACTGAGGGTGAGCTCAACTCTCAGAAGTAAGATGCTTTTGGACAAGGCGTTCAGCTACACTCTCACGTATGGAACTTAGTATGTAGCACCTGTCTTCCCCAGGAATTAATAGGCAATCGCTGGAATGAGCTTGGAGGCACTAGTCTTGTGTGCCGGGAGATTCCAATTACCTCTCCAAACACTTCCGTCAAACAGCGAGCCAAGGCCTTTTAGAAGTGAAAGGAACCAGCAGGCTGGATGGGGAGGTACAGGCCTTAAGCTCAACTCTCAGAAGTGTGTATGCAGGGGAGACAGATGTCTGCTACCCACTCTGACATGGGAGTTGGAAACTACCTACACTCTGATTGAAGAAGGCCATTGGAAATCACTGTATTCAACTCAGATACACAGGAGTTCAGGCCCAATGCTTACACATGCTTTTCCCGCAACCTCTCTCAGCCACTAACATTAGGATGTTAGCAGCTGCGCCTACAGTCAGGCAGGATGCGGGTGGGTTCTGCCATGTCCTCAGCACTCCCAGGGAAGCATGCCTAGAAGCCAGCTCTCAACTAGCTACATTCTTATGGCAGTGTGAAGGTAGCAGTATTCTGAGTCAGGAGGTTCCAAGATTACCACTCTACTGCACCTGGAGATACCCTCCAGGTCTACATTGTTAACTTGCGTCTCAGAAGCTTCTGGCAAACGTCTCTGGTGAAGACCTGCAAAACTCACTCTGCAGGCAGTGTGGAACTGTGAGGGACTGAGGGTGAGCTCAACTCTCAGAAGTAAGATGCTTTTGGACAAGGCGTTCAGCTACCTTCTCACGTATGGAACTTAGTATGTAGCACCAGTCTACACACGAATTACTAGGCAATCGCTGGAATGAGCTTGGAGGCCCTAGTCTTGTGTGCCGGGAGATTCCAATTACCTCTCCCAACACTTCCGTCAAACAGCGAGCCTAGGCCTTTTAGAAGTGAAAGGAACCAGCAGGCTGGATGGGGAGGTACAGGCCTTAAGCTCAACTCTCAGAAGTGTGTATGCAGGGGAGACAGATGTCTGCTACCCACTCTGACATGGGAGTTGGAAACTAGCTACACTCTGATTGAAGAAGGCCATTGGAAATCGCTGTATTCAACTCAGATACACAGGAGTTCAGGCCCAATGCTTACACATGCTTTTCCCGCAACCTCTCTCAGCCACTAACATTAGGATGTTAGCAGCTGCGCCTACAGTCAGGCAGGATGCGGGTGGGTTCTGCCCTGTCCTCAGCACTCCCAGGGAAGCATGCCTAGAAGCCAGCTCTCTACTAGCTGCATTCTTATGGCAGTGTGAAGGTAGCAGTATTCTGAGTAAGGAGGTTCCGAGATTACCACTCTACTGCACCTGGAGATACCCTCCAGGTCTGCATTGTTAACTTGCGTCTCAGAAGCCTCTGGCAAACGTCTCTGGTGAAGACGTCCGAAACTCACTCTGCAGGCAGTGTGGAAGTGTGAGGGACTGAGGTTGAGCTCAACTCTCAGAAGTAAGATGTTTTTGGACAAGGCGTTCAACTACCTACTCACGTATGGAACTTAGTATGTAGCACCAGTCTACCCCAGGAATTACTAGGAAATCGCTTGATTGAGCTTGGAGGCACTCGTCTTGTGTGCCGGGAGATTCCAGTTACCTCTCCCAACACTTGCGTCAAGCAGCGAGCCTAGGCATTTTGGAAGCGAAAGGTAGCGGCAGGCAGGATGTTGGGTTACAGGCCATAAGCTCAACTCTCAGAAGTGTGTATGCATGGGTGGCAGATGTCTGCTACCCACTCGGACATGGGAGTTGGAACCTAGCAACACTCCTATTGAAGAAGGACTTTGGAAATCGCTGTATTCAACTCAGATACACGGGAGTTCAGGCCCAATGCTTACACATGCTTTTCCCACAAACTATCCCAGCCACTAAAAGAAGGAGGTTAGCAGGTAAGTCTACAGTCAGGCAGGATGCGGGAGGGTCCTGCCCTGTCCTCAGCTCTCACAGGGAAGCATGCCTTGAAGCCAGCTCTCAACTAGCTGCATTCTTATGACAGTGTGAAGGTAGCAGTATTCTGAGTCAGGAGGTTCCCAGATTACCACTCTACTGCACCTGGAGATACCCTCCAGGTCTGCATTGTTAACTTGCGTCTCAGAGGCCTCTGGCAAACGTCTCTGGTGAAGACGTGCGAAACTCACTCTGCAGGCAGTGTGGAACTGTGAGGGACTGAGGGTCAGCTCAACTCTCAGCAGTAAGATGTTTTTGGACAAGGCGTTCAAATACCTACTCACGTATGGAACTTAGTATGTAGCACCAGTCTACCACACGAATTACTAGGCAATCGCTGGAATGAGCTTGGAGGCCCTAGTCTTGTGTGCCGGGAGATTCCAATTACCTCTCCCAACACTTTCGTCAAACAGCGAGCCTAGGCCTTTTAGAAGTGAAAGGAACCAGCAGGCTGGATGGGGAGGTACAGGCCTTAAGCTCAACTCTCAGAAGTGTGTATGCAGGGGAGACAGATGTCTGCTACCCACTCTGACATGGGAGTTGGAAACTACCTACACTCTGATTGAAGAAGGCCATTGGAAATCGCTGTATTCAACTCAGATACACAGGAGTTCAGGCCCAATGCTTACACATGCTTTTCCCGCAACATCTCTCAGCCACTAACATTAGGATGTTAGCAGCTGCGCCTACAGTCAGGCAGGATGCGGGTGGGTTCTGCCCTGTCCTCAGCACTCCCAGGGAAGCATGCCTAGAAGCCAGCTCTCAACTAGCTGCATTCTTATGGCAGTGTGAAGGTAGCAGTATTCTGAGTAAGGAGGTTCCCAGATTACCACTCTACTGCACCTGGAGATACCCTGCAGGTCTGCATTGTTAACTTGCGTCTCAGAAGCCTCTGGCAAACGTCTCTGGTGAAGACGTCCGAAACTCACTCTGCAGGCAGTGTGGAACTGTGAGGGACTGAGGGTGAGCTCAACTCTCAGAAGTAAGATGTTTTTGGACAAGGCGTTCAACTACCTACTCACGTATGGAACTTAGTATGTAGCACCAGTCTACCCCAGGAATTACTAGGAAATCGCTTGATTGAGCTTGGAGGCACTCGTCTTGTGTGCCGGGAGATTCCAGTTACCTCTCCCAACACTTGCGTCAAGCAGCGAGCCTAGGCATTTTGGAAGCGAAAGGTAGCGGCAGGCAGGATGTTGGGTTACAGGCCATAAGCTCAACTCTCAGAAGTGTGTATGCATGGGTGGCAGATATCTGCTACCCACTCGGACATGGGAGTTGGAACCTAGCTACACTCCTATTGAAGAAGGACTTTGGAAATCGCTGTATTCAACTCAGATACACGGGAGTTCAGGCCCAATGCTTACACATGCTTTTCCCACAAACTATCCCAGCCACTAACAGAAGGAGGTTAGCAGGTAAGTCTACAGTCAGGCAGGATGCGGGAGGGTCCTGCCCTGTCCTCAGCTCTCACAGGGAAGCATGCCTTGAAGCCAGCTCTCAACTAGCTGCATTCTTATGACAGTGTGAAGGTAGCAGTATTCTGAGTAAGGAGGTTCCGAGATTACCACTCTACTGCACCTGGAGATACCCTCCAGGTCTGCATTGTTAACTTGCGTCTCAGAGGCCTCTGGGAAACGTCTCTGGTGAAGACGTGCGAAACTCACTCTGCAGGCAGTGTGGAACTGTGAGGGACTGAGGGTGAGCTCAACTCTCAGAAGTAAGATGTTTTTGGACAAGGCGTTCAACTACCTACTCACGTATGGAACTTAGTATGTAGCACCAGTCTACCCCAGGAATTACTAGGATATCGCTTGATTGAGCTTGGAGGCACTCGTCTTGTGTGCCGGGAGATTCCAGTTACCTCTCCCAACACTTGTGTCAAGCAGCGAGCCTAGGCATTTTGGAAGCGAAAGGTAGCGGCAGGCAGGATGTTGGGTTACAGGCCATAAGCTCAACTCTCAGAAGTGTGTATGCATGGGTGGCAGATATCTGCTACCCACTCGGACATGGGAGTTGGAACCTAGCTACACTCCTATTTAAGAAGGACTTTGGAAATCGCTGTATTCAACTCAGATACACGGGAGTTCAGGCCCAATGCCTACACATGCTTTTCCCACAAACTATCCCAGCCACTAACAGAAGGAGGTTAGCAGGTAAGTCTACAGTCAGGCAGGATGCGGGAGTGTCCTGCCCTGTCCTCAGCTCTCACAGGGAAGCATGCCTTGAAGCCAGCTCTCAACTAGCTGCATTCTTATGACAGTGTGAAGGTAGCAGTATTCTGAGTAAGGCGGTTCCGAGATTACCACTCTACTGCACCTGGAGATACCCTCCAGGTCTGCATTGTTAACTTGCGTCTCAGAGGTCTCTGGCAAACGTCTCTGGTGAAGACGTGCGAAACTCACTCTGCAGGCAGTGTGGAACTGTGAGGGACTGAGGGTGAGCTCAACTCTCAGCAGTAAGATGATTTTGGACAAGGCGTTCAGCTACCTTCTCACATATGGAACTTAGTATGTAGCACCAGTCTACCCCAGGAATTACTGGGAAATCGCTGGATTGAGCTTGGAGGCACTAGTCTTGTTGCCCGGATATTCCAGTTACCTCTCCCAACACTTCGGTGAAGCAGCGAGCCTAGGCCTTTTGGAAGCGAAAGGTAGCGGCAGGCAGGAGGTAGGGATACAGGCCATAAGCTCAACTCTCAGAAGTGTGTATGCATGGGAGGCAGATGTCTGCTACCCACTCGTACATGCGAGTGGGAACCTACTACACTCTGATGAAAAAGGACTTTGGAAATCGCTGTATTCAACTCAGATACACGTTGGTTCAGGCACAACGATTCCACATGCTTTTCTCACAACCTTTCCCTGCCACTAACATGAGGACGTTAGCAGCTCCTTCTACAGTCAAGCAGGATGCGGGAGGGTTGTGCCCTGTCCTTAGCTCTCACAGGGAAGCATGTCTTGAAGCCAGCGGTCAACTAGCTGCATACTTATGGCAGGGTCAAGGTAGCAGTATTCTGAGACAGGAGGTTCCCAGATTACCACTCTACTGCACCTGGAGATACCCTCCAGGTCTGCATTGTTAACTTGCGTCTCAGAGGCCTCTGGCAAACGTCTCTGGTGAAGACGTGCGAAACTCACTCTGCAGGCAGTGTGGAACTGTGAGGGACTGAGGGTCAGCTCAACTCTCAGCAGTAAGATGTTTTTGGACAAGGCGTTCAAATACCTACTCACGTATGGAACTTAGTATGTAGCACCAGTCTACCCCAGGAATTACTAGGCAATCGCTTGATTGAGCTTGGAGGCACTCGTCTTGTGTGCCGGGAGATTCCAATTACCTCTCCCAACACTTGCGTCAAGCAGCGAGCCTAGGCCTTTTGGAAGCGAAAGGTAGCGGCAGGCACGATGTAGGGTTACAGGCCATAAGCTCAACTCTCAGAAGTGTGTATGCATGGGAGGCAGATGTCTGCTACCCACTCGGACATGGGAGTTGGAACCTAGCTACACTCCTATTGAAGAAGGATGTTGGAAATCGCTGTATTCAACTCAGATACACGGGAGTTCAGGCCCAATGCTTACACATGCTTTTCCCACAACCTATCCCAGCCACTAACATTAGGATGTTAGCAGCTGCGCCTACAGTCAGGCAGGATGCGGGAGGGTTCTGCCCTGTCCTCACCTCTCACAGGGAAGCATGCCTAGAAGCCAGCTCTCAACTAGCTGCATTCTTATGACAGTGTGAAGGTAGCAGTATTCTGAGTAAGGCGGTTCCGAGATTACCACTCTACTGCACCTGGAGATACCCTCCAGGTCTGCATTGTTAACTTGCGTCTCAGAAGCCTGTGGCAAACGTCTCTGGTGAAGACCTGCGAAACTCACTCTGCAGGCAGTGTGGAACTGTGAGGGACTGAGGGTGAGCTCAACTCTCAGAAGTAAGATGCTGGGATCCCTGGGTGGCGCAGCGGTTTGGCGCCTGCCTTTGGCCCAGGGCGCGATCCTGGAGACCCGGGATCGAATCCCACGTCGGGCTCCCGGTGCATGGAGCCTGCTTCTCCCTCTGCCTGTGTCTCTGCCTCTCTCTCTCTCTCTGTGTGTGTGACTATCATAAATAAATAAAAAATTAAAAAAAAAAAAAAAAAAAAAGAAGTAAGATGCTTTTGGACAAGGCGTTCAGCTACATTCTCACGTATGGAACTTAGTATGTAGCACCTGTCTACCCCAGGAATTACTAGGCTATCGCTGGAATGAGCTTGGAGGCCCTAGTCTTGTGTGCCGGGAGATTCCAATTACCTCTCCCAACACTTCCGTCAAACAGCGAGCCTAGGCCTTTTAGAAGTGAAAGGAACCAGCAGGCTGGATGGGGAGGTACAGGCCTTAAGCTCAACTCTCAGAAGTGTGTATGCAGGGGAGACAGATGTCTGCTACCCACTCTGACATGGGAGTTGGAAACTAGCTACACTCTGATTGAAGAAGGCCATTGGAAATCGCTGTATTCAACTCAGATACACAGGAGTTCAGGCCCAATGCTTACACATGCTTTTCCCGCAACCTCTCTCAGCCACTAACATTAGGATGTTAGCAGCTGCGCCTACAGTCAGGCAGGATGCGGGTGGGTTCTGCCCTGTCCTCAGCACTCCCAGGGAAGCATGCCTAGAAGCCAGCTCTCAACTAGCTGCATTCTTATGGCAGTGTGAAGGTAGCAGTATTCTGAGTAAGGAGGTTCCCAGATTACCACTCTACTGCACCTGGAGATACCCTCCAGGTCTGCATTGTTAACTTGCGTCTCAGAAGCCTCTGGCAAACGTCTCTGGTGAAGACGTCCGAAACTCACTCTGCAGGCAGTGTGGAACTGTGAGGGACTGAGGGTGAGCTCAACTCTCAGAAGTAAGATGTTTTTGGACAAGGCGTTCAACTACCTACTCACGTATGGAACTTAGTATGTAGCACCAGTCTACCCCAGGAATTACTAGGAAATCGCTTGATTGAGCTTGGAGGCACTCGTCTTGTGTGCCGGGAGATTCCAGTTACCTCTCCCAACACTTGCGTCAAGCAGCGAGCCTAGGCCTTTTGGAAGCGAAAGGTAGCAGCAGGCAGGATGTTGGGTTACCGGCCATAAGCTCAACTCTCAGAAGTGTGTATGCATGGGTGGCAGATGTCTGCTACCCACTCGGACATGGGAGTTGGAACCTAGCTACACTCCTATTGAAGAAGGACTTTGGAAATCGCTGTATTCAACTCAGATACACGGGAGTTCAGGCCCAATGCTTACACATGCTTTTCCCACAAACTATCCCAGCCACTAACAGAAGGAGGTTAGCAGGTAAGTCTACAGTCAGGCAGGATGCGGGAGGGTCCTGCCCTGTCCTCAGCTCTCACAGGGAAGCATGCCTAGAAGCCAGCTCTCAACTAGCTGCATTCTTATGACAGTGTGAAGGTAGCAGTATTCTGAGTAAGGCGGTTCCGAGATTACCACTCTACTGCACCTGGAGATACCCTCCAGGTCTGCATTGTTAACTTGCGTCTCAGAAGCCTGTGGCAAACGTCTCTGGTGAAGACCTGCGAAACTCACTCTGCAGGCAGTGTTGAACTGTGAGGGACTGAGGGTGAGCTGAACTCTCAGAAGTAAGATGCTTTTGGACAAGGCGTTCAGCTACATTCTCACGTATGGAACTTAGTATGTAGCACCTGTCTACCCCAGGAATTACTAGGCTATCGCTGGAATGAGCTTGGAGGCACTAGTCTTGTGTGCCGGGAGATTCCAATTACCTCTCCCAACACTTCCGTCAAACAGCGAGCCTAGGCCTTTTAGAAGTGAAAGGAACCAGCAGGCTGGATGGGGAGGTACAGGCCTTAAGCTCAACTCTCAGAAGTGTGTATGCAGGGGAGACAGATGTCTGCTACCCACTCTGACATGGGAGTTGGAAACTACCTACACTCTGATTGAAGAAGGCCATTGGAAATCGCTGTATTCAACTCAGATACACAGGAGTTCAGGCCCAATGCTTACACATGCTTTTCCCGCAACCTCTCTCAGCCACTAACATTAGGATGTTAGCAGCTGCGCCTACAGTCAGGCAGGATGCGGGTGGGTTCTGCCCTGTCCTCAGCACTCCCAGGGAAGCATGCCTAGAAGCCAGCTCTCAACTAGCTGCATTCTTATGGCAGTGTGAAGGTAGCAGTATTCTGAGTAAGGAGGTTCCCAGATTACCACTCTACTGCACCTGGAGATACCCTCCAGGTCTGCATTGTTAACTTGCGTCTCAGAAGCCTCTGGCAAACGTCTCTGGTGAAGACGTCCGAAACTCACTCTGCAGGCAGTGTGGAACTGTGAGGGACTGAGGGTGAGCTCAACTCTCAGAAGTAAGATGTTTTTGGACAAGGCGTTCAACTACCTACTCACGTATGGAACTTAGTATGTAGCACCAGTCTACCCCAGCAATTACTAGGAAATCGCTTGATTGAGCTTGGAGGCACTCGTCTTGTGTGCCGGGAGATTCCAGTTACCTCTCCCAACACTTGCGTCAAGCAGCGAGCCTAGGCCTTTTGGAAGCGAAAGGTAGCGGCAGGCAGGATGTTGGGTTACAGGCCATAAGCTCAACTCTCAGAAGTGTGTATGCATGGGTGGCAGATGTCTGCTACCCACTCGGACATGGGAGTTGGAACTTAGCTACACTCCTATTGAAGAAGGACTTTGGAAATCGCTGTATTCAACTCAGATACACGGGAGTTCAGGCCCAATGCTTACACATGCTTTTCCCACAAACTATCCCAGCCACTAACAGAAGGAGGTTAGCAGGTAAGTCTACAGTCAGGCAGGATGCGGGAGGGTCCTGCCCTGTCCTCAGCTCTCACAGGGAAGCATGCCTAGAAGCCAGCTCTCAACTAGCTGCATTCTTATGACAGTGTGAAGGTAGCAGTATTCTGAGTAAGGCGGTTCCGAGATTACCACTCTACTGCACCTGGAGATACCCTCCAGGTCTGCATTGTTAACTTGCGTCTCAGAAGCCTCTGGCAAACGTCTCTGGTGAAGACCTGCGAAACTCACTCTGCAGGCAGTGTGGAACTGTGAGGGACTGAGGGTGAGCTCAACTCTCAGAAGTAAGATGCTTTTGGACAAGGCGTTCAGCTACATTCTCACGTATGGAACTTAGTATGTAGCACCTGTCTACCCCAGGAATTACTAGGCTATCGCTGGAATGAGCTTGGAGGCACTAGTCTTGTGTGCCGGGAGATTCCAATTACCTCTCCCAACACTTCCGTCAAACAGCGAGCCTAGGCCTTTTAGAAGTGAAAGGAACCAGCAGGCTGGATGGGGAGGTACAGGCCTTAAGCTCAACTCTCAGAAGTGTGTATGCAGGGGAGACAGATGTCTGCTACCCACTCTGACATGGGAGTTGGAAACTACCTACACTCTGATTGAAGAAGGCCATTGGAAATCGCTGTATTCAACTCAGATACACAGGAGTTCAGGCCCAATGCTTACACATGCTTTTCCCGCAACCTCTCTCAGCCACTAACATTAGGATGTTAGCAGCTGCGCCTACAGTCAGGCAGGATGCGGGTGGGTTCTGCCATGTCCTCAGCACTCCCAGGGAAGCATGCCTAGAAGCCAGCTCTCAACTAGCTGCATTCTTATGACAGTGTGAAGGTAGCAGTATTCTGAGTCAGGAGGTTCCGAGATTACCACTCTACTGCACCTGGAGATACCCTCCAGGTCTGCATTGTTAACTTGCGTCTCAGAAGCCTGTGGCAAACGTCTCTGGTGAAGACCTGCGAAACTCACTCTGCAGGCAGTGTGGAACTGTGAGGGACTGAGGGTGAGCTCAACTCTCAGAAGTAAGATGCTTTTGGACAAGGCGTTCAGCTACCTTCTCACGTATGGAACTTATTATGTAGCACCAGTCTACCACACGAATTACTAGGCAATCGCTGGAATGAGGTTGGAGGCCCTAGTCTTGTGTGCCGGGAGATTCCAATTACCTCTCCCAACACTTCCGTCAAACAGCGAGCATAGGCCTTTTAGAAGTGAAAGGAACCAGCAGGCTGGATGGGGAGGTACAGGCCTTAAGCCTAACTCTCAGAAGTGTGTATGCAGGGGAGACAGATGTCTGCTACCCACTCTGACATGGGAGTTGGAAACTACCTACACTCTGATTGAAGAAGGCCATTGGAAATCGCTGTATTCAACTCAGATACACAGGAGTTCAGGCCCAATGCTTACACATGCTTTTCCCGCAACCTCTCTCAGCCACTAACATTAGGATGTTAGCAGCTGCGCCTACAGTCAGGCAGGATGCGGGTGGGTTCTGCCCTGTCCTCAGCACTCCCAGGGAAGCATGCCTAGAAGCCAGCTCTCAACTAGCTGCATTCTTATGGCAGTGTGAAGGTAGCAGTATTCTGAGTAAGGAGGTTCCGAGATTACCACTCTACTGCACCTGGAGATACCCTCCAGGTCTGCATTGTTAACTTGCGTCTCAGAAGCCTCTGGCAAACGTCTCTGGTGAAGACGTCCGAAACTCACTCTGCAGGCAGTGTGGAACTGTGAGGGACTGAGGGTGAGCTCAACTCTCAGAAGTAAGATGTTTTTGGACAAGGCGTTCAACTACCTACTCACGTATGGAACTTAGTATGTAGCACCAGTCTACCCCAGGAATTACTAGGAAATCGCTTGATTGAGCTTGGAGGCACTCGTCTTGTGTGCCGGGAGATTCCAGTTACCTCTCCCAACACTTGCGTCAAGCAGCGAGCCTAGGCCTTTTGGAAGCGAAAGGTAGCGGCAGGCAGGATGTTGGGTTACAGGCCATAAGCTCAACTCTCAGAAGTGTGTATGCATGGGTGGCAGATGTCTGCTACCCACTCGGACATGGGAGTTGGAACCTAGCTACACTCCTATTGAAGAAGGACTTTGGAAATCGCTGTATTCAACTCAGATACACGGGAGTTCAGGCCCAATGCTTACACATGCTTTTCCCACAAACTATCCCAGCCACTAACAGAAGGAGGTTAGCAGGTAAGTCTACAGTCAGGCAGGATGCGGGAGGGTCCTGCCCTGTCCTCAGCTCTCACAGGGAAGCATGCCTTGAAGCCAGCTCTCAACTAGCTGCATTCTTATGACAGTGTGAAGGTAGCAGTATTCTGAGTAAGGAGGTTCCCAGATTACCACTCTACTGCACCTGGAGATACCCTCCAGGTCTGCATTGTTAACTTGCGTCTCAGAGGCCTCTGGCAAACGTCTCTGGTGAAGACGTGCGAAACTCACTCTGCAGGCAGTGTGGAACTGTGAGGGACTGAGAGTCAGCTCAACTCTCAGCAGTAAGATGTTTTTGGACAAGGCGTTCAAATACCTACTCACGTATGGAACTTAGTATGTAGCACCAGTCTACCCCAGGAATTACTGGGAAATCGCTGGATTGAGCTTGGAGGCACTAGTCTTGTTGACGGGAGATTCCAGTTACCTCTCCCAACACTTCGGTGAAGCAGCGAGCCTAGGCCTTTTGGAAGCGAAAGCTAGCTGCAGGCAGGAGGTAGGGTTACAGGCCATAAGCTCAACTCTCAGAAGTGTGTATGCATGGGAGGCAGATGTCTGCTACCCACTCGTACATGCGAGTGGGAACCTACTACACTCTGATGAAAAAGGACTTTGGAAATTGCTGTATTCAACTCAGATACACGTGGGTTCAGGCACAACGATTCCACATGCTTTTCTCACAACCTTTCCCTGCCACTAACATGAGGACGTTAGCAGCTCCTTCTACAGTCAAGCAGGATGCGGGAGGGTTGTGCCCTGTCCTTAGCTCTCACAGGGAAGCATGTCTTGAAGCCAGCGGTCAACTAGCTGCATACTTATGGCAGGGTCAAGGTAGCAGTATTCTGAGACAGGAGGTTCCCAGATTACCACTCTACTGCACCTGGAGATACCCTCCAGGTCTGCATTGTTAACTTGCGTCTCAGAGGCCTCTGGCAAACGTCTCTGGTGAAGACGTGCGAAACTCACTCTGCAGGCAGTGTGGAACTGTGAGGGACTGAGGGTCAGCTCAACTCTCAGCAGTAAGATGTTTTTGGACAAGGCGTTCAAATACCTACTCACGTATGGAACTTAGTATGTAGCACCAGTCTACCCCAGGAATTACTAGGAAATCGCTTGATTGAGCTTGGAGGCACTCGTCTTGTGTGCCGGGAGATTCCAATTACCTCTCCCAACACTTGCGTCAAGCAGCGAGCCTAGGCCTTTTGGAAGCGAAATGTAGCGGCAGGCACGATGTAGGGTTACAGGCCATAAGCTCAACTCTCAGAAGTGTGTATGCATGGGAGGCAAATGTCTGCTACCCACTCGGACATGGGAGTTGGAACCTAGCTACACTCCTATTGAAGAAGGATGTTGGAAATCGCTGTATTCAACTCAGATACTCGGGAATTCAGGCCCAATGCTTACACATGCTTTTCCCACAACCTATCCCAGCCACTAACATTAGGATGTTAGCAGCTGCGCCTACAGTCAGGCAGGATGCGGGAGGGTTCTGCCCTGTCCTCAGCTCTCACAGGGAAGCATGCCTAGAAGCCAGCTCTCAACTAGCTGCATTCTTATGACAGTGTGAAGGTAGCAGTATTCTGAGTAAGGCGGTTCCGAGATTACCACTCTACTGCACCTGGAGATACCCTCCAGGTCTGCATTGTTAACTTGCGTCTCAGAAGCCTGTGGCAAACGTCTCTGGTGAAGACCTGCGAAACTCACTCTGCAGGCAGTGTTGAACTGTGAGGGACTGAGGGTGAGCTCAACTCTCAGAAGTAAGATGCTTTTGGACAAGGCGTTCAGCTACATTCTCACGTATGGAACTTAGTATGTAGCACCTGTCTACCCCAGGAATTACTAGGCTATCGCTGGAATGAGCTTGGAGGCACTAGTCTTGTGTGCCGGGAGATTCCAATTACCTCTCCCAACACTTCCGTCAAACAGCGAGCCTAGGCCTTTTAGAAGTGAAAGGAACCAGCAGGCTGGATGGGGAGGTACAGGCCTTAAGCTCAACTCTCAGAAGTGTGTATGCAGGGGAGACAGATGTCTGCTACCCACTCTGACATGGGAGTTGGAAACTACCTACACTCTGATTGAAGAAGGCCATTGGAAACCGCTGTATTCAACTCAGATACACAGGAGTTCAGGCCCAATGCTTACACATGCTTTTCCCGCAACCTCTCTCAGCCACTAACATTAGGATGTTAGCAGCTGCGCCTACAGTCAGGCAGGATGCGGGTGGGTTCTGCCCTGTCCTCAGCACTCCCAGGGAAGCATGCCTAGAAGCCAGCTCTCAACTAGCTGCATTCTTATGGCAGTGTGAAGGTAGCAGTATTCTGAGTAAGGAGGTTCCCAGATTACCACTCTACTGCACCTGGAGATACCCTCCAGGTCTGCATTGTTAACTTGCGTCTCAGAAGCCTCTGGCAAACGTCTCTGGTGAAGACGTCCGAAACTCACTCTGCAGGCAGTGTGGAACTGTGAGGGACTGAGGGTGAGCTCAACTCTCAGAAGTAAGATGTTTTTGGACAAGGCGTTCAACTACCTACTCACGTATGGAACTTAGTATGTAGCACCAGTCTACCCCAGGAATTACTAGGAAATCGCTTGATTGAGCTTGGAGGCACTC
Source organism: Canis lupus baileyi (assembly GCF_048164855.1). Lineage (NCBI taxonomy): Eukaryota > Metazoa > Chordata > Mammalia > Carnivora > Canidae > Canis > Canis lupus. The sequence goes on along the minus strand of NW_027326457.1, from coordinate 1,377,638 downwards.
GTCTTGTGTGCCGGGAGATTCCAGTTACCTCTCCCAACACTTGCGTCAAGCAGCGAGCCTAGGCCTTTTGGAAGCGAAAGGTAGCGGCAGGCAGGATGTTGGGTTACAGGCCATAAGCTCAACTCTCAGAAGTGTGTATGCATGGGTGGCAGATGTCTGCTACCCACTCGGACATGGGAGTTGGAACCTAGCTACACTCCTATTGAAGAAGGACTTTGGAAATCGCTGTATTCAACTCAGATACACGGGAGTTCAGGCCCAATGCTTACACATGCTTTTCCCACAAACTATCCCAGCCACTAACAGAAGGAGGTTAGCAGGTAAGTCTACAGTCAGGCAGGATGCGGGAGGGTCCTGCCCTGTCCTAGCTCTCACAGGGAAGCATGCCTAGAAGCCAGCTCTCAACTAGCTGCATTCTTATGACAGTGTGAAGGTAGCAGTATTCTGAGTAAGGCGGTTCCGAGATTACCACTCTACTGCACCTGGAGATACCCTCCAGGTCTGCATTGTTAACTTGCGTCTCAGAAGCCTGTGGCAAACGTCTCTGGTGAAGACCTGCGAAACTCACTCTGCAGGCAGTGTGGAACTGTGAGGGACTGAGGGTGAGCTCAACTCTCAGAAGTAAGATGCTTTTGGACAAGGCGTTCAGGTACATTCTCACGTATGGAACTTAGTATGTAGCACCTGTCTACCCCAGGAATTACTAGGCTATCGCTGGAATGAGCTTGGAGGCACTAGTCTTGTGTGCCGGGAGATTCCAATTACCTCTCCCAACACTTCCGTCAAACAGCGAGCCTAGGCCTTTTAGAAGTGAAAGGAACCAGCAGGCTGGATGGGGAGGTACAGGCCTTAAGCTCAACTCTCAGAAGTGTGTATGCAGGGGAGACAGATGTCTGCTACCCACTCTGACATGGGAGTTGGAAACTACCTACACTCTGATTGAAGAAGGCCATTGGAAATCGCTGTATTCAACTCAGATACACAGGAGTTCAGGCCCAATGCTTACACATGCTTTTCCCGCAACCTCTCTCAGCCACTAACATTAGGATGTTAGCAGCTGCGCCTACAGTCAGGCAGGATGCGGGTGGGTTCTGCCATGTCCTCAGCACTCCCAGGGAAGCATGCCTAGAAGCCAGCTCTCAACTAGCTGCATTCTTATGACAGTGTGAAGGTAGCAGTATTCTGAGTCAGGAGGTTCCGAGATTACCACTCTACTGCACCTGGAGATACCCTCCAGGTCTGCATTGTTAACTTGCGTCTCAGAAGCCTGTGGCAAACGTCTCTGGTGAAGACCTGCGAAACTCACTCTGCAGGCAGTGTGGAACTGTGAGGGACTGAGGGTGAGCTCAACTCTCAGAAGTAAGATGCTTTTGGACAAGGCGTTCAGCTACCTTCTCACGTATGGAACTTATTATGTAGCACCAGTCTACCACACGAATTACTAGGCAATCGCTGGAATGAGGTTGGAGGCCCTAGTCTTGTGTGCCGGGAGATTCCAATTACCTCTCCCAACACTTCCGTCAAACAGCGAGCATAGGCCTTTTAGAAGTGAAAGGAACCAGCAGGCTGGATGGGGAGGTACAGGCCTTAAGCTTAACTCTCAGAAGTGTGTATGCAGGGGAGACAGATGTCTGCTACCCACTCTGACATGGGAGTTGGAAACTACCTACACTCTGATTGAAGAAGGCCATTGGAAATCGCTGTATTCAACTCAGATACACAGGAGTTCAGGCCCAATGCTTACACATGCTTTTCCCGCAACCTCTCTCAGCCACTAACATTAGGATGTTAGCAGCTGCGCCTACAGTCAGGCAGGATGCGGGTGGGTTCTGCCCTGTCCTCAGCACTCCCAGGGAAGCATGCCTAGAAGCCAGCTCTCAACTAGCTGCATTCTTATGGCAGTGTGAAGGTAGCAGTATTCTGAGTAAGGAGGTTCCGAGATTACCACTCTACTGCACCTGGAGATACCCTCCAGGTCTGCATTGTTAACTTGCGTCTCAGAAGCCTCTGGCAAACGTCTCTGGTGAAGACGTCCGAAACTCACTCTGCAGGCAGTGTGGAAGTGTGAGGGACTGAGGTTGAGCTCAACTCTCAGAAGTAAGATGTTTTTGGACAAGGCGTTCAACTACCTACTCACGTATGGAACTTAGTATGTAGCACCAGTCTACCCCAGGAATTACTAGGAAATCGCTTGATTGAGCTTGGAGGCACTCGTCTTGTGTGCCGGGAGATTCCAGTTACCTCTCCCAACACTTGCGTCAAGCAGCGAGCCTAGGCCTTTTGGAAGCGAAAGGTAGCGGCAGGCAGGATGTTGGGTTACAGGCCATAAGCTCAACTCTCAGAAGTGTGTATGCATGGGTGGCAGATGTCTGCTACCCACTCGGTCATGGGAGTTGGAACCTAGCTACACTCCTATTGAAGAAGGACTTTGGAAATCGCTGTATTCAACTCAGATACACGGGAGTTCAGGCCCAATGCTTACACATGCTTTTCCCACAAACTATCCCAGCCACTAACAGAAGGAGGTTAGCAGGTAAGTCTACAGTCAGGCAGGATGCGGGAGGGTCCTGCCCTGTCCTCAGCTCTCACAGGGAAGCATGCCTTGAAGCCAGCTCTCAACTAGCTGCATTCTTATGACAGTGTGAAGGTAGCAGTATTCTGAGTAAGGAGGTTCCCAGATTACCACTCTACTGCACCTGGAGATACCCTCCAGGTCTGCATTGTTAACTTGCGTCTCAGAGGCCTCTGGCAAACGTCTCTGGTGAAGACGTGCGAAACTCACTCTGCAGGCAGTGTGGAACTGTGAGGGACTGAGGGTCAGCTCAACTCTCAGCAGTAAGATGTTTTTGGACAAGGCGTTCAAATACCTACTCACGTATGGAACTTAGTATGTAGCACCAGTCTACCCCAGGAATTACTGGGAAATCGCTGGATTGAGCTTGGAGGCACTAGTCTTGTTGCCGGGAGATTCCAGTTACCTCTCCCAACACTTCGGTGAAGCAGCGAGCCTAGGCCTTTTGGAAGCGAAAGCTAGCTGCAGGCAGGAGGTAGGGTTACAGGCCATAAGCTCAACTCTCAGAAGTGTGTATGCATGGGAGGCAGATGTCTGCTACCCACTCGTACATGCGAGTGGGAACCTACTACACTCTGATGAAAAAGGACTTTGGAAATTGCTGTATTCAACTCAGATACACGTGGGTTCAGGCACAACGATTCCACATGCTTTTCTCACAACCTTTCCCTGCCACTAACATGAGGACGTTAGCAGCTCCTTCTACAGTCAAGCAGGATGCGGGAGGGTTGTGCCCTGTCCTTAGCTCTCACAGTGAAGCATGTCTTGAAGCCAGCGGTCAACTAGCTGCATACTTATGGCAGGGTCAAGGTAGCAGTATTCTGAGACAGGAGGTTCCCAGATTACCACTCTACTGCACCTGGAGATACCCTCCAGGTCTGCATTGTTAACTTGCGTCTCAGAGGCCTCTGGCAAACGTCTCTGGTGAAGACGTGCGAAACTCACTCTGCAGGCAGTGTGGAACTGTGAGGGACTGAGGGTCAGCTCAACTCTCAGCAGTAAGATGTTTTTGGACAAGGCGTTCAAATACCTACTCACGTATGGAACTTAGTATGTAGCACCAGTCTACCCCAGGAATTACTAGGAAATCGCTTGATTGAGCTTGGAGGCACTCGTCTTGTGTGCCGGGAGATTCCAATTACCTCTCCCAACACTTGCGTCAAGCAGCGAGCCTAGGCCTTTTGGAAGCGAAATGTAGCGGCAGGCACGATGTAGGGTTACAGGCCATAAGCTCAACTCTCAGAAGTGTGTATGCATGGGAGGCAAATGTCTGCTACCCACTCGGACATGGGAGTTGGAACCTAGCTACACTCCTATTGAAGAAGGATGTTGGAAATCGCTGTATTCAACTCAGATACTCGGGAATTCAGGCCCAATGCTTACACATGCTTTTCCCACAACCTATCCCAGCCACTAACATTAGGATGTTAGCAGCTGCGCCTACAGTCAGGCAGGATGAGGGAGGGTTCTGCCCTGTCCTCAGCTCTCACAGGGAAGCATGCCTAGAAGCCAGCTCTCAACTAGCTGCATTCTTATGACAGTGTGAAGGTAGCAGTATTCTGAGTAAGGCGGTTCCGAGATTACCACTCTACTGCACCTGGAGATACCCTCCAGGTCTGCATTGTTAACTTGCGTCTCAGAAGCCTGTGGCAAACGTCTCTGGTGAAGACCTGCGAAACTCACTCTGCAGGCAGTGTGGAACTGTGAGGGACTGAGGGTGAGCTCAACTCTCAGAAGTAAGATGCTTTTGGACAAGGCGTTCAGCTACATTCTCACGTATGGAACTTAGTATGTAGCACCTGTCTACCCCAAGAATTAATAGGCAATCGCTGGAATGAGCTTGGAGGCACTAGTCTTGTGTGCCGGGAGATTCCAATTACCTCTCCAAACACTTCCGTCAAACAGCGAGCATAGGCCTTTTAGAAGTGAAAGGAACCAGCAGGCTGGATGGGGAGGTACAGGCCTTAAGCTCAACTCTCAGAAGTGTGTATGCAGGGGAGACAGATGTCTGCTACCCACTCTGACATGGGAGTTGGAAACTACCTACACTCTGATTGAAGAAGGCCATTGGAAATCACTGTATTCAACTCAGATACACAGGAGTTCAGGCCCAATGCTTACACATGCTTTTCCCGCAACCTCTCTCATCCACTAACATTAGGATGTTAGCAGCTGCGCCTACAGTCAGGCAGGATGCGGGTGGGTTCTGCCATGTCCTCAGCACTCCCAGGGAAGCATGCCTAGAAGCCAGCTCTCAACTAGCTACATTCTTATGGCAGTGTGAAGGTAGCAGTATTCTGAGTCAGGAGGTTCCAAGATTACCACTCTACTGCACCTGGAGATACCCTCCAGGTCTACATTGTTAACTTGCGTCTCAGAAGCCTCTGGCAAACGTCTCTGGTGAAGACCTGCAAAACTCACTCTGCAGGCAGTGTGGAACTGTGAGGGACTGAGGGTGAGCTCAACTCTCAGAAGTAAGATGCTTTTGGACAAGGCGTTCAGCTACCTTCTCACGTATGGAACTTAGTATGTAGCACCAGTCTACCACACGAATTTTAGGCAATCGCTGGAATGAGCTTGGAGGCCCTAGTCTTGTGTGCCGGGAGATTCCAATTACCTCTCCCAACACTTCCGTCAAACAGCGAGCCTAGGCCTTTTAGAAGTGAAAGGAACCAGCAGGCTGGATGGGGAGGTACAGGCCTTAAGCTCAACTCTCAGAAGTGTGTATGCAGGGGAGACAGATGTCTGCTACCCACTCTGACATGGGAGTTGGAAACTACCTACACTCTGATTGAAGAAGGCCATTGGAAATCGCTGTATTCAACTCAGATACACAGGAGTTCAGGCCCAATGCTTACACATGCTTTTCCCGCAACCTCTCTCAGCCACTAACATTAGGATGTTAGCAGCTGCGCCTACAGTCAGGCAGGATGCGGGTGGGTTCTGCCCTGTCCTCAGCACTCCCAGGGAAGCATGCCTAGAAGCCAGCTCTCAACTAGCTGCATTCTTATGGCAGTGTGAAGGTAGCAGTATTCTGAGTAAGGAGGTTCCCAGATTACCACTCTACTGCACCTGGAGATACCCTCCAGGTCTGCATTGTTAACTTGCGTCTCAGAAGCCTCTGGCAAACGTCTCTGGTGAAGACATCCGAAACTCACTCTGCAGGCAGTGTGGAACTGTGAGGGACTGAGGGTGAGCTCAACTCTCAGAAGTAAGATGTTTTTGGACAAGGCGTTCAACTACCTACTCACGTATGGAACTTAGTATGTAGCACCAGTCTACCCCAGGAATTACTAGGAAATCGCTTGATTGAGCTTGGAGGCACTCGTCTTGTGTGCCGGGAGATTCCAGTTACCTCTCCCAACACTTGCGTCAAGCAGCGAGCCTAGGCCTTTTGGAAGCGAAAGCTAGCTGCAGGCAGGAGGTAAGGATACAGGCCATAAGCTCAACTCTCAGAAGTGTGTATGCATGGGTGGCAGATGTCTGCTACCCACTCGGACATGGGAGTTGGAACCTAGCTACACTCCTATTGAAGAAGGACTTTGGAAATCGCTATATTCAACTCAGATACACGGGAGTTCAGGCCCAATGCTTACACATGCTTTTCCCACAACCTATCCCAGCCACTAACAGAAGGAGGTTAGCAGGTACGTCTACAGTCAGGCAGGATGCGGGAGGGTTCTGCCCTGTCCTCAGCTCTCACAGGGAAGCATGCCTAGAAGCCAGCTCTCAACTAGCTGCATTCTTATGGCAGTGTGAAGGTAGCAGTATTCTGAGTAAGGAGGTTCCCAGATTACCACTCTACTGCACCTGGAGATACCCTCCAGGTCTGCATTGTTAACTTGCGTCGCAGAAGCCTCTGGCAAACGTCTCTGGTGAAGACCTCCGAAACTCACTCTGCAGGCAGTGTGGAACTGTGAGGGACTGAGGGTGAGCTCAACTCTCAGAAGTAAGATGTTTTTGGACAAGGCGTTCAACTACCTACTCACGTATGGAACTTAGTATGTAGCACCAGTCTACCCCAGGAATTACTAGGCAATCGCTTGATTGAGCTTGGAGGCACTCGTCTTGTGTGCCGGGAGATTCCAATTACCTCTCCCAACACTTGCATCAAGCAGCGAGCCTAGGCCTTTTGGAAGCGAAATGTAGCGGCAGGCACGATGTAGGGTTACAGGCCATAAGCTCAACTCTCAGAAGTGTGTATGCATGGGAGGCAGATGTCTGCTACCCACTCGGACATGGGAGTTGGAACCTAGCTACACTCCTATTGAAGAAGGATGTTGGAAATCGCTGTATTCAACTCAGATACTCGGGAGTTCAGGCCCAATGCTTACACATGCTTTTCCCACAACCTATCCCAGCCACTAACAGAAGGAGGTTAGCAGGTACGTCTACAGTCAGGCAGGATGCGGGAGGGTTCTGCCCTGTCCTCAGCTCTCACAGGGAAGCATGCCTAGAAGCCAGCTCTCAACTAGCTGCATTCTTATGACAGTGTGAAGGTAGCAGTATTCTGAGTAAGGCGGTTCCGAGATTACCACTCTACTGCACCTGGAGATACCCTCCAGGTCTGCATTGTTAACTTGCGTCTCAGAAGCCTGTGGCAAACTTCTCTGGTGAAGACCTGCGAAACTCACTCTGCAGGCAGTGTGGAACTGTGAGGGACTGAGGGTGAGCTCAACTCTCAGAAGTAAGATGCTTTTGGACAAGGCGTTCAGCTACATTCTCACGTATGGAACTTAGTATGTAGCAGCAGTCTACCACACGAATTACTAGGCAATCGCTGGAATGAGCTTGGAGGCCCTAGTCTTGTGTGCCGGGAGATTCCAATTACCTCTCCCAACACTTCCGTCAAACAGCGAGCCTAGGCCTTTTAGAAGTGAAAGGAACCAGCAGGCTGGATGGGGAGGTACAGGCCTTAAGCTCAACTCTCAGAAGTGTGTATGCAGGGGAGACAGATGTCTGCTACCCACTCTGACATGGGAGTTGGAAACTACCTACACTCTGATTGAAGAAGGCCATTGGAAATCGCTGTATTCAACTCAGATACACAGGAGTTCAGGCCCAATGCTTACACATGCTTTTCCCGCAACCTCTCTCAGCCACTAACATTAGGATGTTAGCAGCTGCGCCTACAGTCAGGCAGGATGCGGGTGGGTTCTGCCCTGTCCTCAGCACTCCCAGGGAAGCATGCCTAGAAGCCAGCTCTCAACTAGCTGCATTCTTATGGCAGTGTGAAGGTAGCAGTATTCTGAGTAAGGAGGTTCCGAGATTACCACTCTACTGCACCTGGAGATACCCTCCAGGTCTGCATTGTTAACTTGCGTCTCAGAAGCCTCTGGCAAACGTCTCTGGTGAAGACGTCCGAAACTCACTCTGCAGGCAGTGTGGAAGTGTGAGGGACTGAGGTTGAGCTCAACTCTCAGAAGTAAGATGTTTTTGGACAAGGCGTTCAACTACCTACTCACGTATGGAACTTAGTATGTAGCACCAGTCTACCCCAGGAATTACTAGGAAATCGCTTGATTGAGCTTGGAGGCACTCGTCTTGTGTGCCGGGAGATTCCAGTTACCTCTCCCAACACTTGCGTCAAGCAGCGAGCCTAGGCCTTTTGGAAGCGAAAGGTAGCGGCAGGCAGGATTTTGGGTTACAGGCCATAAGCTCAACTCTCAGAAGTGTGTATGCATGGGTGGCAGATGTCTGCTACCCACTCGGTCATGGGAGTTGGAACCTAGCTACACTCCTATTGAAGAAGGACTTTGGAAATCGCTGTATTCAACTCAGATACACGGGAGTTCAGGCCCAATGCTTACACATGCTTTTCCCACAAACTATCCCAGCCACTAACAGAAGGAGGTTAGCAGGTAAGTCTACAGTCAGGCAGGATGCGGGAGGGTCCTGCCCTGTCCTCAGCTCTCACAGGGAAGCATGCCTTGAAGCCAGCTCTCAACTAGCTGCATTCTTATGACAGTGTGAAGGTAGCAGTATTCTGAGTAAGGAGGTTCCCAGATTACCACTCTACTGCACCTGGAGATACCCTCCAGGTCTGCATTGTTAACTTGCGTCTCTGAGGCCTCTGGCAAACGTCTCTGGTGAAGACGTGCGAAACTCACTCTGCAGGCAGTGTGGAACTGTGAGGGACTGAGGGTCAGCTCAACTCTCAGCAGTAAGATGTTTTTGGACAAGGCGTTCAAATACCTACTCACGTATGGAACTTAGTATGTAGCACCAGTCTACCCCAGGAATTACTGGGAAATCGCTGGATTGAGCTTGGAGGCACTAGTCTTGTTGCCGGGAGATTCCAGTTACCTCTCCCAACACTTCGGTGAAGCAGCGAGCCTAGGCCTTTTGGAAGCGAAAGCTAGCTGCAGGCAGGAGGTAGGGTTACAGGCCATAAGCTCAACTCTCAGAAGTGTGTATGCATGGGAGGCAGATGTCTGCTACCCACTCGTACATGCGAGTGGGAACCCACTACACTCTGATGAAAAAGGACTTTGGAAATTGCTGTATTCAACTCAGATACACGTGGGTTCAGGCACAACGATTCCACATGCTTTTCTCACAACCTTTCCCTGCCACTAACATGAGGACGTTAGCAGCTCCTTCTACAGTCAAGCAGGATGCGGGAGGGTTGTGCCCTGTCCTTAGCTCTCACAGGGAAGCATGTCTTGAAGCCAGCGGTCAACTAGCTGCATACTTATGGCAGGGTCAAGGTAGCAGTATTCTGAGACAGGAGGTTCCCAGATTACCACTCTACTGCACCTGGAGATACCCTCCAGGTCTGCATTGTTAACTTGCGTCTCAGAGGCCTCTGGCAAACGTCTCTGGTGAAGACGTGCGAAACTCACTCTGCAGGCAGTGTGGAACTGTGAGGGACTGAGGGTCAGCTCAACTCTCAGCAGTAAGATGTTTTTGGACAAGGCGTTCAAATACCTACTCACGTATGGAACTTAGTATGTAGCACCAGTCTACCCCAGGAATTACTAGGCAATCGCTTGATTGAGCTTGGAGGCACTCGTCTTGTGTGCCGGGAGATTCCAATTACCTCTCCCAACACTTGCGTCAAGCAGCGAGCCTAGGCCTTTTGGAAGCGAAATGTAGCGGCAGGCACGATGTAGGGTTACAGGCCATAAGCTCAACTCTCAGAAGTGTGTATGCATGGGAGGCAAATGTCTGCTACCCACTCGGACATGGGAGTTGGAACCTAGCTACACTCCTATTGAAGAAGGATGTTGGAAATCGCTGTATTCAACTCAGCTACTCGGGAGTTCAGGCCCAATGCTTACACATGCTTTTCCCACAACCTATCCCAGCCACTAACATTAGGATGTTAGCAGCTGCGCCTACAGTCAGGCAGGATGCGGGAGGGTTCTGCCCTGTCCTCAGCTCTCACAGGGAAGCATGCCTAGAAGCCAGCTCTCAACTAGCTGCATTCTTATGACAGTGTGAAGGTAGCAGTATTCTGAGTAAGGCGGTTCCGAGATTACCACTCTACTGCACCTGGAGATACCCTCCAGGTCTGCATTGTTAACTTGCGTCTCAGAAGCCTGTGGCAAACGTCTCTGGTGAAGACCTGCGAAACTCACTCTGCAGGCAGTGTGGAACTGTGAGGGACTGAGGGTGAGCTCAACTCTCAGAAGTAAGATGCTTTTGGACAAGGCGTTCAGCTACATTCTCACGTATGGAACTTAGTATGTAGCACCTGTCTACCCCAAGAATTAATAGGCAATCGCTGGAATGAGCTTGGAGGCCCTAGTCTTGTGTGCCGGGAGATTCCAATTACCTCTCCCAACACTTCCGTCAAACAGCGAGCCTAGGCCTTTTAGAAGTGAAAGGAACCAGCAGGCTGGATGGGGAGGTACAGGCCTTAAGCTCAACTCTCAGAAGTGTGTATGCAGGGGAGACAGATGTCTGCTACCCACTCTGACATGGGAGTTGGAAACTACCTACACTCTGATTGAAGAAGGCCATTGGAAATCGCTGTATTCAACTCAGATACACAGGAGTTCAGGCCCAATGCTTACACATGCTTTTCCCGCAACCTCTCTCAGCCACTAACATTAGGATGTTAGCAGCTGCGCCTACAGTCAGGCAGGATGCGGGTGGGTTCTGCCCTGTCCTCAGCACTCCCAGGGAAGCATGCCTAGAAGCCAGCTCTCAACTAGCTGCATTCTTATGGCAGTGTGAAGGTAGCAGTATTCTGAGTAAGGAGGTTCCCAGATTACCACTCTACTGCACCTGGAGATACCCTCCAGGTCTGCATTGTTAACTTGCGTCTCAGAAGCCTCTGGCAAACGTCTCTGGTGAAGACGTCCGAAACTCACTCTGCAGGCAGTGTGGAACTGTGAGGGACTGAGGGTGAGCTCAACTCTCAGAAGTAAGATGTTTTTGGACAAGGCGTTCAACTACCTACTCACGTATGGAACTTAGTATGTAGCACCAGTCTACCCCAGGAATTACTAGGAAATCGCTTGATTGAGCTTGGAGGCACTCGTCTTGTGTGCCGGGAGATTCCAGTTACCACTCCCAACACTTGCGTCAAGCAGCGAGCCTAGGCCTTTTGGAAGCGAAAGGTAGCGGCAGGCAGGATGTTGGGTTACAGGCCATAAGCTCAACTCTCAGAAGTGTGTATGCATGGGTGGCAGATGTCTGCTACCCACTCGGACATGGGAGTTGGAACCTAGCTACACTCCTATTGAAGAAGGACTTTGGAAATCGCTATATTCAACTCAGATACACGGGAGTTCAGGCCCAATGCTTACACATGCTTTTCCCACAACCTATCCCAGCCACTAACAGAAGGAGGTTAGCAGGTACGTCTACAGTCAGGCAGGATGCGGGAGGGTTCTGCCCTGTCCTCAGCTCTCACAGGGAAGCATGCCTAGAAGCCAGCTCTCAACTAGCTGCATTCTTATGGCAGTGTGAAGGTAGCAGTATTCTGAGTAAGGAGGTTCCCAGATTACCACTCTACTGCACCTGGAGATACCCTCCAGGTCTGCATTGTTAACTTGCGTCGCAGAAGCCTCTGGCAAACGTCTCTGGTGAAGACGTCCGAAACTCACTCTGCAGGCAGTGTGGAACTGTGAGGGACTGAGGGTGAGCTCAACTCTCAGAAGTAAGATGTTTTTGGACAAGGCGTTCAACTACCTACTCACGTATGGAACTTAGTATGTAGCACCAGTCTACCCCAGGAATTACTAGGCAATCGCTTGATTGAGCTTGGAGGCACTCGTCTTGTGTGCCGGGAGATTCCAATTACCTCTCCCAACACTTGCATCAAGCAGCGAGCCTAGGCCTTTTGGAAGCGAAATGTAGCGGCAGGCACGATGTAGGGTTACAGGCCATAAGCTCAACTCTCAGAAGTGTGTATGCATGGGAGGCAGATGTCTGCTACCCACTCGGACATGGGAGTTGGAACCTAGCTACACTCCTATTGAAGAAGGATGTTGGAAATCGCTGTATTCAACTCAGATACTCGGGAGTTCAGGCCCAATGCTTACACATGCTTTTCCCACAACCTATCCCAGCCACTAACAGAAGGAGGTTAGCAGGTACGTCTACAGTCAGGCAGGATGCGGGAGGGTTCTGCCCTGTCCTCAGCTCTCACAGGGAAGCATGCCTAGAAGCCAGCTCTCAACTAGCTGCATTCTTATGACAGTGTGAAGGTAGCAGTATTCTGAGTAAGGCGGTTCCGAGATTACCACTCTACTGCACCTGGAGATACCCTCCAGGTCTGCATTGTTAACTTGCGTCTCAGAAGCCTGTGGCAAACTTCTCTGGTGAAGACCTGCGAAACTCACTCTGCAGGCAGTGTGGAACTGTGAGGGACTGAGGGTGAGCTCAACTCTCAGAAGTAAGATGCTTTTGGACAAGGCGTTCAGCTACATTCTCACGTATGGAACTTAGTATGTAGCAACAGTCTACCACACGAATTACTAGGCAATCGCTGGAATGAGCTTGGAGGCCCTAGTCTTGTGTGCCGGGAGATTCCAATTACCTCTCCCAACACTTCCGTCAAACAGCGAGCCTAGGCCTTTTAGAAGTGAAAGGAACCAGCAGGCTGGATGGGGAGGTACAGGCCTTAAGCTCAACTCTCAGAAGTGTGTATGCAGGGGAGACAGATGTCTGCTACCCACTCTGACATGGGAGTTGGAAACTACCTACACTCTGATTGAAGAAGGCCATTGGAAATCGCTGTATTCAACTCAGATACACAGGAGTTCAGGCCCAATGCTTACACATGCTTTTCCCGCAACCTCTCTCAGCCACTAACATTAGGATGTTAGCAGCTGCGCCTACAATCAGGCAGGATGCGGGTGGGTTCTGCCCTGTCCTCAGCACTCCCAGGGAAGCATGCCTAGAAGCCAGCTCTCAACTAGCTGCATTCTTATGGCAGTGTGAAGGTAGCAGTATTCTGAGTAAGGAGGTTCCCAGATTACCACTCTACTGCACCTGGAGATACCCTCCAGGTCTGCATTGTTAACTTGCGTCTCAGAAGCCTCTGGCAAACGTCTCTGGTGAAGACGTCCGAAACTCACTCTGCAGGCAGTGTGGAACTGTGAGGGACTGAGGGTGAGCTCAACTCTCAGAAGTAAGATGTTTTTGGACAAGGCGTTCAACTACCTACTCACGTATGGAACTTAGTATGTAGCACCAGTCTACCCCAGGAATTACTAGGAAATCGCTTGATTGAGCTTGGAGGCACTCGTCTTGTGTGCCGGGAGATTCCAGTTACCTCTCCCAACACTTGCGTCAAGCAGCGAGCCTAGGCCTTTTGGAAGCGAAAGGTAGCGGCAGGCAGGATGTTGGGTTACAGGCCATAAGCTCAACTCTCAGAAGTGTGTATGCATGGGTGGCAGATGTCTGCTACCCACTCGGACATGGGAGTTGGAACCTAGCTACACTCCTATTGAAGAAGGACTTTGGAAATCGCTGTATTCAACTCAGATACACGGGAGTTCAGGCCCAATGCTTACACATGCTTTTCCCACAAACTATCCCAGCCACTAACAGAAGGAGGTTAGCAGGTAAGTCTACAGTCAGGCAGGATGCGGGAGGGTCCTGCCCTGTCCTCAGCTCTCACAGGGAAGCATGCCTTGAAGCCAGCTCTCAACTAGCTGCATTCTTATGACAGTGTGAAGGTAGCAGTATTCTGAGTAAGGAGGTTCCCAGATTACCACTCTACTGCACCTGGAGATACCCTCCAGGTCTGCATTGTTAACTTGCGTCTCAGAGGCCTCTGGCAAACGTCTCTGGTGAAGACGTGCGAAACTCACTCTGCAGGCAGTGTGGAACTGTGAGGGACTGAGGGTGAGCTCAACTCTCAGCAGTAAGATGATTTTGGACAAGGCGTTCAGCTACCTTCTCACTAATGGAACTTAGTATGTAGCACCAGTCTACCCCAGGAATTACTGGGAAATCGCTGGATTGAGCTTGGAGGCACTAGTCTTGTTGCCGGGAGATTCCAGTTACCTCTCCCAACACTTCGGTGAAGCAGCGAGCCTAGGCCTTTTGGAAGCGAAAGCTAGCTGCAGGCAGGAGGTAGGGTTACAGGCCATAAGCTCAACTCTCAGAAGTGTGTATGCATGGGAGGCAGATGTTTGCTACCCACTCGGACATGGGAGTTGGAACCTAGCTACACTCCTATTGAAGAAGGATGTTGGAAATCGCTGTATTCAACTCAGATACTCGGGAGTTCAGGCCCAATGCTTACACATGCTTTTCCCACAACCTATCCCAGCCACTAACAGAAGGAGGTTAGCAGGTACGTCTACAGTCAGGCAGGATGCGGGAGGGTTCTGCCCTGTCCTCAGCTCTCACAGGGAAGCATGCCTAGAAGCCAGCTCTCAACTAGCTGCATTCTTATGACAGTGTGAAGGTAGCAGTATTCTGAGTAAGGCGGTTCCGAGATTACCACTCTACTGCACCTGGAGATACCCTCCAGGTCTGCATTGTTAACTTGCGTCTCAGAAGCCTGTGGCAAACGTCTCTGGTGAAGACCTGCGAAACTCACTCTGCAGGCAGTGTGGAACTGTGAGGGACTGAGGGTGAGCTCAACTCTCAGAAGTAAGATGCTTTTGGACAAGGCGTTCAGCTACATTCTCACGTATGGAACTTAGTATGTAGCACCTGTCTACCCCAGGAATTACTAGGCTATCGCTGGAATGAGCTTGGAGGCACTAGTCTTGTGTGCCGGGAGATTCCAATTACCTCTCCCAACACTTCCGTCAAACAGCGAGCCTAGGCCTTTTAGAAGTGAAAGGAACCAGCAGGCTGGATGGGGAGGTACAGGCCTTAAGCTCAACTCTCAGAAGTGTGTATGCAGGGGAGACAGATGTCTGCTACCCACTCTGACATGGGAGTTGGAAACTACCTACACTCTGATTGAAGAAGGCCATTGGAAATCGCTGTATTCAACTCAGATACACAGGAGTTCAGGCCCAATGCTTACACATGCTTTTCCCGCAACCTCTCTCAGCCACTAACATTACGATGTTAGCAGCTGCGCCTACAGTCAGGCAGGATGCGGGTGGGTTCTGCCCTGTCCTCAGCACTCCCAGGGAAGCATGCCTAGAAGCCAGCTCTCAACTAGCTGAATTCTTATGGCAGTGTGAAGGTAGCAGTATTCTGAGTCAGGAGGTTCCAAGATTACCACTCTACTGCACCTGGAGATACCCTGCAGGTCTGCATTGTTAACTTGCTTCTCAGAAGCCTGTGGCAAACGTCTCTGGTGAAGACCTGCGAAACTCACTCTGCAGGCAGTGTGGAACTGTGAGGGACTGAGGGTGAGCTCAACTCTCAGAAGTAAGATGCTTTTGGACAAGGCGTTCAGCTACCTTCTCACGTATGGAACTTAGTATGTAGCAGCAGTCTACCACACGAATTACTAGGCAATCGCTGGAATGAGCTTGGAGGCCCTAGTCTTGTGTGCCGGGAGATTCCAATTACCTCTCCCAACACTTCCGTCAAACAGCGAGCCTAGGCCTTTTAGAAGTGAAAGGAACCAGCAGGCTGGATGGGGAGGTACAGGCCTTAAGCTCAACTCTCAGAAGTGTGTATGCAGGGGAGACAGATGTCTGCTACCCACTCTGACATGGGAGTTGGAAACTAGCTACACTCTGATTGAAGAAGGCCATTGGAAATCGCTGTATTCAACTCAGATACACAGGAGTTCAGGCCCAATGCTTACACATGCTTTTCCCGCAACCTCTCTCAGCCACTAACATTAGGATGTTAGCAGCTGCGCCTACAGTCAGGCAGGATGCGGGTGGGTTCTGCCCTGTCCTCAGCACTCCCAGGGAAGCATGCCTAGAAGCCAGCTCTCAACTAGCTGCATTCTTATGGCAGTGTGAAGGTAGCAGTATTCTGAGTAAGGAGGTTCCCAGATTACCACTCTACTGCACCTGGAGATACCCTCCAGGTCTGCATTGTTAACTTGCGTCTCAGAAGCCTCTGGCAAACGTCTCTGGTGAAGACGTCCGAAACTCACTCTGCAGGCAGTGTGGAACTGTGAGGGACTGAGTGTGAGCTCAACTCTCAGAAGTAAGATGTTTTTGGACAAGGCGTTCAACTACCTACTCACGTATGGAACTTAGTATGTAGCACCAGTCTACCCCAGGAATTACTAGGAAATCGCTTGATTGAGCTTGGAGGCACTCGTCTTGTGTGCCGGGAGATTCCAGTTACCTCTCCCAACACTTGCGTCAAGCAGCGAGCCTAGGCCTTTTGGAAGCGAAAGCTAGCTGCAGGCAGGAGGTAAGGATACAGGCCATAAGCTCAACTCTCAGAAGTGTGTATGCATGGGAGGCAGATGTCTGCTACCCACTCGTACATGCGAGTGGGAACCTACTACACTCTGATGAAAAAGGACTTTGGAAATTGCTGTATTCAACTCAGATACACGTGGGTTCAGGCACAACGATTCCACATGCTTTTCTCACAACCTTTCCCTGCCACTAACATGAGGACGTTAGCAGCTCCTTCTACAGTCAAGCAGGATGCGGGAGGGTTGTGCCCTGTCCTTAGCTCTCACAGGGAAGCATGTCTTGAAGCCAGCGGTCAACTAGCTGCATACTTATGGCAGGGTCAAGGTAGCAGTATTCTGAGACAGGAGGTTCCCAGATTACCACTCTACTGCACCTGGAGATACCCTCCAGGTCTGCATTGTTAACTTGCGTCTCAGAGGCCTCTGGCAAACGTCTCTGGTGAAGACCTGCGAAACTCACTCTGCAGGCAGTGTGGAACTGTGAGGGACTGAGGGTCAGCTCAACTCTCAGCAGTAAGATGTTTTTGGACAAGGCGTTCAAATACCTACTCACGTATGGAACTTAGTATGTAGCACCAGTCTACCCCAGGAATTACTAGGCAATCGCTTGATTGACCTTGGAGGCACTCGTCTTGTGTGCCGGGAGATTCCAATTACCTCTCCCAACACTTGCGTCAAGCAGCGAGCCTAGGCCTTTTGGAAGCGAAAGGTAGCGGCAGGCAGGATGTTGGGTTACAGGCCATAAGCTCAACTCTCAGAAGTGTGTATGCATGGGAGGCAGATGTCTGCTACCCACTCGGACATGGGAGTTGGAACCTAGCTACACTCCTATTGAAGAAGGATGTTGGAAATCGCTGTATTCAACTCAGATACTCGGGAGTTCAGGCCCAATGCTTACACATGCTTTTCCCACAACCTATCCCAGTCACTAACAGAAGGAGGTTAGCAGGTACGTCTACAGTCAGGCAGGATGCGGGAGGGTTCTGCCCTGTCCTCAGCTCTCACAGGGAAGCATGCCTAGAAGCCAGCTCTCAACTAGCTGCATTCTTATGACAGTGTGAAGGTAGCAGTATTCTGAGTAAGGCGGTTCCGAGATTACCACTCTACTGCACCTGGAGATACCCTCCAGGTCTGCATTGTTAACTTGCGTCTCAGAAGCCTGTGGCAAACGTCTCTGGTGAAGACCTGCGAAACTCACTCTGCAGGCAGTGTGGAACTGTGAGGGACTGAGGGTGAGCTCAACTCTCAGAAGTAAGATGCTTTTGGACAAGGCGTTCAGCTACATTCTCACGTATGGAACTTAGTATCTAGCACCTGTCTACCCCAGGAATTACTAGGCAATCGCTGGAATGAGCTTGGAGGCACTAGTCTTGTGTGCCGGGAGATTCCAATTACCTCTCCCAACACTTCCGTCAAACAGCGAGCCTAGGCCTTTTAGAAGTGAAAGGAACCAGCAGGCTGGATGGGGAGGTACAGGCCTTAAGCTCAACTCTCAGAAGTGTGTATGCAGGGGTGACAGATGTCTGCTACCCACTCTGACATGGAAGTTGGAAACTACCTACACTCTGATTGAAGAAGGCCATTGGAAATCGCTGTATTCAACTCAGATACACAGGAGTTCAGGCCCAATGCTTACACATGCTTTTCCCGCAACCTCTCTCAGCCACTAACATTAGGATGTTAGCAGCTGCGCCTACAGTCAGGCAGGATGCGGGTGGGTTCTGTCCTGTCCTCAGCACTCCCAGGGAAGCATGCCTAGAAGCCAGCTCTCAACTAGCTGCATTCTTATGGCAGTGTGAAGGTAGCAGTATTCTGAGTCAGGAGGTTCCAAGATTACCACTCTACTGCACCTGGAGATACCCTCCAGGTCTGCATTGTTAACTTGCGTCTCAGAAGCCTGTGGCAAACGTCTCTGGTGAAGACCTGCGAAACTCACTCTGCAGGCAGTGTGGAACTGTGAGGGACTGAGGGTGAGCTCAACTCTCAGAAGTAAGATGCTTTTGGACAAGGCGTTCAGCTACCTTCTCACGTATGGAACTTAGTATGTAGCAGCAGTCTACCACACGAATTACTAGGCAATCGCTGGAATGAGCTTGGAGGCCCTAGTCTTGTGTGCCGGGAGATTCCAATTACCTCTCCCAACACTTCCGTCAAACAGCGAGCCTAGGCCTTTTAGAAGTGAAAGGAACCAGCAGGCTGGATGGGGAGGTACAGGCCTTAAGCTCAACTCTCAGAAGTGTGTATGCAGGGGAGACAGATGTCTGCTACCCACTCTGACATGGGAGTTGGAAACTACCTACACTCTGATTGAAGAAGGCCATTGGAAATCGCTGTATTCAACTCAGATACACAGGAGTTCAGGCCCAATGCTTACACATGCTTTTCCCGCAACCTCTCTCAGCCACTAACATTAGGATGTTAGCAGCTGCGCCTACAGTCAGGCAGGATGCGGGTGGGTTCTGCCCTGTCCTCAGCACTCCCAGGGAAGCATGCCTAGAAGCCAGCTCTCAACTAGCTGCATTCTTATGGCAGTGTGAAGGTAGCAGTATTCTGAGTCAGGAGGTTCCCAGATTACCAGTCTACTGCACCTGGAGATACCCTCCAGGTCTGCATTGTTAACTTGCGTCTCAGAAGCCTCTGGCAAACTTCTCTGGTGAAGACGTCCGAAACTCACTCTGCAGGCAGTGTGGAACTGTGAGGGACTGAGGGTGAGCTCAACTCTCAGAAGTAAGATGTTTTTGGACAAGGCGTTCAACTACCTACTCACGTATGGAACTTAGTATGTAGCACCAGTCTACCCCAGGAATTACTAGGAAATCGCTTGATTGAGCTTGGAGGCACTCGTCTTGTGTGCCGGGAGATTCCAGTTACCTCTCCCAACACTTCGGTGAAGCAGCGAGCCTAGGCCTTTTGGAAGCGAAAGCTAGCTGCAGGCAGGAGGTAGGGATACAGGCCATAAGCTCAACTCTCAGAAGTGTGTATGCATGGGAGGCAGATGTCTGCTACCCACTCGTACATGCGAGTGGGAACCTACTACACTCTGATGAAAAAGGACTTTGGAAATTGCTGTATTCAACTCAGATACACGTGGGTTCAGGCACAACGATTCCACATGCTTTTCTCACAACCTTTCCCTGCCACTAACATGAGGACGTTAGCAGCTCCTTCTAGAGTCAAGCAGGATGCGGGAGGGTTGTGCCCTGTCCTTAGCTCTCACAGGGAAGCATGTCTTGAAGCCAGCGGTCAACTAGCTGCATACTTATGGCAGGGTCAAGGTAGCAGTATTCTGAGACAGGAGGTTCCCAGATTACCACTCTACTGCACCTGGAGATACCCTCCAGGTCTGCATTGTTAACTTGCGTCTCAGAGGCCTCTGGCAAACGTCTCTGGTGAAGACGTGCGAAACTCACTCTGCAGGCAGTGTGGAACTGTGAGGGACTGAGGGTCAGCTCAACTCTCAGCAGTAAGATGTTTTTGGACAAGGCGTTCAAATACCTACTCACGTATGGAACTTAGTATGTAGCACCAGTCTACCCCAGGAATTACTAGGAAATCGCTTGATTGAGCTTGGAGGCACTCGTCTTGTGTGCCGGGAGATTCCAATTACCTCTCCCAACACTTGCGTCAAGCAGCGAGCCTAGGCCTTTTGGAAGCGAAAGGTAGCGGCAGGCACGATGTAGGGTTACAGGCCATAAGCTCAACTCTCAGAAGTGTGTATGCATGGGAGGCAGATGTCTGCTACCCACTCGGACATGGGAGTTGGAACCTAGCTACACTCCTATTGAAGAAGGATGTTGGAAATCGCTGTATTCAACTCAGATACTCGGGAGTTCAGGCCCAATGCTTACACATGCTTTTCCCACAACCTATCCCAGCCACTAACATTAGGATGTTAGCAGCTGCGCCTACAGTCAGGCAGGATGCGGGAGGGTTCTGCCCTGTCCTCAGCTCTCACAGGGAAGCATGCCTAGAAGCCAGCTCTCACCTAGCTGCATTCTTATGACAGTGTGAAGGTAGCATATTCTGAGTAAGGCGGTTCCGAGATTACCACTCTACTGCACCTGGAGATACCCTCCAGGTCTGCGTTGTTAACTTGCGTCTCAGAAGCCTGTGGCAAACGTCTCTGGTGAAGACCTGCGAAACTCACTCTGCAGGCAGTGTGGAACTGTGAGGGACTGAGGGTGAGCTCAACTCTCAGAAGTAAGATGCTTTTGGACAAGGCGTTCAGCTACATTCTCACGTATGGAACTTAGTATCTAGCACCTGTCTACCCCAGGAATTTCTAGGCAATCGCTGGAATGAGCTTGGAAGCACTAGTCTTGTGTGCCGGGAGATTCCAATTACCTCTCCCAACACTTCCGTCAAACAGCGAGCCTAGGCCTTTTAGAAGTGAAAGGAACCAGCAGGCTGGATGGGGAGGTACAGGCCTTAAGCTCAACTCTCAGAAGTGTGTATGCAGGGGAGACAGATGTCTGCTACCCACTCTGACATGGGAGTTGGAAACTACCTACACTCTGATTGAAGAAGGCCATTGGAAATCACTGTATTCAACTCAGATACACAGGAGTTCAGGCCCAATGCTTACACATGCTTTTCCCGCAACCTCTCTCAGCCACTAACATTAGAATGTTAGCAGCTGCGCCTACAGTCAGGCAGGATGCGCGTGGGTTCTGACATGTCCTCAGCACTCCCAGGGAAGCATGCCTAGAAGCCAGCTCTCAACTAGCTGCATTCTTATGGCAGTGTGAAGGTAGCAGTATTCTGAGTCAGGAGGTTCCAAGATTACCACTCTACTGCACCTGGAGATACCCTCCAGGTCTGCATTGTTAACTTGCGTCTCAGAAGCCTGTGGCAAACGTCTCTGGTGAAGACCTGCGAAACTCACTCTGCAGGCAGTGTGGAACTGTGAGGGACTGAGGGTGAGCTCAACTCTCAGAAGTAAGATGCTTTTGGACAAGGCGTTCAGCTACCTTCTCACGTATGGAACTTAGTATGTAGCACCAGTCTACCACACGAATTACTAGGCAATCGCTGGAATGAGCTTGGAGGCCCTAGTCTTGTGTGCCGGGAGATTCCAATTACCTCTCCCAACACTTCCGTCAAACAGCGAGCCTAGGCCTTTTAGAAGTGAAAGGAACCAGCAGGCTGGATGGGGAGGTACAGGCCTTAAGCTCAACTCTCAGAAGTGTGTATGCAGGGGAGACAGATGTCTGCTACCCACTCTGACATGGGAGTTGGAAACTACCTACACTCTGATTGAAGAAGGCCATTGGAAATCGCTGTATTCAACTCAGATACACAGGAGTTCAGGCCCAATGCTTACACATGCTTTTCCCGCAACCTCTCTCAGCCACTAACATTAGGATGTTAGCAGCTGCGCCTACAGTCAGGCAGGATGCGGGTGGGTTCTGCCCTGTCCTCAGCACTCCCAGGGAAGCATGCCTAGAAGCCAGCTCTCAACTAGCTGCATTCTTATGGCAGTGTGAAGGTAGCAGTATTCTGAGTAAGGAGGTTCCCAGATTACCACTCTACTGCACCTGGAGATACCCTCCAGGTCTGCATTGTTAACTTGCGTCTCAGAAGCCTCTGGCAAACGTCTCTGGTGAAGACGTCCGAAACTCACTCTGCAGGCAGTGTGGAACTGTGAGGGACTGAGGGTGAGCTCAACTCTCAGAAGTAAGATGTTTTTGGACAAGGCGTTCAACTACCTACTCACGTATGGAACTTAGTATGTAGCACCAGTCTACCCCAGCAATTACTAGGAAATCGCTTGATTGAGCTTGGAGGCACTCGTCTTGTGTGCCGGGAGATTCCAGTTACCTCTCCCAACACTTGCGTCAAGCAGCGAGCCTAGGCCTTTTGGAAGCGAAAGGTAGCGGCAGGCAGGATGTTGGGTTACAGGCCATAAGCTCAACTCTCAGAAGTGTGTATGCATGGGTGGCAGATGTCTGCTACCCACTCGGACATGGGAGTTGGAACCTAGCTACACTCCTATTGAAGAAGGACTTTGGAAATCGCTGTATTCAACTCAGATACACGGGAGTTCAGGCCCAATGCTTACACATGCTTTTCCCACAAACTATCCCAGCCACTAACAGAAGGAGGTTAGCAGGTAAGTCTACAGTCAGGCAGGATGCGGGAGGGTCCTGCCCTGTCCTCAGCTCTCACAGGGAAGCATGCCTTGAAGCCAGCTCTCAACTAGCTGCATTCTTATGACAGTGTGAAGGTAGCAGTATTCTGAGTAAGGAGGTTCCCAGATTACCACTCTACTGCACCTGGAGATACCCTCCAGGCCTGCATTGTTAACTTCGTCTCAGAGGCCTCTGGCAAACGTCTCTGGTGAAGACGTGCGAAACTCACTCTGCAGGCAGTGTGGAACTGTGAGGGACTGAGGGTGAGCTCAACTCTCAGCAGTAAGATGATTTTGGACAAGGCGTTCAGCTACCTTCTCACATATGGAACTTAGTATGTAGCACCAGTCTACCCCAGGAATTACTGGGAAATCGCTGGATTGAGCTTGGAGGCACTAGTCTTGTTGCCGGGAGATTCCAGTTACCTCTCCCAACACTTCGGTGAAGCAGCGAGCCTAGGCCTTTTGGAAGCGAAAGCTAGCTGCAGGCAGGAGGTAGGGTACAGGCCATAAGCTCAACTCTCAGAAGTGTGTATGCATGGGAGGCAGATGTCTGCTACCCACTCGTACATGCGAGTGGGAACCTACTACACTCTGATGAAAAAGGACTTTGGAAATCGCTGTATTCAACTCAGATACACGTGGGTTCAGGCACAACGATTCCACATGCTTTTCTCACAACCTTTCCCTGCCACTAACATGAGGACGTTAGCAGCTCCTACTACAGTCAAGCAGGATGCGGGAGGGTTGTGCCCTGTCCTTAGCTCTCACAGGGAAGCATGTCTTGAAGCCAGCGGTCAACTAGCTGCATACTTTTGGCAGGGTCAAGGTAGCAGTATTCTGAGACAGGAGGTTCCCAGATTACCACTCTACTGCACCTGGAGATACCCTCCAGGTCTGCATTGTTAACTTGCGTCTCAGAGGCCTCTGGCAAACGTCTCTGGTGAAGACGTGCGAAACTCACTCTGCAGGCAGTGTGGAACTGTGAGGGACTGAGGGTCAGCTCAACTCTCAGCAGTAAGATGTTTTTGGACAAGGCGTTCAAATACCTACTCACGTATGGAACTTAGTATGTAGCACCAGTCTACCCCAGGAATTACTAGGCAATCGCTTGATTGAGCTTGGAGGCACTCGTCTTGTGTGCCGGGAGATTCAAATTACCTCTCCCCACACTTGCGTCAAGCAGCGAGCCTAGGCCTTTTGGAAGCGAAAGGTAGCGGCAGGCACGATGTAGGGTTACAGGCCATAAGCTCAACTCTCACAAGTGTGTATGCATGGGAGGCAGATGTCTGCTACCCACTCGGACATGGGAGTTGGAACCTAGCTACACTCCTATTGAAGAAGGATGTTGGAAATCGCTGTATTCAACTCAGATACTCGGGAGTTCAGGCCCAATGCTTACACATGCTTTTCCCACAACCTATCCCAGCCACTAACAGAAGGAGGTTAGCAGGTACGTCTACAGTCAGGCAGGATGCGGGAGGGTTCTGCCCTGTCCTCAGCTCTCACAGGGAAGCATGCCTAGAAGCCAGCTCTCAACTAGCTGCATTCTTATGACAGTGTGAAGGTAGCAGTATTCTGAGTAAGGCGGTTCCGAGATTACCACTCTACTGCACCTGGAGATACCCTCCAGGTCTGCATTGTTAACTTGCGTCTCAGAAGCCTGTGGCAAACGTCTCTGGTGAAGACCTGCGAAACTCACTCTGCAGGCAGTGTGGAACTGTGAGGGACTGAGGGTGAGCTCAACTCTCAGAAGTAAGATGCTTTAGGACAAGGCGTTCAGCTACATTCTCACGTATGGAACTTAGTATGTAGCACCTGTCTACCCCAGGAATTACTAGGCTATCGCTGGAATGAGCTTGGAGGCACTAGTCTTGTGTGCCGGGAGATTCCAATTACCTCTCCCAACACTTCCGTCAAACAGCGAGTCTAGGCCTTTTAGAAGTGAAAGGAACCAGCAGGCTGGATGGGGAGGTACAGGCCTTAAGCTCAACTCTCAGAAGTGTGTATGCAGGGGAGACAGATGTCTGCTACCCACTCTGACATGGGAGTTGGAAACTACCTACACTCTGATTGAAGAAGGCCATTGGAAATCGCTGTATTCAACTCAGATACACAGGAGTTCAGGCCCAATGCTTACACATGCTTTTCCCGCAACCTCTCTCAGCCACTAACATTAGGATGTTAGCAGCTGCGCCTACAGTCAGGCAGGATGCGGGTGGGTTCTGCCATGTCCTCAGCACTCCCAGGGAAGCATGCCTAGAAGCCAGCTCTCAACTAGCTGCATTCTTATGGCAGTGTGAAGGTAGCAGTATTCTGAGTAAGGAGGTTCCCAGATTACCACTCTACTGCACCTGGAGATACCCTCCATGTCTGCATTGTTAACTTGCGTCTCAGAAGCCTGGGGCAAACGTCTCTGGTGAAGACCTGCGAAACTCACTCTGCAGGCAGTGTGGAACTGTGAGGGACTGAGGGTGAGCTCAACTCTCAGAAGTAAGATGCTTTTGGACAAGGCGTTCAGCTACCTTCTCACGTATGGAACTTAGTATGTAGCAGCAGTCTACCACACGAATTACTAGGCAATCGCTGGAATGAGCTTGGAGGCCCTAGTCTTGTGTGCCGGGAGATTCCAATTACCTCTCCCAACACTTCCGCCAAACAGCGAGCCTAGGCCTTTTAGAAGTGAAAGGAACCAGCAGGCTGGATGGGGAGGTACAGGCCTTAAGCTCAACTCTCAGAAGTGTGTATGCAGGGGAGACAGATGTCTGCTATCCACTCTGACATGGGAGTTGGAAACTACCTACACTCTGATTGAAGAAGGCCATTGGAAATCGCTGTATTCAACTCAGATACACAGGAGTTCAGGCCCAATGCTTACACATGCTTTTCCCGCAACCTCTCTCAGCCACTAACATTAGGATGTTAGCAGCTGCGCCTACAGTCAGGCAGGATGCGGGTGGGTTCTGCCCTGTCCTCAGCACTCCCAGGGAAGCATGCCTAGAAGCCAGCTCTCAACTAGCTGCATTCTTATGGCAGTGTGAAGGTAGCAGTATTCTGAGTAAGGAGGTTCCCAGATTACCACTCTACTGCACCTGGAGATACCCTCCAGGTCTGCATTGTTAACTTGCGTCTCAGAAGCCTCTGGCAAACGTCTCTGGTGAAGACGTCCGAAACTCACTCTGCAGGCAGTGTGGAACTGTGAGGGACTGAGGGTGAGCTCAACTCTCAGAAGTAAGATGTTTTTGGACAAGGCGTTCAACTACCTACTCACGTATGGAACTTAGTATGTAGCACCAGTCTACCCCAGCAATTACTAGGAAATCGCTTGATTGAGCTTGGAGGCACTCGTCTTGTGTGCCGGGAGATTCCAGTTACCTCTCCCAACACTTGCGTCAAGCAGCGAGCCTAGGCCTTTTGGAAGCGAAAGGTAGCGGCAGGCAGGATGTTGGGTTACAGGCCATAAGCTCAACTCTCAGAAGTGTGTATGCATGGGTGGCAGATGTCTGCTACCCACTCGGACATGGGAGTTGGAACCTAGCTACACTCCTATTGAAGAAGGACTTTGGAAATCGCTGTATTCAACTCAGATACACGGGAGTTCAGGCCCAATGCTTACACATGCTTTTCCCACAAACTATCCCAGCCACTAACAGAAGGAGGTTAGCAGGTAAGTCTACAGTCAGGCAGGATGCGGGAGGGTCCTGCCCTGTCCTCAGCTCTCACAGGGAAGCATGCCTTGAAGCCAGCTCTCAACTAGCTGCATTCTTATGACAGTGTGAAGGTAGCAGTATTCTGAGTAAGGCGGTTCCGAGATTACCACTCTACTGCACCTGGAGATACCCTCCAGGTCTGCATTGTTAACTTGCGTCTCAGAAGCCTCTGGCAAACGTCTCTGGTGAAGACGTGCGAAACTCACTCTGCAGGCAGTGTGGAACTGTGAGGGACTGAGGGTGAGCTCAACTCTCAGAAGTAAGATGCTTTTGGACAAGGCGTTCAGCTACATTCTCACGTATGGAACTTAGTATGTAGCACCTGTCTACCCCAGGAATTACTAGGCTATCGCTGGAATGAGCTTGGAGGCACTAGTCTTGTGTGCCGGGAGATTCCAATTACCTCTCCCAACACTTCCGTCAAACAGCGAGCCTAGGCCTTTTAGAAGTGAAAGGAACCAGCAGGCTGGATGGGGAGGTACAGGCCTTAAGCTCAACTCTCAGAAGTGTGTATGCAGGGGAGACAGATGTCTGCTACCCACTCTGACATGGGAGTTGGAAACTACCTACACTCTGATTGAAGAAGGCCATTGGAAATCGCTGTATTCAACTCAGATACACAGGAGTTCAGGCCCAATGCTTACACATGCATTTCCCGCAACCTCTCTCAGCCACTAACATTAGGATGTTAGCAGCTGCGCCTACAGTCAGGCAGGATGCGGGTGGGTTCTGCCATGTCCTCAGCACTCCCAGGGAAGCATGCCTAGAAGCCAGCTCTCAACTAGCTGCATTCTTATGGCAGTGTGAAGGTAGCAGTATTCTGAGTCAGGAGGTTCCAAGATTACCACTCTACTGCACCTGGAGATACCCTCCAGGTCTGCATTGTTAACTTGCGTCTCAGAAGCCTGTGGCAAACGTCTCTGGTGAAGACCTGCGAAACTCACTCTGCAGGCAGTGTGGAACTGTGAGGGACTGAGGGTGAGCTCAACTCTCAGAAGTAAGATGCTTTTGGACAAGGCGTTCAGATACCTTCTCACGTATGGAACTTAGTATGTAGCAGCAGTCTACCACACGAATTACTAGGCAATCGCTGGAATGAACTTGGAGGCCCTAGTCTTGTGTGCCGGGAGATTCCAATTACCTCTCCCAACACTTCCGTCAAACAGCGAGCCTAGGCCTTTTAGAAGTGAAAGGAACCAGCAGGCTGGATGGGGAGGTACAGGCCTTAAGCTCAACTCTCAGAAGTGTGTATGCAGGGGAGACAGATGTCTGCTACCCACTCTGACATGGGAGTTGGAAACTACCTACACTCTGATTGAAGAAGGCCATTGGAAATCGCTGTATTCAACTCAGATACACAGGAGTTCAGGCCCAATGCTTACACATGCTTTTCCCGCAACCTCTCTCAGCCACTAACATTAGGATGTTAGCAGCTGCGCCTACAGTCAGGCAGGATGCGGGTGGGTTCTGCCATGTCCTCAGCACTCCCAGGGAAGCATGCCTAGAAGCCAGCTCTCAACTAGCTGCATTCTTATGGCAGTGTGAAGGTAGCAGTATTCTGAGTAAGGAGGTTCCCAGATTACCACTCTACTGCACCTGGAGATACCCTCCAGGTCTGCATTGTTAACTTGCGTCTCAGAAGCCTCTGGCAAACGTCTCTGGTGAAGACGTCCGAAACTCACTCTGCAGGCAGTGTGGAACTGTGAGGGACTGAGGGTGAGCTCAACTCTCAGAAGTAAGATGTTTTTGGACAAGGCGTTCAACTACCTACTCACGTATGGAACTTAGTATGTAGCACCAGTCTACCCCAGGAATTACTAGGAAATCGCTTGATTGAGCTTGGAGGCACTCGTCTTGTGTGCCGGGAGATTCCAGTTACCTCTCCCAACACTTGCGTCAAGCAGCGAGCCTAGGCATTTTGGAAGCGAAAGGTAGCGGCAGGCAGGATGTTGGGTTACAGGCCATAAGCTCAACTCTCAGAAGTGTGTATGCATGGGTGGCAGATGTCTGCTACCCACTCGGACATGGGAGTTGGAACCTAGCTACACTCCTATTGAAGAAGGACTTTGGAAATCGCTGTATTCAACTCAGATACACGGGAGTTCAGGCCCAATGCTTACACATGCTTTTCCCACAAACTATCCCAGCCACTAACAGAAGGAGGTTAGCAGGTAAGTCTACAGTCAGGCAGGATGCGGGAGGGTCCTGCCCTGTCCTCAGCTCTCACAGGGAAGCATGCGTTGAAGCCAGCTCTCAACTAGCTGCATTCTTATGACAGTGTGAAGCTAGCAGTATTCTGAGTAAGGCGGTTCCGAGATTACCACTCTACTGCACCTGGAGATACCCTCCAGGTCTGCATTGTTAACTTGCGTCTCAGAAGCCTGTGGCAAACGTCTCTGCTGAAGACGTGCGAAACTCACTCTGCAGGCAGTGTGGAACTGTGAGGGACTGAGGGTGAGCTCAACTCTCAGAAGTAAGATGCTTTTGGACAAGGCGTTCAGCTACATTCTCACGTATGGAACTTAGTATATAGCACCTGTCTAACCCAGGAATTACTAGGCTATCGCTGGAATGAGCTTGGAGGCACTAGTCTTGTGTGCCGGGAGATTCCAATTACCTCTCCCAACACTTCCGTCAAACAGCGAGCCTAGGCCTTTTAGAAGTGAAAGGAACCAGCAGGCTGGATGGGGAGGTACAGGCCTTAAGCTCAACTCTCAGAAGTGTGTATGCAGGGGAGACAGATGTCTGCTACCCACTCTGACATGGGAGTTGGAAACTACCTACACTCTGATTGAAGAAGGCCATTGGAAATCGCTGTATTCAACTCAGATACACAGGAGTTCAGGCCCAATGCTTACACATGCTTTTCCCGCAACCTCTCTCAGCCACTAACATTAGGATGTTAGCAGCTGCGCCTACAGTCAGGCAGGATGCGGGTGGGTTCTGCCATGTCTTCAGCACTCCCAGGGAAGCATGCCTAGAAGCCAGCTCTCAACTAGCTGCATTCTTATGGCAGTGTGAAGGTAGCAGTATTCTGAGTCAGGAGGTTCCGAGATTACCACTCTACTGCACCTGGAGATACCCTCCAGGTCTGCATTGTTAACTTGCGTCTCAGAAGCCTGTGGCAAACGTCTCTGGTGAAGACCTGCGAAACTCACTCTGCAGGCAGTGTGGAACTGTGAGGGACTGAGGGTGAGCTCAACTCTCAGAAGTAAGATGCTTTTGGACAAGGCGTTCAGCTACCTTCTCACGTATGGAACTTAGTATGTAGCAGCAGTCTACCACACGAATTACTAGGCAATCGCTGGAATGAGCTTGGAGGCCCTAGTCTTGTGTGCCGGGAGATTCCAATTACCTCTCCCAACACTTCCGTCAAACAGCGAGCCTAGGCCTTTTAGAAGTGAAAGGAACCAGCAGGCTGGATGGGGAGGTACAGGCCTTAAGCTCAACTCTCAGAAGTGTGTATGCAGGGGAGACAGATGTCTGCTACCCACTCTGACATGGGAGTTGGAAACTACCTACACTCTGATTGAAGAAGGCCATTGGAAATCGCTGTATTCAACTCAGATACACAGGAGTTCAGGCCCAATGCTTACACATGCTTTTCCCGCAACCTCTCTCAGCCACTAACATTAGGATGTTAGCAGCTGCGCCTACAGTCAGGCAGGATGCGGGTGGGTTCTGCCCTGTCCTCAGCACTCCCAGGGAAGCATGCCTAGAAGCCAGCTCTCAACTAGCTGCATTCTTATGGCAGTGTGAAGGTAGCAGTATTCTGAGTCAGGAGGTTCCCAGATTACCACTCTACTGCACCTGGAGATACCCTCCAGGTCTGCATTGTTAACTTGCGTCTCAGAAGCCTCTGGCAAACGTCTCTGGTGAAGACGTCCGAAACTTACTCTGCAGGCAGTGTGGAACTGTGAGGGACTGAGGGTGAGCTCAACTCTCAGAAGTAAGATGTTTTTGGACAAGGCGTTCAACTACCTACTCACGTATGGAACTTAGTATGTAGCACCAGTCTACCCCAGGAATTACTAGGAAATCGCTTGATTGAGCTTGGAGGCACTCGTCTTGTGTGCCGGGAGATTCCAGTTACCTCTCCCAACACTTGCGTCAAGCAGCGAGCCTAGGCCTTTTGGAAGCGAAAGGTAGCGGCAGGCAGGATGTTGGGTTACAGGCCATAAGCTCAACTCTCAGAAGTGTGTATGCATGGGAGGCAGATGTCTGCTACCCACTCGGACATGGGAGTTGGAACCTAGCTACACTCCTATTGAAGAAGGACTCTGGAAATCGCTGTATTCAACTCAGATACACGGGAGTTCAGGCCCAATGCTTACACATGCTTTTCCCACAAACTATCCCAGCCACTAACAGAAGGAGGTTAGCAGGTAAGTCTACAGTCAGGCAGGATGCGGGAGGGTCCTGCCCTGTCCTCAGCTCTCACAGGGAAGCATGCCTTGAAGCCAGCTCTCAACTAGCTGCATTCTTATGACAGTGTGAAGGTAGCAGTATTCTGAGTAAGGAGGTTCCCAGATTACCACTCTACTGCACCTGGAGATACCCTCCAGGTCTGCATTGTTAACTTGCGTCTCAGAGGCCTCTGGCAAACGTCTCTGGTGAAGACGTGCGA
Organism: Canis lupus baileyi; assembly: GCF_048164855.1. Taxonomy (NCBI): domain Eukaryota; kingdom Metazoa; phylum Chordata; class Mammalia; order Carnivora; family Canidae; genus Canis; species Canis lupus. Next base: position 1,346,837 of record NW_027326457.1, on the reverse strand, counting down.
AACTCACTCTGCAGGCAGTGTGGAACTGTGAGGGACTGAGGGTCAGCTCAACTCTCAGCAGTAAGATGTATTTGGACAAGGCGTTCAAATACCTACTCACGTATGGAACTTAGTATGTAGCACCAGTCTACCCCAGGAATTACTGGGAAATCGCTGGATTGAGCTTGGAGGCACTAGTCTTGTTGCCGGGAGATTCCAGTTACCTCTCCCAACACTTCGGTGAAGCAGCGAGCCTAGGCCTTTTGGAAGCGAAAGCTAGCTGCAGGCAGGAGGTAGGGTTACAGGCCATAAGCTCAACTCTCAGAAGTGTGTATGCATGGGAGGCAGATGTCTGCTACCCACTCGTACATGCGAGTGGGAACCTACTACACTCTGATGAAAAAGGACTTTGGAAATTGCTGTATTCAACTCAGATACACGTGGGTTCAGGCACAACGATTCCACATGCTTTTCTCACAACCTTTCCCTGCCACTAACATGAGGACGTTAGCAGCTCCTTCTACAGTCAAGCAGGATGCGGGAGGGTTGTGCCCTGTCCTTAGCTCTCACAGGGAAGCATGTCTTGAAGCCAGCGGTCAACTAGCTGCATAATTATGGCAGGGTCAAGGTAGCAGTATTCTGAGACAGGAGGTTCCCAGATTACCACTCTACTGCACCTGGAGATACCCTCCAGGTCTGCATTGTTAACTTGCGTCTCAGAGGCCTCTGGCAAACGTCTCTGTTGAAGACGTGCGAAACTCACTCTGCAGGCAGTGTGGAACTGTGAGGGACTGAGGGTCAGCTCAACTCTCAGCAGTAAGATGTTTTTGGACAAGGCGTTCAAATACCTACTCACGTATGGAACTTAGTATGTAGCACCAGTCTACCCCAGGAATTACTAGGCAATCGCTTGATTGAGCTTGGAGGCACTCGTCTTGTGTGCCGGGAGATTCCAATTACCTCTCCCAACACTTGCGTCAAGCAGCGAGCCTAGGCCTTTTGGAAGCGAAAGGTAGCGGCAGGCACGATGTAGGGTTACAGGCCATAAGCTCAACTCTCAGAAGTGTGTATGCATGGGAGGCAGATGTCTGCTTCCCACTCGGACATGGGAGTTGGAACCTAGCTACACTCCTATTGAAGAAGGACTTTGGAAATCGCTGTATTCAACTCAGATACACGGGAGTTCAGGCCCAATGCTTACACATGCTTTTCCCACAAACTATCCCAGCCACTAACAGAAGGAGGTTAGCAGGTAAGTCTACAGTCAGGCAGGATGCGGGAGGGTCCTGCCCTGTCCTCAGCTCTCACAGGGAAGCATGCCTTGAAGCCAGCTCTCAACTAGCTGCATTCTTATGACAGTGTGAAGGTAGCAGTATTCTGAGTAAGGAGGTTCCCAGATTACCACTCTACTGCACCTGGAGATACCCTCCAGGTCTGCATTGTTAACTTGCGTCTCAGAGGCCTCTGGCAAACGTCTCTGGTGAAGACGTGCGAAACTCACTCTGCAGGCAGTGTGGAACTGTGAGGGACTGAGGGTGAGCTCAACTCTCAGCAGTAAGATGTTTTTGGACAAGGCGTTCAAATACCTACTCACGTATGGAACTTAGAATGTAGCACCAGTCTACCCCAGGAATTACTGGGAAATCGCTGGATTGAGCTTGGAGGCACTAGTCTTGTTGCCGGGAGATTCCAGTTACCTCTCCCAACACTTCGGTGAAGCAGCGAGCCTAGGCCTTTTGGAAGCGAAAGCTAGCTGCAGGCAGGAGGTAGGGATACAGGCCATAAGCTCAACTCTCAGAAGTGTGTATGCATGGGAGGCAGATGTCTGCTACCCACTCGTACATGCGAGTGGGAACCTACTACACTCTGATGAAAAAGGACTTTGGAAATCGCTGTATTCAACTCAGATACACGTGGGTTCAGGCACAACGATTCCACATGCTTTTCTCACAACCTTTCCCTGCCACTAACATGAGGACGTTAGCAGCTCCTTCTACAGTCAAGCAGGATGCGGGAGGGTTGTGCCCTGTACTTAGCTCTCACAAGGAAGCATGTCTTGAAGCCAGCGGTCAACTAGCTGCATACTTATGGCAGGGTCAAGGTAGCAGTATTCTGAGACAGGAGGTTCCCAGATTACCACTCTACTGCACCTGGAGATACCCTCCAGGTCTGCATTGTTAACTTGCGTCTCAGAGGCCTCTGGCAAACGTCTCTGGTGAAGACGTGCGAAACTCACTCTGCAGGCAGTGTGGAACTGTGAGGGACTGAGGGTCAGCTCAACTCTCAGCAGTAAGATGTTTTTGGACAAGGCGTTCAAATACCTACTCACGTATGGAACTTAGTATGTAGCACCAGTCTACCCCAGGAATTACTAGGCAATCGCTTGATTGAGCTTGGAGGCCCTAGTCTTGTGTGCCGGGAGATTCCAATTACCTCTCCCAACACTTGCGTCAAGCAGCGAGCCTAGGCCTTTTGGAAGCGAAAGGTAGCGGCAGGCACGATGTAGGGTTACAGGCCATAAGCTCAACTCTCAGAAGTGTGTATGCATGGGAGACAGATGTCTGCTACCCACTCGGACATGGGAGTTGGAACCTAGCTACACTCCTATTGAAGAAGGATGATGGAAATCGCTGTATTCAACTCAGATACTCGGGAGTTCAGGCCCAATGCTTACACATGCTTTTCCCACAACCTATCCCAGCCACTAACAGAAGGAGGTTAGCAGGTACGTCTACAGTCAGGCAGGATGCGGGAGGGTTCTGCCCTGTCCTCAGCTCTCACAGGGAAGCATGCCTAGAAGCCAGCTCTCAACTAGCTGCATTCTTATGACAGTGTGAAGGTAGCAGTATTCTGAGTAAGGCGGTTCCGAGATTACCACTCTACTGCACCTGGAGATATCCTCCAGGTCTGCATTGTTAACTTGCGTCTCAGAAGCCTGTGGCAAACGTCTCTGGTGAAGACCTGCGAAACTCACTCTGCAGGCAGTGTGGAACTGTGAGGGACTGAGGGTGAGCTCAACTGTCAGGAGTAAGATGCTTTTGGACAAGGCGTTCAGCTACTTCTCACGTATGGAACTTAGTATGTAGCACCTGTCTACCCCAGGAATTACTAGGCTATCGCTGGAATGAGCTTGGAGGCACTAGTCTTGTGTGCCGGGAGATTCCAATTACCTCTCCCAACACTTCCATCAAACAGCGAGCCTAGGCCTTTTAGAAGTGAAAGGAACCAGCAGGCTGGATGGGGAGGTACAGGCCTTAAGCTCAAATCTCAGAAGTGTGTATGCAGGGGAGACAGATGTCTGCTACCCACTCTGACATGGGAGTTGGAAACTACCTACACTCTGATTGAAGAAGGCCATTGGAAATCGCTGTATTCAACTCAGATACACAGGAGTTCAGGCCCAATGCTTACACATGCTTTTCCCGCAACCTCTCTCAGCCACTAACATTAGGATGTTAGCAGCTGCGCCTACAGTCAGGCAGGATGCGGGTGGGTTCTGCCATGTCCTCAGCACTCCCAGGAAAGCATGCCTAGAAGCCAGCTCTCAACTAGCTGCATTCTTATGGCAGTGTGAAGGTAGCAGTATTCTGAGTCAGGAGGTTCCAAGATTACCACTCTACTGCACCTGGAGTTACCCTCCAGGTCTGCATTGTTAACTTGCGTCTCAGAAGCCTGTGGCAAACGTCTCTGGTGAAGACCTGCGAAACTCACTCTGCAGGCAGTGTGGAACTGTGAGGGACTGAGGGTGAGCTCAACTCTCAGAAGTAAGATGCTTTTGGACAAGGCGTTCAGCTACCTTCTCACGTATGGAACTTAGTATGTAGCACCAGTCTACCACACGAATTACTAGGCAATCGCTGGAATGAGCTTGGAGGCCCTAGTCTTGTGTGCCGGGAGATTCCAATTACCTCTCCCAACACTTCCGTCAAACAGCGAGCCTAGGCCTTTTAGAAGTGAAAGGAACCAGCAGGCTGGATGGGGAGGTACAGGCCTTAAGCTCAACTCTCAGAAGTGTGTATGCAGGGGAGACAGATGTCTGCTACCCACTCTGACATGGGAGTTGGAAACTACCTACACTCTGATTGAAGAAGGCCATTGGAAATCGCTGTATTCAACTCAGATACACAGGAGTTCAGGCCCAATGCTTACACATGCTTTTCCCGCAACCTCTCTCAGCCACTAACATTAGGATGTTAGCAGCTGCGCCTACAGTCAGGCAGGATGCGGGTGGGTTCTGCCCTGTCCTCAGCACTCCCAGGGAAGCATGCCTAGAAGCCAGCTCTCAACTAGCTGCATTCTTTTTTTTTTTTATTTTTTTTAATTTTTATTTATTTATGACAGTCACACAGACAGAGAGAGAGAGAGAGAGAGAGAGAGAGACAGGCAGAGGGAGAAGCAGGCTCCATGCACCGGGAGCCCGACGTGGGAATCGATCCCGGGTCTCCAGGATCGCGCCCTGGGCCAAAGGCAGGCGCTAAACCGCTGCGCCACCCAGGGATCCCCAACTAGCTGCATTCTTATGGCAGTGTGAAGGTAGCAGTATTCTGAGTAAGGAGGTTCCCAGATTACCACTCTACTGCACCTGGAGATACCCTCCAGGTCTGCATTGTTAACTTGCGTCTCAGAAGCCTCTGGCAAACGTCTCTGGTGAAGACGTCCGAAACTTACTCTGCAGGCAGTGTGGAACTGTGAGGGACTGAGGGTGAGCTCAACTCTCAGAAGTAAGATGTTTTTGGACAAGGCGTTCAACTACCTACTCACGTATGGAACTTAGTATGTAGCACCAGTCTACCCCAGGAATTACTAGGAAATCGCTTGATTGAGCTTGGAGGCACTCGTCTTGTGTGCCGGGAGATTCCAGTTACCTCTCCCAACACTTGCGTCAAGCAGCGAGCCTAGGCCTTTTGGAAGCGAAAGGTAGCGGCAGGCAGGATGTTGGGTTACAGGCCATAAGCTCAACTCTCAGAAGTGTGTATGCATGGGTGGCAGATGTCTGCTACCCACTCGGACATGGGAGTTGGAACCTAGCTACACTCCTATTGAAGAAGGACTTTGGAAATCGCTGTATTCAACTCAGATACACGGGAGTTCAGGCCCAATGCTTACACATCCTTTTCCCAGAAACTATCCCAGCCACTAACAGAAGGAGGTTAGCAGGTAAGTCTACAGTCAGGCAGGATGCGGGAGGGTCCTGCCCTGTCCTCAGCTCTCACAGGGAAGCATGCCTTGAAGCCAGCTCTCAACTAGCTGCATTCTTATGACAGTGTGAAGGTAGCAGTATTCTGAGTAAGGAGGTTCCCAGATTACCACTCTACTGCACCTGGAGATACCCTCCAGGTCTGCATTGTTAACTTGCGTCTCAGAGGCCTCTGGCAAACGTCTCTGGTGAAGACGTGCGAAACTCACTCTGCAGGCAGTGTGGAACTGTGAGGGACTGAGGGTCAGCTCAACTCTCAGCAGTAAGATGATTTTGGACAAGGCGTTCAGCTACCTTCTCACATATGGAACTTAGTATGTAGCACCAGTCTACCCCAGGAATTACTGGGAAATCGCTGGATTGAGCTTGGAGGCACTAGTCTTGTTGCCGGGAGATTCCAGTTACCTCTCCCAACACTTCGGTGAAGCAGCGAGCCTAGGCCTTTTGGAAGCGAAAGCTAGCTGCAGGCAGGAGGTAGGGATACAGGCCATAAGCTCAACTCTCAGAAGTGTGTATGCATGGGAGGCAGATGTCTGCTACCCACTCGTACATGCGAGTGGGAACCTACTACACTCTGATGAAAAAGGACTTTGGAAATCGCTGTATTCAACTCAGATACACGTGGGTTCAGGCACAACGATTCCACATGCTTTTCTCACAACCTTTCCCTGCCACTAACATGAGGACGTTAGCAGCTCCTTCTACAGTCAAGCAGGATGCGGGAGGGTTGTGCCCTGTCCTTAGCTCTCACAGGGAAGCATGTCTTGAAGCCAGCGGTCAACTAGCTGCATACTTATGGCAGGGTCAAGGTAGCAGTATTCTGAGACAGGAGGTTCCCAGATTACCACTCTACTGCACCTGGAGATACCCTCCAGGTCTGCATTGTTAACTTGCGTCTCAGAGGCCTCTGGCAAACGTCTCTGGTGAAGACGTGCGAAACTCACTCTGCAGGCAGTGTGGAACTGTGAGGGACTGAGGGTCAGCTCAACTCTCAGCAGTAAGATGTTTTTGGACAAGGCGTTCAAATACCTACTCACGTATGGAACTTAGTATGTAGCACCAGTCTACCCCAGGAATTACTAGGCAATCGCTTGATTGAGCTTGGAGGCACTCGTCTTGTGTGCCGGGAGATTCCAATTACCTCTCCCAACACTTGCGTCAAGCAGCGAGCCTAGGCCTTTTGGAAGCGAAAGGGAGCGGCAGGCACGATGTAGGGTTACAGGCCATAAGCTCAACTCTCAGAAGTGTGTATGCATGGGAGGCAGATGTCTGCTACCCACTCGGACATGGGAGTTGGAACCTAGCTACACTCCTATTGAAGAAGGATGTTGGAAATCGCTGTATTCAACTCAGATACTCGGGAGTTCAGGCCCAATGCTTACATATGCTTTTCCCACAACCTATCCCAGCCACTAACAGAAGGAGGTTAGCAGGTACGTCTACAGTCAGGCAGGATGCGGGAGGGTTCTGCCCTGTCCTCAGCTCTCACAGGGAAGCATGCCTAGAAGCCAGCACTCAACTAGCTGCATTCTTATGACAGTGTGAAGGTAGCAGTATTCTGAGTAAGGCGGTTCCGAGATTACCACTCTAATGCACCTGGAGATACCCTCCAGGTCTGCATTGTTAACTTGCGTCTCAGAAGCCTGTGGCAAACGTCTCTGGTGAAGACCTGTAAAACTCACTCTGCAGGCAGTGTGGAACTGTGAGGGACTGAGGGTGAGCTCAACTCTCAGAAGTAAGATGCTTTTGGACAAGGCGTTCAGCTACCTTCTCACGTATGGAACTTAGTATGTAGCAGCAGTCTACCACACGAATTACTAGGCAATCGCTGGAATGAGCTTGGAGGCCCTAGTCTTGTGTGCCGGGAGATTCCAATTACCTCTCCCAACACTTCCGTCAAACAGCGAGCCTAGGTCTTTTAGAAGTGAAAGGAACCAGCAGGCTGGATGGGGAGGTACAGGCCTTAAGCTCAACTCTCAGAAGTGTGTATGCAGGGGAGACAGATGTCTGCTACCCACTCTGACATGGGAGTTGGAAACTAGCTACACTCTGATTGAAGAAGGCCATTGGAAATCGCTGTATTCAACTCAGATACACAGGAGTTCAGGCCCAATGCTTACACATGCTTTTCCCGCAACCTCTCTCAGCCACTAACATTAGGATGTTAGCAGCTGCGCCTACAGTCAGGCAGGATGCGGGTGGGTTCTGCCCTGTCCTCAGCACTCCCAGGGAAGCATGCCTAGAAGCCAGCTCTCAACTAGCTGCATTCTTATGGCAGTGTGAAGGTAGCAGTATTCTGAGTAAGGAGGTTCCCAGATTACCACTCTACTGCACCTGGAGATACCCTCCAGGTCTGCATTGTTAACTTTCGTCTCAGAAGCTTTGGCAAACGTCTCTGGTGAAGACGTCCGAAACTCACTCTGCAGGCAGTGTGGAACTGTGAGGGACTGAGGGTGAGCTCAACTCTCAGAAGTAAGATGTTTTTGGACAAGGCGTTCAACTACCTACTCACGTATGGAACTTAGTATGTAGCACCAGTCTACCCCAGGAATTACTAGGAAATCGCTTGATTGAGCTTGGAGGCACTCGTCTTGTGTGCCGGGAGATTCCAGTTACCTCTCCCAACACTTGCGTCAAGCAGCGAGCCTAGGCCTTTTGGAAGCGAAAGGTAGCGGCAGGCAGGATGTTGGGTTACAGGCCATAAGCTCAACTCTCAGAAATGTGTATGCATGGGTGGCAGATGTCTGCTACCCACTCGGACATGGGAGTTGTAACCTAGCTACACTCCTATTGAAGAAGGACTTTGGAAATCGCTGTATTCAACTCAGATACACGGGAGTTCAGGCCCAATGCTTACACATGCTTTTCCCACAAACTGTCCCAGCCACTAACAGAAGGAGGTTAGCAGGTAAGTCTACAGTCAGGCAGGATGCGGGAGGGTCCTGCCCTGTCTTCAGCTCTCACAGGGAAGCATGCCTTGAAGCCAGCTCTCAACTAGCTGCATTCTTATGACAGTGTGAAGGTAGCAGTATTCTGAGTAAGGAGGTTCCCAGATTACCACTCTACTGCACCTGGAGATACCCTCCAGGTCTGCAATGTTAACTTGCGTCTCAGAGGCCTCTGGCAAACGTCTCTGGTGAAGACGTGCGAAACTCACTCTGCAGGCAGTGTGGAACTGTGAGGGACTGAGGGTCAGCTCAACTCTCAGCAGTAAGATGTTTTTGGACAAGGCGTTCAAATACCTACTCACGTATGGAACTTAGTATGTAGCACCAGTCTACCCCAGGAATTACTGGGAAATCGCTGGATTGAGCTTGGAGGCACTAGTCTTGTTGCCGGGAGATTCCAGTTACCTCTCCCAACACTTCGGTGAAGCAGCGAGCCTAGGCCTTTTGGAAGCGAAAGCTAGCTGCAGGCAGGAGGTAGGGATACAGGCCATAAGCTCAACTCTCAGAAGTGTGTATGCATGGGAGGCAGATGTCTGCTACCCACTCGTACATGCGAGTGGGAACCTACTAGACTCTGATGAAAAAGGACTTTGGAAATCGCTGTATTCAACTCAGATACACGTGGGTTCAGGCACAACGATTCCACATGCTTTTCTCACAACCTTTCCCTGCCACTAACATGAGGACGTTAGCAGCTCCTTCTACAGTCAAGCAGGATGCGGGAGGGTTGTGCCCTGTCCTTAGCTCTCACAGGGAAGCATGTCTTGAAGCCAGCGGTCAACTAGCTGCATACTTATGGCAGGGTCAAGGTAGCAGTATTCTGAGACAGGAGGTTCCCAGATTACCACTCTACTGCACCTGGAGATACCCTCCAGGTCTGCATTGTTAACTTGCGTCTCAGAGGCCTCTGGCAAACGTCTCTGGTGAAGACGTGCGAAACTCACTCTGCAGGCAGTGTGGAACTGTGAGGGACTGAGGGTCAGCTCAACTCTCAGCAGTAAGATGTTTTTGGACAAGGCGTTCAAATACCTACTCACGTATGGAACTTAGTATGTAGCACCAGTCTACCCCAGGAATTACTAGGAAATCGCTTGATTGAGCTTGGAGGCACTCGTCTTGTGTGCCGGGAGATTCCAATTACCTCTCCCAACACTTGCGTCAAGCAGCGAGCCTAGGCCTTTTGGAAGCGAAAGGTAGCGGCAGGCACGATGTAGGGTTACAGGCCATAAGCTCAACTCTCAGAAGTGTGTATGCATGGGAGGCAGATGTCTGCTACCCACTCGGACATGGGAGTTGGAACCTAGCTACACTCCTATTGAAGAAGGATGTTGGAAATCGCTGTATTCAACTCAGATACTCGGGAGTTCAGGCCCAATGCTTACACATGCTTTTCCCACAACCTATCCCAGCCACTAACATTAGGATGTTAGCAGCTGTGCCTACAGTCAGGCAGGATGCGGGAGGGTTCTGCCCTGTCCTCAGCTCTCACAGGGAAGCATGCCTAGAAGCCAGCTCTCAACTAGCTGCATTCATATGACAGTGTGAAGGTAGCAGTATTCTGAGTAAGGCGGTTCCGAGATTACCACTCTACTGCACCTGGAGATACCCTCCAGGTCTGCATTGTTAACTTGCGTCTCAGAAGCCTGTGGCAAACGTCTCTGGTGAAGACCTGCGAAACTCACTCTGCAGGCAGTGTGGAACTGTGAGGGACTGAGGGTGAGCTCAACTCTCAGAAGTAAGATGCTTTTGGACAAGGCGTTCAGCTACATTCTCACGTATGGAACTTAGTATGTAGCACCTGTCTACCCCAGGAATTACTAGGCTATCGCTGGAATGAGCTTGGAGGCCCTAGTCTTGTGTGCCGGGAGATTCCAATTACCTCTCCCAACACTTCCGTCAAACAGCGAGCCTAGGCCTTTTAGAAGTGAAAGGAACCAGCAGGCTGGATGGGGAGGTACAGGCCTTAAGCTCAACTCTCAGAAGTGTGTATGCAGGGGAGACAGATGTCTGCTACCCACTCTGACATGGGAGTTGGAAACTAGCTACACTCTGATTGAAGAAGGCCATTGGAAATCGCTGTATTCAACTCAGATACACAGGAGTTCAGGCCCAATGCTTACACATGCTTTTCCCGCAACCTCTCTCAGCCACTAACATTAGGATGTTAGCAGCTGCGCCTACAGTCAGGCAGAATGCGGGGGGTTCTGCCATGTCCTCAGCACTCCCAGGGAAGCATGCCTAGAAGCCAGCTCTCAACTAGCTGCATTCTTATGGCAGTGTGAAGGTAGCAGTATTCTGAGTCAGGAGGTTCCAAGATTACCACTCTACTGCACCTGGAGATACCCTCCAGGTCTGCATTGTTAACTTGCGTCTCAGAAGCCTGTGGCAAACGTCTCTGGTGAAGACCTGCGAAACTCACTCTGCAGGCAGTGTGGAACTGTGAGGGACTGAGGGTGAGCTCAACTCTCAGAAGTAAGATGCTTTTGGACAAGGCGTTCAGCTACCTTCTCACGTATGGAACTTAGTATGTAGCAGCAGTCTACCACACGAATTACTAGGCAATCGCTGGAATGAGCTTGGAGGCCCTAGTCTTGTGTGCCGGGAGATTCCAATTACCTCTCCCAACACTTCCGTCAAACAGCGAGCCTAGGCCTTTTAGAAGTGAAAGGAACCAGCAGGCTGGATGGGGAGGAACAGGCCTTAAGCTCAACTCTCAGAAGTGTGTATGCAGGGGTGACAGATGTCTGCTACCCACTCTGACATGGGAGTTGGAAACTACCTACACTCTGATTGAAGAAGGCCATTGGAAATCGCTGTATTCAACTCAGATACACAGGAGTTCAGGCCCAATGCTTACACATGCTTTTCCCGCAACCTCTCTCAGCCACTAACATTAGGATGTTAGCAGCTGCGCCTACAGTCAGGCAGAATGCGGGTGGGTTCTGCCCTGTCCTCAGCACTCCCAGGGAAGCATGCCTAGAAGCCAGCTCTCAACTAGCTGCATTCTTATGGCAGTGTGAAGGTAGCAGTATTCTGAGTAAGGAGGTTCCCAGATTACCACTCTACTGCACCTGGAGATACCCTCCAGGTCTGCATTGTTAACTTGCGTCTCAGAAGCCTCTGGCAAACGTCTCTGGTGAAGACGTCCGAAACTCACTCTGCAGGCAGTGTGGAACTGTGAGGGACTGAGGGTGAGCTCAACTCTCAGAAGTAAGATGTTTTTGGACAAGGCGTTCAACTACCTACTCACGTATGGAACTTAGTATGTAGCACCAGTCTACCCCAGGAATTACTAGGAAATCGCTTGATTGAGCTTGGAGGCACTCGTCTTGTGTGCCGGGAGATTCCAGTTACCTCTCCCAACACTTGCGTCAAGCAGCGAGCCTAGGCCTTTTGGAAGCGAAAGGTAGCGGCAGGCAGGATGTTGGGTTACAGGCCATAAGCTCAACTCTCAGAAGTGTGTATGCATGGGTGGCAGATGTCTGCTACCCACTCGGACATGGGAGTTGGAACCTAGCTACACTCCTATTGAAGAAGGACTTTGGAAATCGCTGTATTCAACTCAGATACACGGGAGTTCAGGCCCAATGCTTACACATGCTTTTCCCACAAACTATCCCAGCCACTAACAGAAGGAGGTTAGCAGGTAAGTCTACAGTCAGGCAGGATGCGGGAGGGTCCTGCCCTGTCCTCAGCTCTCACAGGGAAGCATGCCTTGAAGCCAGCTCTCAACTAGCTGCATTCTTATGACAGTGTGAAGGTAGCAGTATTCTGAGTAAGGAGGTTCCCAGATTACCACTCTACTGCACCTGGAGATACCCTCCAGGTCTGCATTGTTAACTTGCGTCTCAGAGGCCTCTGGCAAACGTCTCTGGTGAAGACGTGCGAAACTCACTCTGCAGGCAGTGTGGAACTGTGAGGGACTGAGGGTCAGCTCAACTCTCAGCAGTAAGATGTTTTTGGACAAGGCGTTCAAATACCTACTCACGTATGGAACTTAGTATGTAGCACCTGCCTACCCCAGGAATTACTGGGAAATCGCTGGATTGAGCTTGGAGGCACTAGTCTTGTTGCCGGGAGATTCCAGTTACCTCTCCCAACACTTCGGTGAAGCAGCGAGCCTAGGCCGTTTGGAAGCGAAAGCTAGCTGCAGGCAGGAGGTAGGGATACAGGCCATAAGCTCAACTCTCAGAAGTGTGTATGCATGGGAGGCAGATGTCTGCTACCCACTCGTCCATGCGAGTGGGAACCTACTACTCTCTGATGAAAAAGGACTTTGGAAATCGCTGTATTCAACTCAGATACACGTGGGTTCAGGCACAACGTTTCCACATGCTTTTCTCACAACCATTCCCTGCCACTAACATGAGGACGTTAGCAGCTCCTTCTACAGTCAAGCAGGATGCGGGAGGGTTGTGCCCTGTCCTTAGCTCTCACAGGGAAGCATGTCTTGAAGCCAGCGGTCAACTAGCTGCATACTTATGGCAGGGTCAAGGTAGCAGTATTCTGAGACAGGAGGTTCCCAGATTACCACTCTACTGCACCTGGAGATACCCTCCAGGTCTGCATTGTTAACTTGCGTCTCAGAGGCCTCTGGCAAACGTCTCTGGTGAAGACGTGCGAAACTCACTCTGCAGGCAGTGTGGAACTGTGAGGGACTGAGGGTCAGCTCAACTCTCAGCAGTAAGATGTTTTTGGACAAGGCGTTCAAATACCTACTCACGTATGGAACTTAGTATGTAGCACCAGTCTACCCCAGGAATTACTAGGAAATCGCTTGATTGAGCTTGGAGGCACTCGTCTTGTGTGCCGGGAGATTCCAATTACCTCTCCCAACACTTGCGTCAAGCAGCGAGCCTAGGCCTTTGGAAGCGAAAGGTAGCGGCAGGCACGATGTAGGGTTACAGGCCATAAGCTCAACTCTCAGAAGTGTGTATGCATGGGAGGCAGATGTCTGCTACCCACTCGGACATGGGAGTTGGAACTTAGCTACACTCCTATTGAAGAAGGATGTTGGAAATCGCTGTATTCAACTCAGATACTCGGGAGTTCAGGCCCAATGCTTACACATGCTTTTCCCGCAACCTCTCTCAGCCACTAACATTAGGATGTTAGCAGCTGCGCCTACAGTCAGGCAGGATGCGGGTGGGTTCTGCCATGTCCTCAGCACTCCCAGGGAAGCATGCCTAGAAGCCAGCTCTCAACTAGCTGCATTCTTATGGCAGTGTGAAGGTAGCAGTATTCTGAGTCAGGAGGTTCCCAGATTACCACTCTACTGCACCTGGAGATACCCTCCAGGTCTGCATTGTTAACTTGCGTCTTAGAAGCCTGTGGCAAACGTCTCTGGTGAAGACCTGCGAAACTCACTCTGCAGGCAGTGTGGAACTGTGAGGGACTGAGGGTGAGCTCAACTCTCAGAAGTAAGATGCTTTTGGACAAGGCGTTCAGCTACCTTCTCACGTATGGAACTTAGTATGTAGCAGCAGTCTACCACACGAATTACTAGGCAATCGCTGGAATGAGCTTGGAGGCCCTAGTCTTGTGTGCCGGGAGATTCCAATTACCTCTCCCAACACTTCCGTCAAACAGCGAGCCTAGGCCTTTTAGAAGTGAAAGGAACCAGCAGGCTGGATGGGGAGGTACAGGCCTTAAGCTCAACTCTCAGAAGTGTGTATGCAGGGGAGACAGATGTCTGCTACCCACTCTGACATGGGAGTTGGAAACTACCTACACTCTGATTGAAGAAGGCCATTGGAAATCGCTGTATTCAACTCAGATACACAGGAGTTCAGGCCCAATGCTTACACATGCTTTTCCCGCAACCTCTCTCAGCCACTAACATTAGGATGTTAGCAGCTGCGCCTACAGTCAGGCAGGATGCGGGTGGGTTCTGCCCTGTCCTCAGCACTCCCAGGGAAGCATGTCTTGAAGCCAGCGGTCAACTAGCTGCATACTTATGGCAGGGTCAAGGTAGCAGTATTCTGAGACAGGAGGTTCCCAGATTACCACTCTACTGCACCTGGAGATACCCTCCAGGTCTGCATTGTTAACTTGCATCTCAGAGGCCTCTGGCAAACGTCTCTGGTGAAGACGTGCGAAACTCACTCTGCAGGCAGTGTGGAACTGTGAGGGACTGAGGGTCAGCTCAACTCTCAGCAGTAAGATGTTTTTGGACAAGGCGTTCAAATACCTACTCACGTATGGAACTTAGTATGTAGCACCAGTCTACCCCAGGAATTACTAGGCAATCGCTTGATTGAGCTTGGAGGCACTCGTCTTGTGTGCCGGGAGATTCCAATTACCTCTCCCAACACTTGCGTCAAGCAGCGAGCCTAGGCCTTTTGGAAGCGAAAGGTAGCGGCAGGCACGATGTAGGGTTACAGGCCATAAGCTCAACTCTCAGAAGTGTGTATGCATGGGAGGCAGATGTCTGCTACCCACTCGGACATGGGAGTTGGAACCTAGCTACACTCCTATTGAAGAAGGACTTTGGAAATCGCTGTATTCAACTCAGACACACGGGAGTTCAGGCCCAATGCTTACACATGCTTTTCCCACAAACTATCCCAGCCACTAACAGAAGGAGGTTAGCAGGTAAGTCTACAGTCAGGCAGGATGCGGGAGGGTTGTGCCCTGTCCTCCGCTCTCACAGGGAAGCATGCCTTGAAGCCAGCTCTCAACTAGCTGCATTCTTATGACAGTGTGAAGGTAGCAGTATTCTGAGTAAGGAGGTTCCCAGATTACCACTCTACTGCACCTGGAGATACCCTCCAGGTCTGCATTGTTAACTTGCGTCTCAGAGGCCTCTGGCAAACGTCTCTGGTGAAGACATGCGAAACTCACTCTGCAGGCAGTGTGGAACTGTGAGGGACTGAGGGTCAGCTCAACTCTCAGCAGTAAGATGTTTTTGGACAAGGCGTTCAAATGCCTACTCACGTATGGAACTTAGAATGTAGCACCAGTCTACCCCAGGAATTACTGGGAAATCGCTGGATTGAGCTTGGAGGCACTAGTCTTGTTGCCGGGAGATTCCAGTTACCTCTCCCAACACTTCGGTGAAGCAGCGAGCCTAGGCCTTTTGGAAGCGAAAGCTAGCTGAAGGCAGGAGGTAGGGATACAGGCCATAAGCTCAACTCTCAGAAGTGTGTATGCATGGGAGGCAGATGTCTGCTACCCACTCGTACATGCGAGTGGGAACCTACTACACTCTGATGAAAAAGGACTTTGGAAATCGCTGTATTCAACTCAGATACACGTGGGTTCAGGCACAACGATTCCACATGCTTTTCTCACAACCTTTCCCTGCCACTAACATGAGGACGTTAGCAGCTCCTTCTACAGTCAAGCAGGATGCGGGAGGGTTGTGCCCTGTCCTTAGCTCTCACAAGGAAGCATGTCTTGAAGCCAGCGGTCAACTAGCTGCATACTTATGGCAGGGTCAAGGTAGCAGTATTCTGAGACAGGAGGTTCCCAGATTACCACTCTACTGCACCTGGAGATACCCTCCAGGTCTGCATTGTTAACTTGCGTCTCAGAGGCCTCTGGCAAACGTCTCTGGTGAAGACGTGCGAAACTCACTCGGCAGGCAGTGTGGAACTGTGAGGGACTGAGGGTCAGCTCAACTCTCAGCAGTAAGATGTTTTTGGACAAGGCGTTCAAATACCTACTCACGTATGGAACTTAGTATGTAGCACCAGTCTACCCCAGGAATTACTAGGCAATCACTTGATTGAGCTTGGAGGCCCTAGTCTTGTGTGCCGGGAGATTCCAATTACCTCTCCCAACACTTGCGTCAAGCAGCGAGCCTAGGCCTTTTGGAAGCGAAAGGTAGCGGCAGGCACGATGTAGGGTTACAGGCCATAAGCTCAACTCTCAGAAGTGTGTATGCATGGGAGACAGATGTCTGCTACCCACTCGGACATGGGAGTTGGAACCTAGCTACACTCCTATTGAAGAAGGATGTTGGAAATCGCTGTATTCAACTCAGATACTCGGGAGTTCAGGCCCAATGCTTACACATGCTTTTCCCACAACCTATCCCAGCCACTAACAGAAGGAGGTTAGCAGGTACGTCTACAGTCAGGCAGGATGCGGGAGGGTTCTGCCCTTTCCTCAGCTCTCACAGGGAAGCATGCCTAGAAGCCAGCTCTCAACTAGCTGCATTCTTATGACAGTGTGAAGGTAGCAGTATTCTGAGTAAGGTAGGTTCCGAGATTACCACTCTACTGCACCTGGAGATATCCTCCAGGTCTGCATTGTTAACTTGCGTCTCAGAAGCCTGTGGCAAACGTCTCTGGTGAAGACCTGCGAAACTCACTCTGCAGGCAGTGTGGAACTGTGAGGGACTGAGGGTGAGCTCAACTCTCAGAAGTAAGATGCTTTTGGACAAGGCGTTCAGCTACATTCTCACGTATGGATCTTAGTATGTAGCACCTGTCTACCCCAGGAATTACTAGGCTATCGCTGGAATGAGCTTGGAGGCACTAGTCTTGTGTGCCAGGAGATTCCAATTACCTCTCCCAACACTTCCGTCAAACAGCGAGCCTAGGCCTTTTAGAAGTGAAAGGAACCAGCAGGCTGGATGGGGAGGTACAGGCCTTAAGCTCAACTCTCAGAAGTGTGTATGCAGGGGAGACAGATGTCTGCTACCCACTCTGACATGGGAGTTGGAAACTACCTACACTCTGATTGAAGAAGGCCATTGGAAATCGCTGTATTCAACTCAGATACACAGGAGTTCAGGCCCAATGCTTACACATGCTTTTCCCGCAACCTCTCTCAGCCACTAACATTAGGATGTTAGCAGCTGCGCCTACAGTCAGGCAGGATGCGGGTGGGTTCTGCCCTGTCCTCAGCACTCCCAGGGAAGCATGCCTAGAAGCCAGCTCTCAACTAGCTGCATTCTTATGGCAGTGTGAAGGTAGCAGTATTCTGAGTCAGGAGGTTCCCAGATTACCACTCTACTGCACCTGGAGATACCCTCCAGGTCTGCATTGTTAACTTGCGTCTCAGAAGCCTCTGGCAAACGTCTCTGGTGAAGACCTGCGAAACTCACTCTGCAGGCAGTGTGGAACTGTGAGGGACTGAGGGTGAGCTCAACTCTCAGAAGTAAGATGCTTTTGGACAAGGCGTTCAGCTACATTCTCACGTATGGAACTTAGTATGTAGCACCTGTCTACCCCAGGAATTACTAGGCTATCGCTGGAATGAGCTTGGAGGCACTAGTCTTGTGTGCCGGGAGATTCCAATTACCTCTCCCAACACTTCCGTCAAACAGCGAGCCTAGGCCTTTTAGAAGTGAAAGGAACCAGCAGGCTGGATGGGGAGGTACAGGCCTTAAGCTCAAATCTCAGAAGTGTGTATGCAGGGGAGACAGATGTCTGCTACCCACTCTGACATGGGAGTTGGAAACTACCTACACTCTGATTGAAGAAGGCCATTGGAAATCGCTGTATTCAACTCAGATACACAGGAGTTCAGGCCCAATGCTTACACATGCTTTTCCCGCAACCTCTCTCAGCCACTAACATTAGGATGTTAGCAGCTGCGCCTACAGTCAGGCAGGATGCGGGTGGGTTCTGCCATGTCCTCAGCACTCCCAGGGAAGCATGCCTAGAAGCCAGCTCTCAACTAGCTGCATTCTTATGGCAGTGTGAAGGTAGCAGTATTCTGAGTCAGGAGGTTCCAAGATTACCACTCTACTGCACCTGGAGTTACCCTCCAGGTCTGCATTGTTAACTTGCGTCTCAGAAGCCTGTGGCAAACGTCTCTGGTGAAGACCTGCGAAACTCACTCTGCAGGCAGTGTGGAACTGTGAGGGACTGAGGGTGAGCTCAACTCTCAGAAGTAAGATGCTTTTGGACAAGGCGTTCAGCTACCTTCTCACGTATGGAACTTAGTATGTAGCAGCAGTCTACCACACGAATTACTAGGCAATCGCTGGAATGAGCTTGGAGGCCCTAGTCTTGTGTGCCGGGAGATTCCAATTACCTCTCCCAACACTTCCGTCAAACAGCGAGCCTAGGCCTTTTAGAAGTGAAAGGAACCAGCAGGCTGGATGGGGAGGTACAGGCCTTAAGCTCAACTCTCAGAAGTGTGTATGCAGGGGAGACAGATGTCTGCTACCCACTCTGACATGGGAGTTGGAAACTAGCTACACTCTGTTTGAAGAAGGCCATTGGAAATCGCTGTATTCAACTCAGATACACAGGAGTTCAGGCCCAATGCTTACACATGCTTTTCCCGCAACCTCTCTCAGCCACTAAAATTAGGATGTTAGCAGCTGCGCCTACAGTCAGGCAGGATGCGGGTGGGTTCTGCCCTGTCCTCAGCACTCCCAGGGAAGCATGCCTAGAAGCCAGCGCTCAACTAGCTGCATTCTTATGGCAGTGTGAAGGTAGCAGTATTCTGAGTAAGGAGGTTCCCAGATTACCACTCTACTGCACCTGGAGATACCCTCCAGGTCTGCATTGTTAACTTGCGTCTCAGAAGCCTCTGGCAAACGTCTCTGGTGAAGACGTCCGAAACTTACTCTGCAGGCAGTGTGGAACTGTGAGGGACTGAGGGTGAGCTCAACTCTCAGAAGTAAGATGTTTTTGGACAAGGCGTTCAACTACCTACTCACGTATGGAACTTAGTATGTAGCACCAGTCTACCCCAGGAATTACTAGGAAATCGCTTGATTGAGCTTGGAGGCACTCGTCTTGTGTGCCGGGAGATTCCAGTTACCTCTCCCAACACTTGCGTCAAGCAGCGAGCCTAGGCCTTTTGGAAGCGAAAGGTAGCGGCAGGCAGGATGTTGGGTTACAGGCCATAAGCTCAACTCTCAGAAGTGTGTATGCATGGGTGGCAGATGTCTGCTACCCACTCGGACATGGGAGTTGGAACCTAGCTACACTCCTATTGAAGAAGGACTTTGGAAATCGCTGTATTCAACTCAGATACACGGGAGTTCAGGCCCAATGCTTACACATCCTTTTCCCACAAACTATCCCAGCCACTAACAGAAGGAGGTTAGCAGGTAAGTCTACAGTCAGGCAGGATGCGGGAGGGTCCTGCCCTGTCCTCAGCTCTCACAGGGAAGCATGCCTTGAAGCCAGCACTCAACTAGCTGCATTCTTATGACAGTGTGAAGGTAGCAGTATTCTGAGTAAGGAGGTTCCCAGATTACCACTCTACTGCACCTGGAGATACCCTCCAGGTCTGCATTGTTAACTTGCGTCTCAGAGGCCTCTGGCAAACGTCTCTGGTGAAGACGTGCGAAACTCACTCTGCAGGCAGTGTGGAACTGTGAGGGACTGAGGGTCAGCTCAACTCTCAGCAGTAAGATGATTTTGGACAAGGCGTTCAGCTACCTTCTCATATATGGAACTTAGTATGTAGCACCAGTCTACCCCAGGAATTACTGGGAAATCGCTGGATTGAGCTTGGAGGCACTAGTCTTGTTGCCGGGAGATTCCAGTTACCTCTCCCAACACTTCGGTGAAGCAGCGAGCCTAGGCCTGTTGGAAGCGAAAGCTAGCTGCAGGCAGGAGGTAGGGATACAGGCCATAAGCTCAACTCTCAGAAGTGTGTATGCATGGGAGGCAGATGTCTGCTACCCACTCGTACATGCGAGTGGGAACCTACTACACTCTGATGAAAAAGGACTTTGGAAATCGCTGTATTCAACTCAGATACACGTTGGTTCAGGCACAACGATTCCACATGCTTTTCTCACAACCTTTCCCTGCCACTAACATGAGGACGTTAGCAGCTCCTTCTACAGTCAAGCAGGATGCGGGAGGGTTGTGCCCTGCCCTTAGCTCTCACAGGGAAGCATGTCTTGAAGCCAGCGGTCAACTAGCTGCATACTTATGGCAGGGTCGAGGTAGCAGTATTCTGAGACAGGAGGTTCCCAGATTACCACTCTACTGCACCTGGAGATACCCTCCAGGTCTGCATTGTTAACTTGCGTCTCAGAGGCCTCTGGCAAACGTCTCTGGTGAAGACGTGCGAAACTCACTCTGCAGGCAGTGTGGAACTGTGAGGGACTGAGGGTCAGCTCAACTCTCAGCAGTAAGATGTTTTTGGACAAGGCGTTCAAATACCTACTCACGTATGGAACTTAGTATGTAGCACCAGTCTACCCCAGGAATTACTAGGCAATCGCTTGATTGAGCTTGGAGGCACTCGTCTTGTGTGCCGGGAGATTCCAATTACCTCTCCCAACACTTGCGTCAAGCAGCGAGCCTAGGCCTTTTGGAAGCGAAAGGTAGCGGCAGGCACGATGTAGGGTTACAGGCCATAAGCTCAACTCTCAGAAGTGTGTATGCATGGGAGGCAGATGTCTGCTACCCACTCGGACATGGGAGTTGGAACCTAGCTACACTCCTATTGAAGAAGGATGTTGGAAATCGCTGTATTCAACTCAGATACTCGGGAGTTCAGGCCCAATGCTTACACATGCTTTTCCCACAACCTATCCCAGCCACTAACAGAAGGAGGTTAGCAGGTACGTCTACAGTCAGGCAGGATGCGGGAGGGTTCTGCCCTGTCCTCAGCTCTCACAGGGAAGCATGCCTAGAAGCCAGCTCTCAACTAGCTGCATTCTTATGACAGTGTGAAGGTAGCAGTATTCTGAGTAAGGCGGTTCCGAGATTACCACTCTACTGCACCTGGAGATACCCTCCAGGTCTGCATTGTTAACTTGCGTCTCAGAAGCCTGTGGCAAACGTCTCTGGTGAAGACCTGCGAAACTCACTCTGCAGGCAGTGTGGAACTGTGAGGGACTGAGGGTGAGCTCAACTCTCAGAAGTAAGATGCTTTTGGACAAGGCGTTCAGCTACCTTCTCACGTATGGAACTTAGTATGTAGCAGCAGTCTACCACACGAATTACTAGGCAATCGCTGGAATGAGCTTGGAGGCCCTAGTCTTGTGTGCCGGGAGATTCCAATTACCTCTCCCAACACTTCCGTCAAACAGCGAGCCTAGGCCTTTTAGAAGTGAAAGGAACCAGCAGGCTGGATGGGGAGGTACAGGCCTTAAGCTCAACTCTCAGAAGTGTGTATGCAGGGGAGACAGATGTCTGCTACCCACTCTGACATAGGAGTTGGAAACTAGCTACACTCTGATTGAAGAAGGCCATTGGAAATCGCTGTATTCAACTCAGATACACAGGAGTTCAGGCCCAATGCTTACACATGTTTTTCCCGCAACCTCTCTCAGCCACTAACATTACGATGTTAGCAGCTGCGCCTACAGTCAGGCAGGATGCGGGTGGGTTCTGCCCTGTCCTCAGCACTCCCAGGGAAGCATGCCTAGAAGCCAGCTCTCAACTAGCTGCATTCTTATGGCAGTGTGAAGGTAGCAGTATTCTGAGTAAGGAGGTTCCCAGATTACCACTCTACTGCACCTGGAGATACCCTCCAGGTCTGCATTGTTAACTTTCGTCTCAGAAGCCTTGGCAAACGTCTCTGGTGAAGACGTCCGAAACTCACTCTGCAGGCAGTGTGGAACTGTGAGGGACTGAGGGTGAGCTCAACTCTCAGAAGTAAGATGTTTTTGGACAAGGCGTTCAACTACCTACTCACGTATGGAACTTAGTATGTAGCACCAGTCTACCCCAGGAATTACTAGGAAATCGCTTGATTGAGCTTGGAGGCACTCGTCTTGTGTGCCGGGAGATTCCAGTTACCTCTCCCAACACTTGCGTCAAGCAGCGAGCCTAGGCCTTTTGGAAGCGAAAGGTTGCGGCAGGCAGGATGTTGGGTTACAGGCCATAAGCTCAACTCTCAGAAGTGTGTATGCATGGGTGGCAGATGTCTGCTACCCACTCGGACATGGGAGTTGGAACCTAGCTACACTCCTATTGAAGAAGGACTTTGGAAATCGCTGTATTCAACTCAGATACACGGGAGTTCAGGCCCAATGCTTACACATGCTTTTCCCACAAACTATCCCAGCCACTAACAGAAGGAGGTTAGCAGGTAAGTCTACAGTCAGGCAGGATGCGGGAGGGTCCTGCCCTGTCCTCAGCTCTCACAGGGAAGCATGCCTTGAAGCCAGCTCTCAACTAGCTGCATTCTTATGACAGTGTGAAGGTAGCAGTATTCTGAGTAAGGAGGTTCCCAGATTACCACTCTACTGCACCTGGAGATACCCTCCAGGTCTGCATTGTTAACTTGCGTCTCAGAGGCCTCTGGCAAACGTCTCTGGTGAAGACGTGCGAAACTCACTCTGCAGGCAGTGTGGAACTGTGAGGGACTGAGGGTGAGCTCAACTCTCAGCAGTAAGATGTTTTTGGACAAGGCGTTCAAATACCTACTCACGTATGGTACTTAGTATGTAGCACCAGTCTACCCCAGGAATTACTGGGAAATCGCTGGATTGAGCTTGGAGGCACTAGTCTTGTTGCCGGGAGATTCCAGTTACCTCTCCCAACACTTCGGTGAAGCAGCGAGCCTAGGCCTTTTGGAAGCGAAAGCTAGCTGCAGGCAGGAGGTAGGGATACAGGCCATAAGCTCAACTCTCAGAAGTGTGTATGCATGGGAGGCAGATGTCTGCTACCCACTCGTACGTGCGAGTGGGAACCTACTACACTCTGATGAAAAAGGACTTTGGAAATCGCTGTATTCAACTCAGATACACGTGGGTTCAGGCACAACGATTCCACATGCTTTTCTCACAACCTTTCCCTGCCACTAACATGAGGACGTTAGCAGCTCCTTCTACAGTCAAGCAGGATGCGGGAGGGTTGTGCCCTGTCCTTAGCTCTCACAGGGAAGCATGTCTTGAAGCCAGCGGTCAACTAGCTGCATACTTATGGCAGGGTCAAGGTAGCAGTATTCTGAGTCAGGAGGTTCCAAGATTACCACTCTACTGCACCTGGAGATACCCTCCAGGTCTGCATTGTTAACTTGCGTCTCAGAGGCCTCTGGCAAACGTCTCTGGTGAAGACGTGCGAAACTCACTCTGCAGGCAGTGTGGAACTGTGAGGGACTGAGGGTCAGCTCAGCTCTCAGCAGTAAGATGTTTTTGGACAAGGCGTTCAAATACCTACTCACGTATGGAACTTAGTATGTAGCACCAGTCTACCCCAGGAATTACTAGGCAATCGCTTGATTGAGCTTGGAGGCACTCGTCTTGTGTGCCGGGAGATTCCAATTACCTTTCCCAACACTTGCGTCAAGCAGCGAGCCTAGGCCTTTTGGAAGCGAAAGGTAGCGGCAGGCACGATGTAGGGTTACAGGCCATAAGCTCAACTCTCAGAAGTGTGTATGCATGGGAGGCAGATGTCTGCTACCCACTCGGACATGGGAGTTGGAACCTAGCTACACTCCTATTGAAGAAGGATGTTGGAAATCGCTGTATTCAACTCAGATACTCGGGAGTTCAGGCCCAATGCTTACACATGCTTTTCCCACAACCTATCCCAGCCACTAACATTAGGATGTTAGCAGCTGTGCCTACAGTCAGGCAGGATGCGGGAGGGTTCTGCCTGTCCTCAGCTCTCACAGGGAAGCATGCCTAGAAGCCAGCTCTCAACTAGCTGCATTCATATGACAGTGTGAAGGTAGCAGTATTCTGAGTAAGGCGGTTCCGAGATTACCACTCTACTGCACCTGGAGATACCCTCCAGGTCTGCATTGTTAACTTGCGTCTCAGAAGCCTGTGGCAAACGTCTCTGGTGAAGACCTGCGAAACTCACTCTGCAGGCAGTGTGGAACTGTGAGGGACTGAGGGTGAGCTCAACTCTCAGAAGTAAGATGCTTTTGGACAAGGCGTTCAGCTACCTTCTCACGTATGGAACTTAGTATGTAGCAGCAGTCTACCACACGAATTACTAGGCAATCGCTGGAATGAGCTTGGAGGCCCTAGTCTTGTGTGCCGGGAGATTCCAATTACCTCTCCCAACACTTCCGTCAAACAGCGAGCCTAGGCCTTTTAGAAGTGAAAGGAACCAGCAGGCTGGATGGGGAGGTACAGGCCTTAAGCTCAACTCTCAGAAGTGTGTATGCAGGGGAGACAGATGTCTGCTACCCACTCTGACATA
Source organism: Canis lupus baileyi (assembly GCF_048164855.1). Lineage (NCBI taxonomy): Eukaryota > Metazoa > Chordata > Mammalia > Carnivora > Canidae > Canis > Canis lupus. The sequence goes on along the minus strand of NW_027326457.1, from coordinate 1,322,679 downwards.
GGAGTTGGAAACTAGCTACACTCTGATTGAAGAAGGCCATTGGAAATCGCTGTATTCAACTCAGATACACAGGAGTTCAGGCCCAATGCTTACACATGTTTTTCCCGCAACCTCTCTCAGCCACTAACATTACGATGTTAGCAGCTGCGCCTACAGTCAGGCAGGATGCGGGTGGGTTCTGCCCTGTCCTCAGCACTCCCAGGGAAGCATGCCTAGAAGCCAGCTCTCAACTAGCTGCATTCTTATGGCAGTGTGAAGGTAGCAGTATTCTGAGTAAGGAGGTTCCCAGATTACCACTCTACTGCACCTGGAGATACCCTCCAGGTCTGCATTGTTAACTTTCGTCTCAGAAGCCTTGGCAAACGTCTCTGGTGAAGACGTCCGAAACTCACTCTGCAGGCAGTGTGGAACTGTGAGGGACTGAGGGTGAGCTCAACTCTCAGAAGTAAGATGTTTTTGGACAAGGCGTTCAACTACCTACTCACGTATGGAACTTAGTATGTAGCACCAGTCTACCCCAGGAATTACTAGGAAATCGCTTGATTGAGCTTGGAGGCACTCGTCTTGTGTGCCGGGAGATTCCAGTTACCTCTCCCAACACTTGCGTCAAGCAGCGAGCCTAGGCCTTTTGGAAGCGAAAGGTTGCGGCAGGCAGGATGTTGGGTTACAGGCCATAAGCTCAACTCTCAGAAGTGTGTATGCATGGGTGGCAGATGTCTGCTACCCACTCGGACATGGGAGTTGGAACCTAGCTACACTCCTATTGAAGAAGGACTTTGGAAATCGCTGTATTCAACTCAGATACACGGGAGTTCAGGCCCAATGCTTACACATGCTTTTCCCACAAACTATCCCAGCCACTAACAGAAGGAGGTTAGCAGGTAAGTCTACAGTCAGGCAGGATGCGGGAGGGTCCTGCCCTGTCCTCAGCTCTCACAGGGAAGCATGCCTTGAAGCCAGCTCTCAACTAGCTGCATTCTTATGACAGTGTGAAGGTAGCAGTATTCTGAGTAAGGAGGTTCCCAGATTACCACTCTACTGCACCTGGAGATACCCTCCAGGTCTGCATTGTTAACTTGCGTCTCAGAGGCCTCTGGCAAACGTCTCTGGTGAAGACGTGCGAAACTCACTCTGCAGGCAGTGTGGAACTGTGAGGGACTGAGGGTGAGCTCAACTCTCAGCAGTAAGATGTTTTTGGACAAGGCGTTCAAATACCTACTCACGTATGGTACTTAGTATGTAGCACCAGTCTACCCCAGGAATTACTGGGAAATCGCTGGATTGAGCTTGGAGGCACTAGTCTTGTTGCCGGGAGATTCCAGTTACCTCTCCCAACACTTCGGTGAAGCAGCGAGCCTAGGCCTTTTGGAAGCGAAAGCTAGCTGCAGGCAGGAGGTAGGGATACAGGCCATAAGCTCAACTCTCAGAAGTGTGTATGCATGGGAGGCAGATGTCTGCTACCCACTCGTACGTGCGAGTGGGAACCTACTACACTCTGATGAAAAAGGACTTTGGAAATCGCTGTATTCAACTCAGATACACGTGGGTTCAGGCACAACGATTCCACATGCTTTTCTCACAACCTTTCCCTGCCACTAACATGAGGACGTTAGCAGCTCCTTCTACAGTCAAGCAGGATGCGGGAGGGTTGTGCCCTGTCCTTAGCTCTCACAGGGAAGCATGTCTTGAAGCCAGCGGTCAACTAGCTGCATACTTATGGCAGGGTCAAGGTAGCAGTATTCTGAGTCAGGAGGTTCCAAGATTACCACTCTACTGCACCTGGAGATACCCTCCAGGTCTGCATTGTTAACTTGCGTCTCAGAGGCCTCTGGCAAACGTCTCTGGTGAAGACGTGCGAAACTCACTCTGCAGGCAGTGTGGAACTGTGAGGGACTGAGGGTCAGCTCAGCTCTCAGCAGTAAGATGTTTTTGGACAAGGCGTTCAAATACCTACTCACGTATGGAACTTAGTATGTAGCACCAGTCTACCCCAGGAATTACTAGGCAATCGCTTGATTGAGCTTGGAGGCACTCGTCTTGTGTGCCGGGAGATTCCAATTACCTTTCCCAACACTTGCGTCAAGCAGCGAGCCTAGGCCTTTTGGAAGCGAAAGGTAGCGGCAGGCACGATGTAGGGTTACAGGCCATAAGCTCAACTCTCAGAAGTGTGTATGCATGGGAGGCAGATGTCTGCTACCCACTCGGACATGGGAGTTGGAACCTAGCTACACTCCTATTGAAGAAGGATGTTGGAAATCGCTGTATTCAACTCAGATACTCGGGAGTTCAGGCCCAATGCTTACACATGCTTTTCCCACAACCTATCCCAGCCACTAACATTAGGATGTTAGCAGCTGTGCCTACAGTCAGGCAGGATGCGGGAGGGTTCTGCCTGTCCTCAGCTCTCACAGGGAAGCATGCCTAGAAGCCAGCTCTCAACTAGCTGCATTCATATGACAGTGTGAAGGTAGCAGTATTCTGAGTAAGGCGGTTCCGAGATTACCACTCTACTGCACCTGGAGATACCCTCCAGGTCTGCATTGTTAACTTGCGTCTCAGAAGCCTGTGGCAAACGTCTCTGGTGAAGACCTGCGAAACTCACTCTGCAGGCAGTGTGGAACTGTGAGGGACTGAGGGTGAGCTCAACTCTCAGAAGTAAGATGCTTTTGGACAAGGCGTTCAGCTACATTCTCACGTATGGAACTTAGTATGTAGCACCTGTCTACCCCAGGAATTACTAGGCTATCGCTGGAATGAGCTTGGAGGCACTCGTCTTGTGTGCCGGGAGATTCCAATTACCTCTCCCAACACTTCCGTCAAACAGCGAGCCTAGGCCTTTTAGAAGTGAAAGGAACCAACAGGCTGGATGGGGAGGTACAGGCCTTAAGCTCAACTCTCAGAAGTGTGTATGCAGGGGAGACAGATGTCTGCTACCCACTCTGACATGGGAGTTGGAAACTAGCTACACTCTGATTGAAGAAGGCCATTGGAAATCGCTGTATTCAACTCAGATACACAGGAGTTCAGGCCCAATGCTTACACATGCTTTTCCCGCAACCTCTCTCAGCCACTAACATTAGGATGTTAGCAGCTGCGCCTACAGTCAGGCAGGATGCGGGTAGGTTCTGCCATGTCCTCAGCACTCCCAGGGAAGCATGCCTAGAAGCCAGCTCTCAACTAGCTGCATTTTATGGCAGTGTGAAGGTAGCAGTATTCTGAGTCAGGAGGTTCCAAGATTACCACTCTACTGCACCTGGAGATACCCTCCAGGTCTGCATTGTTAACTTGCGTCTCAGAAGCCTGTGGCAAACGTCTCTGGTGAAGACCTGCGAAACTCACTCTGCAGGCAGTGTGGAACTGTGAGGGACTGAGGGTGAGCTCAACTCTCAGAAGTAAGATGCTTTTGGACAAGGCGTTCAGCTACCTTCTCACGTATGGAACTTAGTATGTAGCAGCAGTCTACCACACGAATTACTAGGCAATCGCTGGAATGAGCTTGGAGGCCCTAGTCTTGTGTGCCGGGAGATTCCAATTACCTCTCCCAACACTTCCGTCAAACAGCGAGCCTAGGCCTTTTAGAAGTGAAAGGAACCAGCAGGCTGGATGGGGAGGTACAGGCCTTAAGCTCAACTCTCAGAAGTGTGTATGCAGGGGAGACAGATGTCTGCTACCCACTCTGACTTGGGAGTTGGAAACTACCTACACTCTGATTGAAGAAGGCCATTGGAAATCGCTGTATTCAACTCAGATACACAGGAGTTCAGGCCCAATGCTTACACATGCTTTTCCCGCAACCTCTCTCAGCCACTAACATTAGGATGTTAGCAGCTGCGCCTACAGTCAGGCAGGATGCGGGTGGGTTCTGCCCTGTCCTCAGCACTCCCAGGGAAGCATGCCTAGAAGCCAGCTCTCAACTAGCTGCATTCTTATGGCAGTGTGAAGGTAGCAGTATTCTGAGTCAGGAGGTTCCCAGATTACCACTCTACTGCACCTGGAGATACCCTCCAGGTCTGCATTGTTAACTTGCGTCTCAGAAGCCTCTGGCAAACGTCTCTGGTGAAGACGTCCGAAACTCACTCTGCAGGCAGTGTGGAACTGTGAGGGACTGAGGGTGAGCTCAACTCTCAGAAGTAAGATGTTTTTGGACAAGGCGTTCAACTACCTACTCACGTATGGAACTTAGTATGTAGCACCAGTCTACCCCAGGAATTACTAGGAAATCGCTTGATTGAGCTTGGAGGCACTCGTCTTGTGTGCCGGGAGATTCCAGTTACCTCTCCCAAACTTGCGTCAAGCAGCGAGCCTAGGCCTTTTGGAAGCGAAAGGTAGCGGCAGGCAGGATGTTGGGTTACAGGCCATAAGCTCAACTCTCAGAAGTGTGTATGCATGGGTGGCAGATGTCTGCTACCCACTCGGACATGGGAGTTGGAACCTAGCTACACTCCTATTGAAGAAGGACTTTGGAAATCGCTGTATTCAACTCAGATACACGGGAGTTCAGGCCCAATGCTTACACATGCTTTTCCCACAAACTATCCCAGCCACTAACAGAAGGAGGTTAGCAGGTAAGTCTACAGTCAGGCAGGATGCGGGAGGGTCCTGCCCTGTCCTCAGCTCTCACAGGGAAGCATGCCTTGAAGCCAGCTCTCAACTAGCTGCATTCTTATGACAGTGTGAAGGTAGCAGTATTCTGAGTAAGGAGGTTCCCAGATTACCACTCTACTGCACCTGGAGATACCCTCCAGGTCTGCATTGTTAACTTGCGTCTCAGAGGCCTCTGGCAAACGTCTCTGGTGAAGACGTGCGAAACTCACTCTGCAGGCAGTGTGGAACTGTGAGGGACTGAGGGTGAGCTCAACTCTCAGCAGTAAGATGTTTTTGGACAAGGCGTTCAAATACCTACTCACGTTTGGAACTTAGTATGTAGCACCTGCCTACCCCAGGAATTACTGGGAAATCGCTGGATTGAGCTTGGAGACACTAGTCTTGTTGCCGGGAGATTCCAGTTACCTCTCCCAACACTTCGGTGAAGCAGCGAGCCTAGGCCTTTTGGAAGCGAATGCTAGCTGCAGGCAGGAGGTAGGGATACAGGCCATAAGCTCAACTCTCAGAAGTGTGTATGCATGGGAGGCAGATGTCTGCTACCCACTCGTACATGCGAGTGGGAACCTACTACACTCTGATGAAAAAGGACTTTGGAAATCGCTGTATTCAACTCAGATACACGTGGGTTCAGGCACAACGATTCCACATGCTTTTCTCACAACCTTTCCCTGCCACTAACATGAGGACGTTAGCAGCTCCTTCTACAGTCAAGCAGGATGCGGGAGGGTTGTGCCCTGTCCTTAGCTCTCACAGGGAAGCATGTCTTGAAGCCAGCGGTCAACTAGCTGCATACTTATGGCAGGGTCAAGGTAGCAGTATTCTGAGACAGGAGGTTCCCAGATTACCACTCTACTGCACCTGGAGATACCCTCCAGGTCTGCATTGTTAACTTGCGTCTCAGAGGCCTCTGGCAAACGTCTCTGGTGAAGACGTGCGAAACTCACTCTGCAGGCAGTGTGGAACTGTGAGGGACTGAGGGTCAGCTCAACTCTCAGCAGTAAGATGTTTTTGGACAAGGCGTTCAAATACCTACTCACGTATGGAACTTAGTATGTAGCACCAGTCTACCCCAGGAATTACTAGGAAATCGCTTGATTGAGCTTGGAGGCACTCGTCTTGTGTGCCGGGAGATTCCAATTACCTCTCCCAACACTTGCGTCAAGCAGCGAGCCTAGGCCTTTTGGAAGCGAAAGGTAGCGGCAGGCACGATGTAGGGTTACAGGCCATAAGCTCAACTCTCAGAAGTGTGTATGCATGGGAGGCAGATGTCTGCTACCCACTCGGACATGGGAGTTGGAACCTAGCTACACTCCTATTGAAGAAGGATGTTGGAAATCGCTGTATTCAACTCAGATACTCGGGAGTTCAGGCCCAATGCTTACACATGCTTTTCCCACAACCTATCCCAGCCACTAACAGAAGGAGGTTAGCAGGTACGTCTACAGTCAGGCAGGATGCGGGAGGGTTCTGCCCTGTCCTCAGCTCTCACAGGGAAGCATGCCTAGAAGCCAGCTCTCAACTAGCTGCATTCTTATGACAGTGTGAAGGTAGCAGTATTCTGAGTAAGGCGGTTCCGAGATTACCACTCTACTTCACCTGGAGATACCCTCCAGGTCTGCATTGTTAACTTGCGTCTCAGAAGCCTGTGGCAAACGTCTCTGGTGAAGACCTGCGAAACTCACTCTGCAGGCAGTGTGGAACTGTGAGGGACTGAGGGTGAGCTCAACTCTCAGAAGTAAGATGCTTTTGGACAAGGCGTTCAGCTACATTCTCACGTATGGAACTTAGTATGTAGCACCTGTCTACCCCAGGAATTACTAGGCTATCGCTGGAATGAGCTTGGAGGCACTAGTCTTGTGTGCCGGGAGATTCCAATTACCTCTCCCAACACTTCCGTCAAACAGCGAGCCTAGGCCTTTTAGAAGTGAAAGGAACCAGCAGGCTGGATGGGGAGGTACAGGCCTTAAGCTCAACTCTCAGAAGTGTGTATGCAGGGGAGACAGATGTCTGCTACCCACTCTGACATGGGAGTTGGAAACTAGCTACACTCTGATTGAAGAAGGCCATTGGAAATCGCTGTATTCAACTCAGATACACAGGAGTTCAGGCCCAATGCTTACACATGCTTTTCCCGCAACCTCTCTCAGCCACTAACATTAGGATGTTAGCAGCTGCGCCTACAGTCAGGCAGGATGCGGGTGGGTTCTGCCATGTCCTCAGCACTCCCAGGGAAGCATGCCTAGAAGCCAGCTCTCAACTAGCTGCATTCTTATGGCAGTGTGAAGGTAGCAGTATTCTGAGTCAGGAGGTTCCAAGATTACCACTCTACTGCACCTGGAGATACCCTCCAGGTCTGCATTGTTAACTTGCGTCTCAGAAGCCTGTGGCAAACGTCTCTGGTGAAGACCTGCGAAACTCACTCTGCAGGCAGTGTGGAACTGTGAGGGACTGAGGGTGAGCTCAACTCTCAGAAGTAAGATGCTTTTGGACAAGGCGTTCAGCTACCTTCTCACGTATGGAACTTAGTATGTAGCAGCAGTCTACCACACGAATTACTAGGCAATCGCTGGAATGAGCTTGGAGGCCCTAGTCTTGTGTGCCGGGAGATTCCAATTACCTCTCCCAACACTTCCGTCAAACAGCGAGCCTAGGCCTTTTAGAAGTGAAAGGAACCAGCAGGCTGGATGGGGAGGTACAGGCCTTAAGCTCAACTCTCAGAAGTGTGTATGCAGGGGAGACAGATGTCTGCTACCCACTCTGACATGGGAGTTGGAAACTAGCTACACTCTGATTGAAGAAGGCCATTGGAAATCGCTGTATTCAACTCAGATACACAGGAGTTCAGGCCCAATGCTTACACATGCTTTTCCCGCAACCTCTCTCAGCCACTAACATTAGGATGTTAGCAGCTGCGCCTACAGTCAGGCAGGATGCGGGTGGGTTCTGCCCTGTCCTCAGCACTCCCAGGGAAGCATGCCTAGAAGCCAGCTCTCAACTAGCTGCATTCTTATGGCAGTGTGAAGGTAGCAGTATTCTGAGTCAGGAGGTTCCCAGATTACCACTCTACTGCACCTGGAGATACCCTCCAGGTCTGCATTGTTAACTTGCGTCTCAGAAGCCTCTGGCAAACGTCTCTGGTGAAGACGTCCGAAACTTACTCTGCAGGCAGTGTGGAACTGTGAGGGACTGAGGGTGAGCTCAACTCTCAGAAGTAAGATGTTTTTGGACAAGGCGTTCAACTACCTACTCACGTATGGAACTTAGTATGTAGCACCAGTCTACCCCAGGAATTACTAGGAAATTGCTTGATTGAGCTTGGAGGCACTCGTCTTGTGTGCCGGGAGATTCCAGTTACCTCTCCCAACACTTGCGTCAAGCAGCGAGCCTAGGCCTTTTGGAAGCGAAAGGTAGCGGCAGGCAGGATGTTGGGTTACAGGCCATAAGCTCAACTCTCAGAAGTGTGTATGCATGGGTGGCAGATGTCTGCTACCCACTCGGACATGGGAGTTGGAACCTAGCTACACTCCTATTGAAGAAGGACTTTGGAAATCGCTGTATTCAACTCAGATACACGGGAGTTCAGGCCCAATGCTTACACATGCTTTTCCCACAAACTATCCCAGCCACTAACAGAAGGAGGTTAGCAGGTAAGTCTACAGTCAGGCAGGATGCGGGAGGGTCCTGCCCTGTCCTCAGCTCTCACAGGGAAGCATGCCTTGAAGCCAGCTCTCAACTAGCTGCATTCTTATGACAGTGTGAAGGTAGCAGTATTCTGAGTAAGGAGGTTCCCAGATTACCACTCTACTGCACCTGGAGATACCCTCCAGGTCTGCATTGTTAACTTGCGTCTCAGAGGCCTCTGGCAAACGTCTCTGGTGAAGACGTGCGAAACTCACTCTGCAGGCAGTGTGGAACTGTGAGGGACTGAGGGTCAGCTCAACTCTCAGCAGTAAGATGTTTTTGGACAAGGCGTTCAAATACCTACTCACGTATGGAACTTAGTATGTAGCACCAGTCTACCCCAGGAATTACTGGGAAATCGCTGGATTGAGCTTGGAGGCACTAGTCTTGTTGCCGGGAGATTCCAGTTACCTCTCCCAACACTTCGGTGAAGCAGCGAGCCTAGGCCTTTTGGAAGCGAAAGCTAGCTGCAGGCAGGAGGTAGGGATACAGGCCATAAGCTCAACTCTCAGAAGTGTGTATACATGGGAGGCAGATGTCTGCTACCCACTCGTACATGCGAGTGGGAACCTACTACACTCTGATGAAAAAGGACTTTGGAAATCGCTGTATTCAACTCAGATACACGTGGGTTCAGGCACAACGATTCCACATGCTTTTCTCACAACCTTTCCCTGCCACTAACATGAGGACGTTAGCAGCTCCTTCTACAGTCAAGCAGGATGCGGGAGGGTTGTGCCCTGTCCTTAGCTCTCACAGGGAAGCATGTCTTGAAGCCAGCGGTCAACTAGCTGCATACTTATGGCAGGGTCAAGGTAGCAGTATTCTGAGACAGGAGGTTCCCAGATTACCACTCTACTGCACCTGGAGATACCCTCCAGGTCTGCATTGTTAACTTGCGTCTCAGAGGCCTCTGGCAAACGTCTCTGGTGAAGACGTGCGAAACTCACTCTGCAGGCAGTGTGGAACTGTGAGGGACTGAGGGTCAGCTCAACTCTCAGCAGTAAGATGTTTTTGGACAAGGCGTTCAAATACCTACTCACGTATGGAACTTAGTATGTAGCACCAGTCTACCCCAGGAATTACTAGGCAATCGCTTGATTGAGCTTGGAGGCACTCGTCTTGTGTGCCGGGAGATTCCAATTACCTCTCCCAACACTTGCGTCAAGCAGCGAGCCTAGGCCTTTTGGAAGCGAAAGGTAGCGGCAGGCACGATGTAGGGTTACAGGCCATAAGCTCAACTCTCAGAAGTGTGTATGCATGGGAGGCAGATGTCTGCTACCCACTCGGACATGGGAGTTGGAACCTAGCTACACTCCTATTGAAGAAGGATGTTGGAAATCGCTGTATTCAACTCAGATACTCGGGAGTTCAGGCCCAATGCTTACACATGCTTTTCCCACAACCTATCCCAGCCACTAACATTAGGATGTTAGCAGGTACGTCTACAGTCAGGCAGGATGCGGGAGGGTTCTGCCCTGTCCTCAGCTCTCACAGGGAAGCATGCCTAGAAGCCAGCTCTCAACTAGCTGCATTCTTATGACAGTGTGAAGGTAGCAGTATTCTGAGTAAGGCGGTTCCGAGATTACCACTCTACTGCACCTGGAGATACCCTCCAGGTCTGCATTGTTAACTTGCGTCTCAGAAGCCTGTGGCAAACGTCTCTGGTGAAGACCTGCGAAACTCACTCTGCAGGCAGTGTGGAACTGTGAGGGACTGAGGGTGAGCTCAACTCTCAGAAGTAAGATGCTTTTGGACAAGGCGTTCAGCTACATTCTCACGTATGGAACTTAGTATGTAGCACCTGTCTACCCCAGGAATTACTAGGCTATCGCTGGAATGAGCTTGGAGGCACTAGTCTTGTGTGCCGGGAGATTCCAATTACCTATCCCAACACTTCCGTCAAACAGCGAGCCTAGGCCTTTTAGAAGTGAAAGGAACCAGCAGGCTGGATGGGGAGGTACAGGCCTTAAGCTCAACTCTCAGAAGTGTGTATGCAGGGGAGACAGATGTCTGCTACCCACTCTTACATGGGAGTTGGAAACTACCTACACTCTGATTGAAGAAGGCCATTGGAAATCGCTGTATTCAACTCAGATACACAGGAGTTCAGGCCCAATGCTTACACATGCTTTTCCCGCAACCTCTCTCAGCCACTAACATTAGGATGTTAGCAGCTGCGCCTACAGTCAGGCAGGATGCGGGTGGGTTCTGCCCTGTCCTCAGCACTCCCAGGGAAGCATGCCTAGAAGCCAGCTCTCAACTAGCTGCATTCTTATGGCAGTGTGAAGGTAGCAGTATTCTGAGTAAGGAGGTTCCCAGATTACCACTCTACTGCACCTGGAGATACCCTCCAGGTCTGCATTGTTAACTTGCGTCTCAGAAGCCTCTGGCAAACGTCTCTGGTGAAGACGTCCGAAACTTACTCTGCAGGCAGTGTGGAACTGTGAGGGACTGAGGGTGAGCTCAACTCTCAGAAGTAAGATGTTTTTGGACAAGGCGTTCAACTACCTACTCACGTATGGAACTTAGTATGTAGCACCAGTCTACCCCAGGAATTACTAGGAAATCGCTTGATTGAGCTTGGAGGCACTCGTCTTGTGTGCCGGGAGATTCCAGTTACCTCTCCCAACACTTGCGTCAAGCAGCGAGCCTAGGCCTTTTGGAAGCGAAAGGTAGCGGCAGGCAGGATGTTGGGTTACAGGCCATAAGCTCAACTCTCAGAAGTGTGTATGCATGGGTGGCAGATGTCTGCTACCCACTCGGACATGGGAGTTGGAACCTAGCTACACTCCTATTGAAGAAGGACTTTGGAAATCGCTGTATTCAACTCACATACACGGGAGTTCAGGCCCAATGCTTACACATGCTTTTCCCACAAACTATCCCAGCCACTAACAGAAGGAGGTTAGCAGGTAAGTCTACAGTCAGGCAGGATGCGGGAGGGTCCTGCCCTGTCCTCAGCTCTCACAGGGAAGCATGCCTTGAAGCCAGCTCTCAACTAGCTGCATTCTTATGACAGTGTGAAGGTAGCAGTATTCTGAGTAAGGAGGTTCCCAGATTACCACTCTACTGCACCTGGAGATACCCTCCAGGTCTGCATTGTTAACTTGCGTCTCAGAGGCCTCTGGCAAACGTCTCTGGTGAAGACGTGCGAAACTCACTCTGCAGGCAGTGTGGAACTGTGAGGGACTGAGGGTCAGCTCAACTCTCAGCAGTAAGATGTTTTTGGACAAGGCGTTCAAATACCTACTCACGTATGGAACTTAGTATGTAGCACCTGCCTACCCCAGGAATTACTGGGAAATCGCTGGATTGAGCTTGGAGGCACTAGTCTTGTTGCCGGGAGATTCCAGTTACCTCTCCCAACACTTCGGTGAAGCAGCGAGCCTAGGCCTTTTGGAAGCGAAAGCTAGCTGCAGGCAGGAGGTAGGGATACAGGCCATAAGCTCAACTCTCAGAAGTGTGTATGCATGGGAGGCAGATGTCTGCTACCCACTCGTCCATGCGAGTGGGAACCTACTACACTCTGATGAAAAAGGACTTTGGAAATCGCTGTATTCAACTCAGATACACGTGGGTTCAGGCACAACGATTCCACATGCTTTTCTCACAACCTTTCCCTGCCACTAACATGAGGACGTTAGCAGCTCCTTCTACAGTCAAGCAGGATGCGGGAGGGTTGTGCCCTGTCCTTAGCTCTCACAGGGAAACATGTCTTGAAGCCAGCGGTCAACTAGCTGCATACTTATGGCAGGGTCAAGGTAGCAGTATTCTGAGACAGGAGGTTCCCAGATTACCACTCTACTGCACCTGGAGATACCCTCCAGGTCTGCATTGTTAACTTGCGTCTCAGAGGCCTCTGGCAAACGTCTCTGGTGAAGACGTGCGAAACTCACTCTGCAGGCAGTGTGGAACTGTGAGGGACTGAGGGTCAGCTCAACTCTCAGCAGTAAGATGTTTTTGGACAAGGCGTTCAAATACCTACTCACGTATGGAACTTAGTATGTAGCACCAGCTTACCCCAGGAATTACTAGGAAATCGCTTGATTGAGCTTGGAGGCACTAGTCTTGTGTGCCGGGAGATTCCAATTACCTCTCCCAACACTTCCGTCAAACAGCGAGCCTAGGCCTTTTAGAAGTGAAAGGAACCAGCAGGCTGGATGGGGAGGTACAGGCCTTAAGCTCAACTCTCAGAAGTGTGTATGCAGGGGAGACAGATGTCTGCTACCCACTCTGACATGGGAGTTGGAAACTACCTACACTCTGATTGAAGAAGGCCATTGGAAATCGCTGTATTCAACTCAGATACACAGGAGTTCAGGCCCAATGCTTACACATGCTTTTCCCGCAACCTCTCTCAGCCACTAACATTAGGATGTTACCAGCTGCGCCTACAGTCAGGCAGGATGCGGGTGGGTTCTGCCCTGTCCTCAGCACTCCCACGGAAGCATGCCTAGAAGCCAGCTCTCAACTAGCTGCATTCTTATGGCAGTGTGAAGGTAGCAGTATTCTGAGTCAGGAGGTTCCAAGATTACCACTCTACTGCACCTGGAGATACCCTCCAGGTCTGCATTGTTAACTTGCGTCTCAGAAGCCTGTGGCAAACGTCTCTGGTGAAGACCTGCGAAACTCACTCTGCAGGCAGTGTGGAACTGTGAGGGACTGAGGGTGAGCTCAACTCTCAGAAGTAAGATGCTTTTGGACAAGGCGTTCAGCTACCTTCTCACGTATGGAACTTAGTATGTAGCACCAGTCTACCACACGAATTACTAGGTAATCGCTGGAATGAGCTTGGAGGCCCTAGTCTTGTGTGCCGGGAGATTCCAATTACCTCTCCCAACACTTCCGTCAAACAGCGAGCCTAGGCCTTTTAGAAGTGAAAGGAACCAGCAGGCTGGATGGGGAGGTACAGGCCTTAAGCTCAACACTCAGAAGTGTGTATGCAGGGGAGACAGATGTCTGCTACCCACTCTGACATGGGAGTTGGAAACTACCTACACTCTGATTGAAGAAGGCCATTGGAAATCGCTGTTCAACTCAGATACACAGGAGTTCAGGCCCAATGCTTACACATGCTTTTCCCGCAACCTCTCTCAGCCACTAACATTAGGATGTTAGCAGCTGCGCCTACAGTCAGGCAGGATGCGGGTGGGTTCTGCCCTGTCCTCAGCACTCCCAGGGAAGCATGCCTAGAAGCCAGCTCTCAACTAGCTGCATTCTTATGGCAGTGTGAAGGTAGCAGTATTCTGAGTAAGGAGGTTCCCAGATTACCACTCTACTGCACCTGGAGATACCCTCCAGGTCTGCATTGTTAACTTGCGTCTCAGAAGCCTCTGGCAAACGTCTCTGGTGAAGACGTCCGAAACTCACTCTGCAGGCAGTGTGGAACTGTGAGGGACTGAGGGTGAGCTCAACTCTCAGAAGTAAGATGTTTTTGGACAAGGCGTTCAACTACCTACTCACGTATGGAACTTAGTATGTAGCACCAGTCTACCCCAGGAATTACTAGGAAATCGCTTGATTGAGCTTGGAGGCACTCGTCTTGTGTGCCGGGAGATTCCAGTTACTTCTCCCAACACTTGCGTCAAGCAGCGAGCCTAGGCATTTTGGAAGCGAAAGGTAGCGGCAGGCAGGATGTTGGGTTACAGGCCATAAGCTCAACTCTCAGAAGTGTGTATGCATGGGTGGCAGATGTCTGCTACCCACTCGGACATGGGAGTTGGAACATAGCTACACTCCTATTGAAGAAGGACTTTGGAAATCGCTGTATTCAACTCAGATACACGGGAGTTCAGGCCCAATGCTTACACATGCTTTTCCCACAAACTATCCCAGCCACTAACAGAAGGAGGTTAGCAGGTAAGTCTACACTCAGGCAGGATGCGGGAGGGTCCTGCCCTGTCCTCAGCTCTCACAGGGAAGCATGCCTTGAAGCCAGCTCTCAACTAGCTGCATTCTTATGACAGTGTGAAGGTAGCAGTATTCTGAGTAAGGAGGTTCCCAGATTACCACTCTACTGCACCTGGAGATACCCTCCAGGTCTGCATTGTTAACTTGCGTCTCAGAGGCCTCTGGCAAACGTCTCTGGTGAAGACGTGCGAAACTCACTCTGCAGGCAGTGTGGAACTGTGAGGGACTGAGGGTCAGCTCAACTCTCAGCAGTAAGATGTTTTTGGACAAGGCGTTCAAATACCTACTCACGTATGGAACTTAGTATGTAGCACCTGCCTACCCCAGGAATTACTGGGAAATCGCTGGATTGAGCTTGGAGGCACTAGTCTTGTTGCCGGGAGATTCCAGTTACCTCTCCCAACACTTCGGTGAAGCAGCGAGCCTAGGTCTTTTGGAACCGAAAGCTAGCTGCAGGCAGGAGGTAGGGATACAGGTCATAAGCTCAACTCTCAGAAGTGTGTATGCATGGGAGGCAGATATCTGCTACCCACTCGTACATGCGAGTGGGAACCTACTACACTCTGATGAAAAAGGACTTTGGAAATCGCTGTATTCAACTCAGATACACGTGGGTTCAGGCACAACGATTCCACATGCTTTTCTCACAACCTTTCCCTGCCACTAACATGAGGACGTTAGCAGCTCCTTCTACAGTCAAGCAGGATGCGGGAGGGTTGTGCCCTGTCCTTAGCTCTCACAGGGAAGAATGTCTTGAAGCCAGCGGTCAACTAGCTGCATACTTATGGCAGGGTCAAGGTAGCAGTATTCTGAGACAGGAGGTTCCCAGATTACCACCCTACTGCACCTGGAGATACCCTCCAGGTCTGCATTGTTAACTTGCGTCTCAGAGGCCTCTGGCAAACGTCTCTGGTGAAGACGTGCGAAACTCACTCTGCAGGCAGTGTGGAACTGTGAGGGACTGAGGGTCAGCTCAACTCTCAGCAGTAAGATGTTTTTGGACAAGGCGTTCAAATACCTACTCACGTATGGAACTTAGTATGTAGCACCAGTCTACCCCAGGAATTACTAGGAAATCGCTTGATTGAGCTTGGAGGCACTCGTCTTGCGTGCCGGGAGAGTCCAATTACCTCTCCCAACACTTGCGTCAAGCAGCGAGCCTAGGCCTTTTGGAAGCGAAAGGTAGCGGCAGGCACGATGTAGGGTTACAGGCCATAAGCTCAACTCTCAGAAGTGTGTATGCATGGGAGGCAGATGTCTGCTACCCACTCGGACATGGGAGTTGGAACCTAGCTACACTCCTATTGAAGAAGGATGTTGGAAATCGCTGTATTCAACTCAGATACTCGGGAGTTCAGGCCCAATGCTTACACATGCTTTTCCCACAACCTATCCCAGCCACTAACATTAGGATGTTAGCAGCTGCGCCTACAGTCAGGCAGGATGCGGGAGGGTTCTGCCCTGTCCTCAGCTCTCACAGGGAAGCATGCCTAGAAGCCAGCTCTCAACTAGCTGCATTCTTATGACAGTGTGAAGGTAGCAGTATTCTGAGTAAGGCGGTTCCGAGATTACCACTCTACTGCACCTGGAGATACCCTCCAGGTCTGCATTGTTAACTTGCGTCTCAGAAGCCTGTGGCAAACGTCTCTGGTGAAGACCTGCGAAACTCACTCTGCAGGCAGTGTGGAACTGTGAGGGACTGAGGGTGAGCTCAACTCTCAGAAGTAAGATGCTTTTGGACAAGGCGTTCAGCTACATTCTCACGTATGGAACTTAGTATGTAGCACCTGTCTACCGCAGGAATTACTAGGCAATCGCTGGAATGAGATTGGAGGCACTAGTCTTGTGTGCCGGGAGATTCCAATTACCTCTCCCAACACTTCCGTCAAACAGCGAGCCTAGGCCTTTTAGAAGTGAAAGGAACCAGCAGGCTGGATGGGGAGGTACAGGCCTTAAGCTCAACTCTCAGAAGTGTGTATGCAGGGGAGACAGATGTCTGCTACCCACTCTGACATGGGAGTTGGAAACTACCTACACTCTGATTGAAGAAGGCCATTGGAAATCGCTGTATTCAACTCAGATACACAGGAGTTCAGGCCCAATGCTTACACATGCTTTTCCCGCAACCTCTCTCAGCCACTAACATTAGGATGTTAGCAGCTGCGCCTACAGTCAGGCAGGATGCGGGTGGGTTCTGCCCTGTCCTCAGCACTCCCAGGGAAGCATGCCTAGAAGCCAGCTCTCAACTAGCTGCATTCTTATGGCAGTGTGAAGGTAGCAGTATTCTGAGTAAGGAGGTTCCCAGATTACCACTCTACTGCACCTGGAGATACCCTCCAGGTCTGCATTGTTAACTTGCGTCTCAGAAGCCTGTGGCAAACGTCTCTGGTGAAGACGTCCGAAACTCACTCTGCAGGCAGTTTGGAACTGTGAGGGACTGAGGGTGAGCTCAACTCTCAGAAGTAAGATGTTTTTGGACAAGGCGTTCAACTACCTACTCACGTATGGAACTTAGTATGTAGCACCAGTCTACCCCAGGAATTACTAGGAAATCGCTTGATTGAGCTTGGAGGCACTCGTCTTGTGTGCCGGGAGATTCCAGTTACCTCTCCCAACACTTGCGTCAAGCAGCGAGCCTAGGCCTTTTGGAAGCGAAAGGTAGCGGCAGGCAGGATGTTGGGTTACAGGCCATAAGCTCAACTCTCAGAAGTGTGTATGCATGGGTGGCAGATGTCTGCTACCCACTCGGACATGGGAGTTGGAACCTAGCTACACTCCTATTGAAGAAGGACTTTGGAAATCGCTGTATTCAACTCAGATACACGGGAGTTCAGGCCCAATGCTTACACATGCTTTTCCCACAAACTATCCCAGCCACTAACAGAAGGAGGTTAGCAGGTACGTCTACAGTCAGGCAGGATGCGGGAGGGTTCTGCCCTGTCCTCAGCTCTCACAGGGAAGCATGCCTAGAAGCCAGCTCTCAACTAGCTGCATTCTTATGACAGTGTGAAGGTAGCAGTATTCTGAGTAAGGCGGTTCCGAGATTACCACTCTACTGCACCTGGAGATACCCTCCAGGTCTGCATTGTTAACTTGCGTCTCAGAAGCCTGTGGCAAACGTCTCTGGTGAAGACCTGCGAAACTCACTCTGCAGGCAGTGTGGAACTGTGAGGGACTGAGGGTGAGCTCAACTCTCAGAAGTAAGATGCTTTTGGACAAGGCGTTCAGCTACATTCTCACGTATGGAACTTAGTATCTAGCACCTGTCTACCCCAGGAATTACTAGGCAATCGCTGGAATGAGCTTGGAGGCACTAGTCTTGTGTGCCGGGAGATTCCAATTACCTCTCCCAACACTTCCGTCAAACAGCGAGCCTAGGCCTTTTAGAAGTCAAAGGAACCAGCAGGCTGGATGGGGAGGTACAGGCCTTAAGCTCAACTCTCAGAAGTGTGTATGCAGGGGTGACAGATGTCTGCTACCCACTCTGACATGGGAGTTGGAAACTAGCTACACTCTGATTGAAGAAGGCCATTGGAAATCTCTGTATTCAACTCAGATACACAGGAGTTCAGGCCCAATGCTTACACATGCTTTTCCCGCAACCTCTCTCAGCCACTAACATTAGGATGTTAGCAGCTGCGCCTACAGTCAGGCAGGATGCGGGTGGGTTCTGCCATGTCCTCAGCACTCCCAGGGAAGCATGCCTAGAAGCCAGCTCTCAACTAGCTGCATTCTTATGGCAGTGTGAAGGTAGCAGTATTCTGAGTCAGGAGGTTCCAAGATTACCACTCTACTGCACCTGGAGATACCCTCCAGGTCTGCATTGTTAACTTGCGTCTTAGAAGCCTGTGGCAAACGTCTCTGGTGAAGACCTGCGAAACTCACTCTGCAGGCAGTGTGGAACTGTGAGGGACTGAGGGTGAGCTCAACTCTCAGAAGTAAGATGCTTTTGGACAAGGCGTTCAGCTACCTTCTCACGTATGGAACTTAGTATGTAGCAGCAGTCTACCACACGAATTACTAGGCAATCGCTGGAATGAGCTTGGAGGCCCTAGTCTTGTGTGCCGGGAGATTCCAATTACCTCTCCCAACACTTCCGTCAAACAGCGAGCCTAGGCCTTTTAGAAGTGAAAGGAACCAGCAGGCTGGATGGGGAGGTACAGGCCTTAAGCTCAACTCTCAGAAGTGTGTATGCAGGGGAGACAGATGTCTGCTACCCACTCTGACATGGGAGTTGGAAACTACCTACACTCTGATTGAAGAAGGCCATTGGAAATCGCTATATTCAACTCAGATACACAGGAGTTCAGGCCCAATGCTTACACATGCTTTTCCCGCAACCTCTCTCAGCCACTAACATTAGGATGTTAGCAGCTGCGCCTACAGTCAGGCAGGATGCGGGTGGGTTCTGCCCTGTCCTCAGCACTCCCAGGGAAGCATGCCTAGAAGCCAGCTCTCAACTAGCTGCATTCTTATGGCAGTGTGAAGGTAGCAGTATTCTGAGTAAGGAGGTTCCCAGATTACCACTCTACTGCACCTGGAGATACCCTCCAGGTCTGCATTGTTAACTTGCGTCTCAGAAGCCTCTGGCAAACGTCTCTGGTGAAGACGTCCGAAACTCACTCGGCAGGCAGTGTGGAACTGTGAGGGACTGAGGGTGAGCTCAACTCTCAGAAGTAAGATGTTTTTGGACAAGGCGTTCAACTACCTACTCACGTATGGAACTTAGTATGTAGCAGCAGTCTACCCCAGGAATTACTAGGAAATCGCTTGATTGAGCTTGGAGGCACTCGTCTTGTGTGCCGGGAGATTCCAGTTACCTCTCCCAACACTTGCGTCAAGCAGCGAGCCTAGGCATTTTGGAAGCGAAAGGTAGCGGCAGGCAGGATGTTGGGTTACAGGCCATAAGCTCAACTCTCAGAAGTGTTTATGCATGGGTGGCAGATGTCTGCTACCCACTCGGACATGGGAGTTGGAACCTAGCTACACTCCTATTGAAGAAGGACTTTGGAAATCGCTGTATTCAACTCAGATACACGGGAGTTCAGGCCCAATGCTTACACATGCTTTTCCCACAAACTATCCCAGCCACTAAAAGAAGGAGGTTAGCATTTAAGTCTACAGTCAGGCAGGATGCGGGAGGGTCCTGCCCTGTCCTCAGCTCTCACAGGGAAGCATGCCTTGAAGCCAGCTCTCAACTAGCTGCATTCTTATGACAGTGTGAAGGTAGCAGTATTCTGAGTAAGGAGGTTCCCAGATTACCACTCTACTGCACCTGGAGATACCCTCCAGGTCTGCATTGTTAACTTGCGTGTCAGAGGCCTCTGGCAAACGTCTCTGGTGAAGACGTGCGAAACTCACTCTGCAGGCAGTGTGGAACTGTGAGGGACTGAGGGTCAGCTCAACTCTCAGCAGTAAGATGTTTTTGGACAAGGCGTTCAAATACCTACTCACGTATGGAACTTAGTATGTAGCACCAGTCTACCCCAGGAATTACTGGGAAATCGCTGGATTGAGCTTGGAGGCACTAGTCTTGTTGCCGGGAGATTCCAGTTACCTCTCCCAACACTTCGGTGAAGCAGCGAGCCTAGGCCTTTTGGAAGCGAAAGCTAGCTGCAGGCAGGAAGTAGGGTTACAGGGCATAAGCTCAACTCTCAGAAGTGTGTATGCATGGGAGGCAGATGTCTGCTACCCACTCGTACATGCGAGTGGGAACCTACTACACTCTGATGAAAAAGGACTTTGGAAATCGCTGTATTCAATTCAGATACACCTGGGTTCAGGCACAACGATTCCACATGCTTTTCTCACAACCTTTCCCTGCCACTAACATGAGGACGTTAGCAGCTCCTTCTACAGTCAAGCAGGATGCGGGAGGGTTGTGCCCTGTCCTTAGCTCTCACAGGGAAGCATGTCTTGAAGCCAGCGGTCAACTAGCTGCATACTTATGGCAGGGTGAAGGTAGCAGTATTCTGAGACAGGAGGTTCCCAGATTACCACTCTACTGCACCTGGAGATACCCTCCAGGTCTGCATTGTTAACTTGCGTCTCAGAGGCCTCTGGCAAACGTCTCTGGTGAAGACGTGCAAAACTCACTCTGCAGGCAGTGTGGAACTGTGAGGGACTGAGGGTCAGCTCAACTCTCAGCAGTAAGATGTTTTTGGACAAGGCGTTCAAATACCTACTCACGTATGGAACTTAGTATGTAGCACCAGTCTACCCCAGGAATTACTAGGAAATCGCTTGATTGAGCTTGGAGGCACTCGTCTTGTGTGCCGGGAGATTCCAATTACCTCTCCCAACACTTGCGTCAAGCAGCGAGCCTAGGCCTTTTGGAAGCGAAAGGTAGCGGCAGGCACGATGTAGGGTTACAGGCCATAAGCTCAACTCTCAGAAGTGTGTATGCATGGGAGGCAGATGTCTGCTACCCACTCGGACATGGGAGTTGGAACCTAGCTACACTCCTATTGAAGAAGGATGTTGGAAATCGCTGTATTCAACTCAGATACACAGGAGTTCAGGCCCAATGCTTACACATGCTTTTCCCGCAACCTCTCTCAGCCACTAACATTAGGATGTTAGCAGCTGCGCCTACAGTCAGGCAGGATGCGGGTGGGTTCTGCCATGTCCTCAGCACTCCCAGGGAAGCATGCCTAGAAGCCAGCTCTCAACTAGCTACATTCTTATGGCAGTGTGAAGGTAGCAGTATTCTGAGTCAGGAGGTTCCAAGATTACCACTCTACTGCACCTGGAGATACCCTCCAGGTCTACATTGTTAACTTGCGTCTCAGAAGCCTCTGGCAAACGTCTCTGGTGAAGACCTGCAAAACTCACTCTGCAGGCAGTGTGGAACTGTGAGGGACTGAGGGTGAGCTCAACTCTCAGAAGTAAGATGCTTTTGGACAAGGCGTTCAGCTACCTTCTCACGTATGGAACTTAGTATGTAGCACCAGTCTACCACACGAATTACTAGGCAATCGCTGGAATGAGCTTGGAGGCCCTAGTCTTGTGTGCCGGGAGATTCCAATTACCTCTCCCAACACTTCCGTCAAACAGCGAGCCTAGACCTTTTAGAAGTGAAAGGAACCAGCAGGCTGGATGGGGAGGTACAGGCCTTAAGCTCAACTCTCAGAAGTGTGTATGCAGGGGAGACAGATGTCTGCTACCCACTCTGACATGGGAGTTGGAAACTAGCTACACTCTGATTGAAGAAGGCCATTGGAAATCGCTGTATTCAACTCAGATACACAGGAGTTCAGGCCCAATGCTTACACATGCTTTTCCCGCAACCTCTCTCAGCCACTAACATTAGGATGTTAGCAGCTGCGCCTACAGTCAGGCAGGATGCGGGTGGGTTCTGCCCTGTCCTCAGCACTCCCAGGGAAGCATGCCTAGAAGCCAGCTCTCAACTAGCTGCATTCTTATGGCAGTGTGAAGGTAGCAGTATTCTGAGTAAGGAGGTTCCCAGATTACCACTCTACTGCACCTGGAGATACCCTCCAGGTCTGCATTGTTAACTTGCGTCTCAGAAGCCTCTGGCAAACGTCTCTGGTGAAGACGTCCGAAACTCACTCTGCAGGCAGTGTGGAACTGTGAGGGACTGAGGGTGAGCTCAACTCTCAGAAGTAAGATGTTTTTGGACAAGGCGTTCAACTACCTACTCACGTATGGAACTTAGTATGTAGCACCAGTCTACCCCAGGAATTACTAGGAAATCGCTTGATTGAGCTTGGAGGCACTCGTCTTGTGTGCCGGGAGATTCCAGTTACCTCTCCCAACACTTGCGTCAAGCAGCGAGCCTAGGCCTTTTGGAAGCGAAAGCTAGCTGCAGGCAGGAGGTAGGGATACAGGCCATAAGCTCTACTCTCAGAAGTGTGTATGCATGGGAGGCAGATGTCTGCTACCCACTCGTACATGCGAGTGGGAACCTACTACACTCTGATGAAAAAGGACTTTGGAAATCGCTGTATTCAACTCAGATACACGTGGGTTCAGGCACAACGATTCCACATGCTTTTCTCACAACCTTTCCCTGCCACTAACATGAGGAGGTTAGCAGCTCCTTCTACAGTCAAGCAGGATGCGGGAGGGTTGTGCCCTGTCCTTAGCTCTCACAGGGAAGCATGTCTTGAAGCCAGCGGTCAACTAGCTGCATACTTATGGCAGGGTCAAGGTAGCAGTATTCTGAGACAGGAGGTTCCCAGATTACCACTCTACTGCACCTGGAGATACCCTCCAGGTCTGCATTGTTAACTTGCGTCTCAGAGGCCTCTGGCAAACGTCTCTGGTGAAGACGTGCGAAACTCACTCTGCAGGCAGTGTGGAACTGTGAGGGACTGAGGGTCAGCTCAACTCTCAGCAGTAAGATGTTTTTGGACAAGGCGTTCAAATACCTACTCACGTATGGAACTTAGTATGTAGCACCAGTCTACCCCAGGAATTACTAGGAAATCGCTTGATTGAGCTTGGAGGCACTCGTCTTGTGTGCCGGGAGATTCCAGTTACCTCTCCCAACACTTGCGTCAAGCAGCGAGCCTAGGCCTTTTGGAAGCGAAAGGTAGCGGCAGGCAGGATGTTGGGTTACAGGCCATAAGCTCAACTCTCAGAAGTGTGTATGCATGGGTGGCAGATGTCTGCTACCCACTCGGACATGGGAGTTGGAACCTAGCTACACTCCTATTGAAGAAGGACTTTGGAAATCGCTGTATTCAACTCAGATACACGGGAGTTCAGGCCCAATGCTTACACATGCTTTTCCCACAACCTATCCCAGCCACTAACAGAAGGAGGTTAGCAGGTAAGTCTACAGTCAGGCAGGATGCGGGAGGGTCCTGCCCTGTCCTCAGCTCTCACAGGGAAGCATGCCTAGAAGCCAGCTCTCAACTAGCTGCATTCTTTTGACAGTGTGAAGGTAGCAGTATTCTGAGTAAGGCGGTTCCGAGATTACCACTCTACTGCACCTGGAGATACCCTCCAGGTCTGCATTGTTAACTTGCGTCTCAGAAGCCTGTGGCAAACGTCTCTGGTGAAGACCTGCGAAACTCACTCTGCAGGCAGTGTGGAACTGTGAGGGACTGAGGGTGAGCTCAACTCTCAGAAGTAAGATGCTTTTGGACAAGGCGTTCAGCTACATTCTCACGTATGGAACTTAGTATGTAGCACCTGTCTACCCCAGGAATTACTAGGCTATCGCTGGAATGAGCTTGGAGGCACTAGTCTTGTGTGCCGGGAGATTCCAATTACCTCTCCCAACACTTCCGTCAAACAGCGAGCCTAGGCCTTTTAGAAGTGAAAGGAACCAGCAGGCTGGATGGGGAGGTACAGGCCTTAAGCTCAACTCTCAGAAGTGTGTATGCAGGGGAGACAGATGTCTGCTACCCACTCTGACATGGGAGTTGGAAACTACCTACACTCTGATTGAAGAAGGCCATTGGAATTCGCTGTATTCAACTCAGATACACAGGAGTTCAGGCCCAATGCTTACACATGCTTTTCCCGCAACCTCTCTCAGCCACTAACATTAGGATGTTAGCAGCTGCGCCTACAGTCAGGCAGGATGCGGGTGGGTTCTGCCATGTCCTCAGCACTCCCAGGGAAGCATGCCTAGAAGCCAGCTCTCAACTAGCTGCATTCTTATGGCAGTGTGAAGGTAGCAGTATTCTGAGTCAGGAGGTTCCAAGATTACCACTCTACTGCACCTGGAGATACCCTCCAGGTCTGCACTGTTAACTTGCGTCTCAGAAGCCTGTGGCAAACGTCTCTGGTGAAGACCTGCGAAACTCACTCTGCAGGCAGTGTGGAACTGTGAGGGACTGAGGGTGAGCTCAACTCTCAGAAGTAAGATGCTTTTGGACAAGGCGTTCAGCTACCTTCTCACGTATGGAACTTAGTATGTAGCACCTGTCTACCACACGAATTAATAGGCAATCGCTGGAATGAGCTTGGAGGCACTAGTCTTGTGTGCCGGGAGATTCCAATTACCTCTCCCAACACTTCCGTCAAACAGCGAGCCTAGGCCTTTTAGAAGTGAAAGGAACCAGCAGGCTGGATGGGGAGGTACAGGCCTTAAGCTCAACTCTCAGAAGTGTGTATGCAGGGGAGACAGATGTCTGCTACCCACTCTGACATGGGAGTTGGAAACTACCTACACTCTGATTGAAGAAGGCCATTGGAAATCGCTGTATTCAACTCAGATACACAGGAGTTCAGGCCCAATGCTTACACATGCTTTTCCCGCAACCTCTCTCAGCCACTAACATTAGGATGTTAGCAGCTGCGCCTACAGTCAGGCAGGATGCGGGTGGGTTCTGCCCTGTCCTCAGCACTCCCAGGGAAGCATGCCTAGAAGCCAGCTCTCAACTAGCTGCATTCTTATGGCAGTGTGAAGGTAGCAGTATTCTGAGTAAGGAGGTTCCCAGATTACCACTCTACTGCACCTGGAGATACCCTCCAGGTCTGCATTGTTAACTTGCGTCTCAGAAGCCTCTGGCAAACGTCTCTGGTGAAGACGTCCGAAACTCACTCTGCAGGCAGTGTGGAACTGTGAGGGACTGAGGGTGAGCTCAACTCTCAGAAGTAAGATGTTTTTGGACAAGGCGTTCAACTACCTACTCACGTATGGAACTTAGTATGTAGCACCAGTCTACCCCAGGAATTACTAGGAAATCGCTTGATTGAGCTTGGAGGCACTCGTCTTGTGTGCCGGGAGATTCCAGTTACCTCTCCCAACACTTGCGTCAAGCAGCGAGCCTAGGCCTTTTGGAAGCGAAAGGTAGCGGCAGGCAGGATGTTGGGTTACAGGCCATAAGCTCAACTCTCAGAAGTGTGTATGCATGGGTGGCAGATGTCTGCTACCCACTCGGACATGGGAGTTGGAACCTAGCTACACTCCTATTGAAGAAGGACTTTGGAAATCGCTGTATTCAACTCAGATACACGGGAGTTCAGGCCCAATGCTTACACATGCTTTTCCCACAAACTATCCCAGCCACTAACAGAAGGAGGTTAGCAGGTAAGTCTACAGTCAGGCAGGATGCGGGAGGGTCCTGCCCTGTCCTCAGCTCTCACAGGGAAGCATGCCTAGAAGCCAGCTCTCAACTAGCTGCATTCTTATGACAGTGTGAAGGTAGCAGTATTCTGAGTAAGGCGGTTCCGAGATTACCACTCTACTGCACCTGGAGATACCCTCCAGGTCTGCATTGTTAACTTGCGTCTCAGAAGCCTGTGGCAAACGTCTCTGGTGAAGACCTGCGAAACTCACTCTGCAGGCAGTGTGGAACTGTGAGGGACTGAGGGTGAGCTCAACTCTCAGAAGTAAGATGCTTTTGGACAAGGCGTTCAGCTACATTCTCACGTATGGAACTTAGTATGTAGCACCTGTCTACCCCAGGAATTACTAGGCTATCGCTGGAATGAGCTTGGAGGCACTAGTCTTGTGTGCCGGGAGATTCCAATTACCTCTCCCAACACTTCCGTCAAACAGCGAGCCTAGGCCTTTTAGAAGTGAAAGGAACCAGCAGGCTGGATGGGGAGGTACAGGCCTTAAGCTCAACTCTCAGAAGTGTGTATGCAGGGGAGACAGATGTCTGCTACCCACTCTGACATGGGAGTTGGAAACTACCTACACTCTGATTGAAGAAGGCCATTGGAAATCGCTGTATTCAACTCAGATACACAGGAGTTCAGGCCCAATGCTTACACATGCTTTTCCCGCAACCTCTCTCAGCCACTAACATTAGGATGTTAGCAGCTGCGCCTACAGTCAGGCAGGATGCGGGTGGGTTCTGCCCTGTCCTCAGCACTCCCAGGGAAGCATGCCTAGAAGCCAGCTCTCAACTAGCTGCATTCTTATGGCAGTGTGAAGGTAGCAGTATTCTGAGTAAGGAGGTTCCCAGATTACCACTCTACTTCACCTGGAGATACCCTCCAGGTCTGCATTGTTAACTTGCGTCTCAGAAGCCTCTGGCAAACGTCTCTGGTGAAGACGTCCGAAACTCACTCTGCAGGCAGTGTGGAACTGTGAGGGACTGAGGGTGAGCTCAACTCTCAGAAGTAAGATGTTTTTGGACAAGGCGTTCAACTACCTACTCACGTATGGAACTTAGTATGTAGCACCAGTCTACCCCAGGAATTACTAGGAAATCGCTTGATTGAGCTTGGAGGCACTCGTCTTGTGTGCCGGGAGATTCCAGTTACCTCTCCCAACACTTGCGTCAAGCAGCGAGCCTAGGCCTTTTGGAAGCGAAAGGTAGCGGCAGGCAGGATGTTGGGTTACAGGCCATAAGCTCAACTCTCAGAAGTGTGTATGCATGGGTGGCAGATGTCTGCTACCCACTCGGACATGGGAGTTGGAACCTAGCTACACTCCTATTGAAGAAGGACTTTGGAAATCGCTGTATTCAACTCAGATACACGGGAGTTCAGGCCCAATGCTTACACATGCTTTTCCCACAAACTATCCCAGCCACTAACAGAAGGAGGTTAGC
Organism: Canis lupus baileyi; assembly: GCF_048164855.1. Classification (NCBI taxonomy): domain Eukaryota; kingdom Metazoa; phylum Chordata; class Mammalia; order Carnivora; family Canidae; genus Canis; species Canis lupus. The sequence continues at coordinate 1,295,995 of NW_027326457.1, read as the reverse complement.
AGGTAAGTCTACAGTCAGGCAGGATGCGGGAGGGTCCTGCCCTGTCCTCAGCTCTCACAGGGAAGCATGCCTAGAAGCCAGCTCTCAACTAGCTGCATTCTTATGACAGTGTGAAGGTAGCAGTATTCTGAGTAAGGCGGTTCCGAGATTACCACTCTACTGCACCTGGAGATACCCTCCAGGTCTGCATTGTTAACTTGCGTCTCAGAAGCCTGTGGCAAACGTCTCTGGTGAAGACCTGCGAAACTCACTCTGCAGGCAGTGTGGAACTGTGAGGGACTGAGGGTGAGCTCAACTCTCAGAAGTAAGATGCTTTTGGACAAGGCGTTCAGCTACATTCTCACGTATGGAACTTAGTATGTAGCACCTGTCTACCCCAGGAATTACTAGGCTATCGCTGGAATGAGCTTGGAGGCACTAGTCTTGTGTGCCGGGAGATTCCAATTACCTCTCCCAACACTTCCGTCAAACAGCGAGCCTAGGCCTTTTAGAAGTGAAAGGAACCAGCAGGCTGGATGGGGAGGTACAGGCCTTAAGCTCAACTCTCAGAAGTGTGTATGCAGGGGAGACAGATGTCTGCTACCCACTCTGACATGGGAGTTGGAAACTACCTACACTCTGATTGAAGAAGGCCATTGGAAATCGCTGTATTCAACTCAGATACACAGGAGTTCAGGCCCAATGCTTACACATGCTTTTCCCGCAACCTCTCTCAGCCACTAACATTAGGATGTTAGCAGCTGCGCCTACAGTCAGGCAGGATGCGGGTGGGTTCTGCCGTGTCCTCAGCACTCCCAGGGAAGCATGCCTAGAAGCCAGCTCTCAACTAGCTGCATTCTTATGGCAGTGTGAAGGTAGCAGTATTCTGAGTAAGGAGGTTCCCAGATTACCACTCTACTGCACCTGGAGATACCCTCCAGGTCTGCATTGTTAACTTGCGTCTCAGAAGCCTCTGGCAAACGTCTCTGGTGAAGACGTCCGAAACTCACTCTGCAGGCAGTGTGGAACTGTGAGGGACTGAGGGTGAGCTCAACTCTCAGAAGTAAGATGTTTTTGGACAAGGCGTTCAACTACCTACTCACGTATGGAACTTAGTATGTAGCACCAGTCTACCCCAGGAATTACTAGGAAATCGCTTGATTGAGCTTGGAGGCACTCGTCTTGTGTGCCGGGAGATTCCAGTTACCTCTCCCAACACTTGCGTCAAGCAGCGAGCCTAGGCCTTTTGGAAGCGAAAGGTAGCGGCAGGCAGGATGTTGGGTTACAGGCCATAAGCTCAACTCTCAGAAGTGTGTATGCATGGGTGGCAGATGTCTGCTACCCACTCGGACATGGGAGTTGGAACCTAGCTACACTCCTATTGAAGAAGGACTTTGGAAATCGCTGTATTCAACTCAGATACACGGGAGTTCAGGCCCAATGCTTACACATGCTTTTCCCACAAACTATCCCAGCCACTAACAGAAGGAGGTTAGCAGGTAAGTCTACAGTCAGGCAGGATGCGGGAGGGTCCTGCCCTGTCCTCAGCTCTCACAGGGAAGCATGCCTTGAAGCCAGCTCTCAACTAGCTGCATTCTTATGACAGTGTGAAGGTAGCAGTATTCTGAGTAAGGAGGTTCCCAGATTACCACTCTACTGCACCTGGAGATACCCTCCAGGTCTGCCTTGTTAACTTGCGTCTTAGAAGCCTGTGGCAAACGTCTCTGGTGAAGACCTGCGAAACTCACTCTGCAGGCAGTGTGGAACTGTGAGGGACTGAGGGTGAGCTCAACTCTCAGAAGTAAGATGCTTTTGGACAAGGCGTTCAGCTACCTTCTCACGTATGGAACTTAGTATGTAGCAGCAGTCTACCACACGAATTACTAGGCAATCGCTGGAATGAGCTTGGAGGCCCTAGTCTTGTGTGCCGGGAGATTCCAATTACCTCTCCCAACACTTCCGTCAAACAGCGAGCCTAGGCCTTTTAGAAGTGAAAGGAACCAGCAGGCTGGATGGGGAGGTACAGGCCTTAAGCTCAACTCTCAGAAGTGTGTATGCAGGGGAGACAGATGTCTGCTACCCACTCTGACATGGGAGTTGGAAACTACCTACACTCTGATTGAAGAAGGCCATTGGAAATCGCTGTATTCAACTCAGATACACAGGAGTTCAGGCCCAATGCTTACACATGCTTTTCCCGCAACCTCTCTCAGCCACTAACATTAGGATGTTAGCAGCTGCGCCTACAGTCAGGCAGGATGCGGGTGGGTTCTGCCCTGTCCTCAGCACTCCCAGGGAAGCATGTCTTGAAGCCAGCGGTCAACTAGCTGCATACTTATGGCAGGGTCAAGGTAGCAGTATTCTGAGACAGGAGGTTCCCAGATTACCACTCTACTGCACCTGGAGATACCCTCCAGGTCTGCATTGTTAACTTGCGTCTCAGAGGCCTCTGGCAAACGTCTCTGGTGAAGACGTGCGAAACTCACTCTGCAGGCAGTGTGGAACTGTGAGGGACTGAGGGTCAGCTCAACTCTCAGCAGTAAGATGTTTTTGGACAAGGCGTTCAAATACCTACTCACGTATGGAACTTAGTATGTAGCACCAGTCTACCCCAGGAATTACTAGGCAATCGCTTGATTGAGCTTGGAGGCACTCGTCTTGTGTGCCGGGAGATTCCAAATACCTCTCCCAACACTTGCGTCAAGCAGCGAGCCTAGGCCTTTTGGAAGCGAAAGGTAGCGGCAGGCACGATGTAGGGTTACAGGCCATAAGCTCAACTCTCAGAAGTGTGTATGCATGGGAGGCAGATGTCTGCTACCCACTCGGACATGGGAGTTGGAACCTAGCTACACTCCTATTGAAGAAGGACTTTGGAAATCGCTGTATTCAACTCAGACACACGGGAGTTCAGGCCCAATGCTTACACATGCTTTTCCCACAAACTATCCCAGCCACTAACAGAAGGAGGTTAGCAGGTAAGTCTACAGTCAGGCAGGATGCGGGAGGGTCCTGCCCTGTCCTCCGCTCTCACAGGGAAGCATGCCTTGAAGCCAGCTCTCAACTAGCTGCATTCTTATGACAGTGTGAAGGTAGCAGTATTCTGAGTAAGGAGGTTCCCAGATTACCACTCTACTGCACCTGGAGATACCCTCCAGGTCTGCATTGTTAACTTGCGTCTCAGAGGCCTCTGGCAAACGTCTCTGGTGAAGACGTGCGAAACTCACTCTGCAGGCAGTGTGGAACTGTGAGGGACTGAGGGTCAGCTCAACTCTCAGCAGTAAGATGTTTTTGGACAAGGCGTTCAAATACCTACTCACGTATGGAACTTAGAATGTAGCACCAGTCTACCCCAGGAATTACTGGGAAATCGCTGGATTGAGCTTGGAGGCACTAGTCTTGTTGCCGGGAGATTCCAGTTACCTCTCCCAACACTTCGGTGAAGCAGCGAGCCTAGGCCTTTTGGAAGCGAAAGCTAGCTGCAGGCAGGAGGTAGGGATACAGGCCATAAGCTCAACTCTCAGAAGTGTGTATGCATGGGAGGCAGATGTCTGCTACCCACTCGTACATGCGAGTGGGAACCTACTACACTCTGATGAAAAAGGACTTTGGAAATCGCTGTATTCAACTCAGATACACGTGGGTTCAGGCACAACGATTCCACATGCTTTTCTCACAACCTTTCCCTGCCACTAACATGAGGACGTTAGCAGCTCCTTCTACAGTCAAGCAGGATGCGGGAGGGTTGTGCCCTGTCCTTAGCTCTCACAAGGAAGCATGTCTTGAAGCCAGCGGTCAACTAGCTGCATACTTATGGCAGGGTCAAGGTAGCAGTATTCTGAGACAGGAGGTTCCCAGATTACCACTCTACTGCACCTGGAGATACCCTCCAGGTCTGCATTGTTAACTTGCGTCTCAGAGGCCTCTGGCAAACGTCTCTGGTGAAGACGTGCGAAACTCACTCGGCAGGCAGTGTGGAACTGTGAGGGACTGAGGGTCAGCTCAACTCTCAGCAGTAAGATGTTTTTGGACAAGGCGTTCAAATACCTACTCACGTATGGAACTTAGTATGTAGCACCAGTCTACCCCAGGAATTACTAGGCAATCACTTGATTGAGCTTGGAGGCCCTAGTCTTGTGTGCCGGGAGATTCCAATTACCTCTCCCAACACTTGCGTCAAGCAGCGAGCCTAGGCCTTTTGGAAGCGAAAGGTAGCCGCAGGCACGATGTAGGGTTACAGGCCATAAGCTCAACTCTCAGAAGTGTGTATGCATGGGAGACAGATGTCTGCTACCCACTCGGACATGGGAGTTGGAACCTAGCTACACTCCTATTGAAGAAGGATGTTGGAAATCGCTGTATTCAACTCAGATACTCGGGAGTTCAGGCCCAATGCTTACACATGCTTTTCCCACAACCTATCCCAGCCACTAACAGAAGGAGGTTAGCAGGTACGTCTACAGTCAGGCAGGATGCGGGAGGGTTCTGCCCTGTCCTCAGCTCTCACAGGGAAGCATGCCTAGAAGCCAGCTCTCAACTAGCTGCATTCTTATGACAGTGTGAAGGTAGCAGTATTCTGAGTAAGGCGGTTCCGAGATTACCACTCTACTGCACCTGGAGATATCCTCCAGGTCTGCATTGTTAACTTGCGTCTCAGAAGCCTGTGGCAAACGTCTCTGGTGAAGACCTGCGAAACTCACTCTGCAGGCAGTGTGGAACTATGAGGGACTGAGGGTGAGCTCAACTCTCAGAAGTAAGATGCTTTTGGACAAGGCGTTCAGCTACATTCTCACGTATGGAACTTAGTATGTAGCACCTGTCTACCCCAGGAATTACTAGGCTATCGCTGGAATGAGCTTGGAGGCACTAGTCTTGTGTGCCAGGAGATTCCAATTACCTCTCCCAACACTTCCGTCAAACAGCGAGCCTAGGCCTTTTAGAAGTGAAAGGAACCAGCAGGCTGGATGGGGAGGTACAGGCCTTAAGCTCAAATCTCAGAAGTGTGTATGCAGGGGAGACAGATGTCTGCTACCCACTCTGACATGGGAGTTGGAAACTACCTACACTCTGATTGAAGAAGGCCATTGGAAATCGCTGTATTCAACTCAGATACACAGGAGTTCAGGCCCAATGCTTACACATGCTTTTCCCGCAACCTCTCTCAGCCACTAACATTAGGATGTTAGCAGCTGCGCCTACAGTCAGGCAGGATGCGGGTGGGGTCTGCCATGTCCTCAGCACTCCCAGGGAAGCATGCCTAGAAGCCAGCTCTCAACTAGCTGCATTCTTATGGCAGTGTGAAGGTAGCAGTATTCTGAGTCAGGAGGTTCCAAGATTACCACTCTACTGCACCTGGAGTTACCCTCCAGGTCTGCATTGTTAACTTGCGTCTCAGAAGCCTGTGGCAAACGTCTCTGGTGAAGACCTGCGAAACTCACTCTGCAGGCAGTGTGGAACTGTGAGGGACTGAGGGTGAGCTCAACTCTCAGAAGTAAGATGCTTTTGGACAAGGCGTTCAGCTACCTTCTCACGTATGGAACTTAGTATGTAGCAGCAGTCTACCACACGAATTACTAGGCAATCGCTGGAATGAGCTTGGAGGCCCTAGTCTTGTGTGCCGGGAGATTCCAATTACCTCTCCCAACACTTCCGTCAAACAGCGAGCCTAGGCCTTTTAGAAGTGAAAGGAACCAGCAGGCTGGATGGGGAGGTACAGGCCTTAAGCTCAACTCTCAGAAGTGTGTATGCAGGGGAGACAGATGTCTGCTACCCACTCTGACATGGGAGTTGGAAACTACCTACACTCTGATTGAAGAAGGCCATTGGAAATCGCTGTATTCAACTCAGATACACAGGAGTTCAGGCCCAATGCTTACACATGCTTTTCCCGCAACCTCTCTCAGCCACTAACATTAGGATGTTAGCAGCTGCGCCTACAGTCAGGCAGGATGCGGGTGGGTTCTGCCCTGTCCTCAGCACTCCCAGGGAAGCATGCCTAGAAGCCAGCTCTCAACTAGCTGCATTCTTATGGCAGTGTGAAGGTAGCAGTATTCTGAGTCAGGAGGTTCCCAGATTACCACTCTACTGCACCTGGAGATACCCTCCAGGTCTGCATTGTTAACTTGCGTCTCAGAAGCCTCTGGCAAACGTCTCTGGTGAAGACGTCCGAAACTTACTCTGCAGGCAGTGTGGAACTGTGAGGGACTGAGGGGGAGCTCAACTCTCAGAAGTAAGATGTTTTTGGACAAGGCGTTCAACTACCTACTCACGTATGGAACATAGTATGTAGCACCAGTCTACCCCAGGAATTACTAGGAAATCGCTTGATTGAGCTTGGAGGCACTCGTCTTGTGTGCCGGGAGATTCCAGTTACCTCTCCCAACACTTGCGTCAAGCAGCGAGCCTAGGCCTTTTGGAAGCGAAAGGTAGCGGCAGGCAGGAGGTAGGGATACAGGCCATAAGCTCAACTCTCAGAAGTGTGTATGCATGGGAGGCAGATGTCTGCTACCCACTCGTACATGCGAGTGGGAACCTACTACACTCTGATGAAAAAGGACTTTGGAAATCGCTGTATTCAACTCAGATACACGTGGGTTCAGGCACAACGATTCCACATGCTTTTCTCACAACCTTTCCCTGCCACTAACATGAGGACGTTAGCAGCTCCTTCTACAGTCAAGCAGGATGCGGGAGGGTTGTGCCCTGTCCTTAGCTCTCACAGGGAAGCATGTCTTGAAGCCAGCGGTCAACTAGCTGCATACTTATGGCAGGGTCAAGGTAGCAGTATTCTGGGACAGGAGGTTCCCAGATTACCACTCTACTGCACCTGGAGATACCCTCCAGGTCTGCATTGTTAACTTGCGTCTCAGAGGCCTCTGGCAAACGTCTCTGTTGAAGACGTGCGAAACTCACTCTGCAGGCAGTGTGGAACTGTGAGGGACTGAGGGTCAGCTCAACTCTCAGAAGTAAGATGCTTTTGGACAAGGCGTTCAGCTACATTCTCACGTATGGAACTTAGTATGTAGCACCTGTCTACCCCAGGAATTACTAGGCTATCGCTGGAATGAGCTTGGAGGCACTAGTCTTGTGTGCCGGGAGATTCCAATTACCTCTCCCAACACTTCCGTCAAACAGCGAGCCTAGGCCTTTTAGAAGTGAAAGGAACCAGCAGGCTGGATGGGGAGGTACAGGCCTTAAGCTCAAATCTCAGAAGTGTGTATGCAGGGGAGACAGATGTCTGCTACCCACTCTGACATGGGAGTTGGAAACTAGCTACACTCTGATTGAAGAAGGCCATTGGAAATCGCTGTATTCAACTCAGATACACAGGAGTTCAGGCCCAATGCTTACACATGCTTTTCCCGCAACCTCTCTCAGCCACTAAAATTAGGATGTTAGCAGCTGCGCCTACAGTCAGGCAGGATGCGGGTGGGTTCTGCCCTGTCCTCAGCACTCCCAGGGAAGCATGCCTAGAAGCCAGCGCTCAACTAGCTGCATTCTTATGGCAGTGTGAAGGTAGCAGTATTCTGAGTAAGGAGGTTCCCAGATTACCACTCTACTGCACCTGGAGATACCCTCCAGGTCTGCATTGTTAACTTGCGTCTCAGAAGCCTCTGGCAAACGTCTCTGGTGAAGACGTCCGAAACTTACTCTGCAGGCAGTGTGGAACTGTGAGGGACTGAGGGTGAGCTCAACTCTCAGAAGTAAGATGTTTTTGGACAAGGCGTTCAACTACCTACTCACGTATGGAACTTAGTATGTAGCACCAGTCTACCCCAGGAATTACTAGGAAATCGCTTGATTGAGCTTGGAGGCACTCGTCTTGTGTGCCGGGAGATTCCAGTTACCTCTCCCAACACTTGCGTCAAGCAGCGAGCCTAGGCCTTTTGGAAGCGAAAGGTAGCGGCAGGCAGGATGTTGGGTTACAGGCCATAAGCTCAACTCTCAGAAGTGTGTATGCATGGGTGGCAGATGTCTGCTACCCACTCGGACATGGGAGTTGGAACCTAGCTACACTCCTATTGAAGAAGGACTTTGGAAATCGCTGTATTCAACTCAGATACACGGGAGTTCAGGCCCAATGCTTACACATCCTTTTCCCACAAACTATCCCAGCCACTAACAGAAGGAGGTTAGCAGGTAAGTCTACAGTCAGGCAGGATGCGGGAGGGTCCTGCCCTGTCCTCAGCTCTCACAGGGAAGCATGCCTTGAAGCCAGCTCTCAACTAGCTGCATTCTTATGACAGTGTGAAGGTAGCAGTATTCTGAGTAAGGAGGTTCCCAGATTACCACTCTACTGCACCTGGAGATACCCTCCAGGTCTGCATTGTTAACTTGCGTCTCAGAGGCCTCTGGCAAACGTCTCTGGTGAAGACGTGCGAAACTCACTCTGCAGGCAGTGTGGAACTGTGAGGGACTGAGGGTCAGCTCAACTCTCAGCAGTAAGATGATTTTGGACAAGGCGTTCAGCTACCTTCTCATATATGGAACTTAGTATGTAGCACCAGTCTACCCCAGGAATTACTGGGAAATCGCTGGATTGAGCTTGGAGGCACTAGTCTTGTTGCCGGGAGATTCCAGTTACCTCTCCCAACACTTCGGTGAAGCAGCGAGCCTAGGCCTGTTGGAAGCGAAAGCTAGCTGCAGGCAGGAGGTAGGGATACAGGCCATAAGCTCAACTCTCAGAAGTGTGTATGCATGGGAGGCAGATGTCTGCTACCCACTCGTACATGCGAGTGGGAACCTACTACACTCTGATGAAAAAGGACTTTGGAAATCGCTGTATTCAACTCAGATACACGTTGGTTCAGGCACAACGATTCCACATGCTTTTCTCACAACCTTTCCCTGCCACTAACATGAGGACGTTAGCAGCTCCTTCTACAGTCAAGCAGGATGCGGGAGGGTTGTGCCCTGCCCTTAGCTCTCACAGGGAAGCATGTCTTGAAGCCAGCGGTCAACTAGCTGCATACTTATGGCAGGGTCAAGGTAGCAGTATTCTGAGACAGGAGGTTCCCAGATTACCACTCTACTGCACCTGGAGATACCCTCCAGGTCTGCATTGTTAACTTGCGTCTCAGAGGCCTCTGGCAAACGTCTCTGGTGAAGACGTGCGAAACTCACTCTGCAGGCAGTGTGGAACTGTGAGGGACTGAGGGTCAGCTCAACTCTCAGCAGTAAGATGTTTTTGGACAAGGCGTTCAAATACCTACTCACGTATGGAACTTAGTATGTAGCACCAGTCTACCCCAGGAATTACTAGGCAATCGCTTGATTGAGCTTGGAGGCACTCGTCTTGTGTGCCGGGAGATTCCAATTACCTCTCCCAACACTTGCGTCAAGCAGCGAGCCTAGGCCTTTTGGAAGCGAAAGGTAGCGGCAGGCACGATGTAGGGTTACAGGCCATAAGCTCAACTCTCAGAAGTGTGTATGCATGGGAGGCAGATGTCTGCTACACACTCGGACATGGGAGTTGGAACCTAGCTACACTCCTATTGAAGAAGGATGTTGGAAATCGCTGTATTCAACTCAGATACTCGGGAGTTCAGGCCCAATGCTTACACATGCTTTTCCCACAACCTATCCCAGCCACTAACAGAAGGAGGTTAGCAGGTACGTCTACAGTCAGGCAGGATGCGGGAGGGTTCTGCCCTGTCCTCAGCTCTCACAGGGAAGCATGCCTAGAAGCCAGCTCTCAACTAGCTGCATTCTTATGACAGTGTGAAGGTAGCAGTATTCTGAGTAAGGCGGTTCCGAGATTACCACTCTACTGCACCTGGAGATACCCTCCAGGTCTGCATTGTTAACTTGCGTCTCAGAAGCCTGTGGCAAACGTCTCTGGTGAAGACCTGCGAAACTCACTCTGCAGGCAGTGTGGAACTGTGAGGGACTGAGGGTGAGCTCAACTCTCAGAAGTAAGATGCTTTTGGACAAGGCGTTCAGCTACCTTCTCACGTATGGAACTTAGTATGTAGCAGCAGTCTACCACACGAATTACTAGGCAATCGCTGGAATGAGCTTGGAGGCCCTAGTCTTGTGTGCCGGGAGATTCCAATTACCTCTCCCAACACTTCCGTCAAACAGCGAGCCTAGGCCTTTTAGAAGTGAAAGGAACCAGCAGGCTGGATGGGGAGGTACAGGCCTTAAGCTCAACTCTCAGAAGTGTGTATGCAGGGGAGACAGATGTCTGCTACCCACTCTGACATAGGAGTTGGAAACTAGCTACACTCTGATTGAAGAAGGCCATTGGAAATCGCTGTATTCAACTCAGATACACAGGAGTTCAGGCCCAATGCTTACACATGTTTTTCCCGCAACCTCTCTCAGCCACTAACATTACGATGTTAGCAGCTGCGCCTACAGTCAGGCAGGATGCGGGTGGGTTCTGCCCTGTCCTCAGCACTCCCAGGGAAGCATGCCTAGAAGCCAGCTCTCAACTAGCTGCATTCTTATGGCAGTGTGAAGGTAGCAGTATTCTGAGTAAGGAGGTTCCCAGATTACCACTCTACTGCACCTGGAGATACCCTCCAGGTCTGCATTGTTAACTTTCGTCTCAGAAGCCTTGGCAAACGTCTCTGGTGAAGACGTCCGAAACTCACTCTGCAGGCAGTGTGGAACTGTGAGGGACTGAGGGTGAGCTCAACTCTCAGAAGTAAGATGTTTTTGGACAAGGCGTTCAACTACCTACTCACGTATGGAACTTAGTATGTAGCACCAGTCTACCCCAGGAATTACTAGGAAATCGCTTGATTGAGCTTGGAGGCACTCGTCTTGTGTGCCGGGAGATTCCAGTTACCTCTCCCAACACTTGCGTCAAGCAGCGAGCCTAGGCCTTTTGGAAGCGAAAGGTTGCGGCAGGCAGGATGTTGGGTTACAGGCCATAAGCTCAACTCTCAGAAGTGTGTATGCATGGGTGGCAGATGTCTGCTACCCACTCGGACATGGGAGTTGGAACCTAGCTACACTCCTATTGAAGAAGGACTTTGGAAATCGCTGTATTCAACTCAGATACACGGGAGTTCAGGCCCAATGCTTACACATGCTTTTCCCACAAACTATCCCAGCCACTAACAGAAGGAGGTTAGCAGGTAAGTCTACAGTCAGGCAGGATGCGGGAGGGTCCTGCCCTGTCCTCAGCTCTCACAGGGAAGCATGCCTTGAAGCCAGCTCTCAACTAGCTGCATTCTTATGACAGTGTGAAGGTAGCAGTATTCTGAGTAAGGAGGTTCCCAGATTACCACTCTACTGCACCTGGAGATACCCTCCAGGTCTGCATTGTTAACTTGCGTCTCAGAGGCCTCTGGCAAACGTCTCTGGTGAAGACGTGCGAAACTCACTCTGCAGGCAGTGTGGAACTGTGAGGGACTGAGGGTCAGCTCAACTCTCAGCAGTAAGATGTTTTTGGACAAGGCGTTCAAATACCTACTCACGTATGGAACTTAGTATGTAGCACCAGTCTACCCCAGGAATTACTGGGAAATCGCTGGATTGAGCTTGGAGGCACTAGTCTTGTTGCCGGGAGATTCCAGTTACCTCTCCCAACACTTCGGTGAAGCAGCGAGCCTAGGCCTTTTGGAAGCGAAAGCTAGCTGCAGGCAGGAGGTAGGGATACAGGCCATAAGCTCAACTCTCAGAAGTGTGTATGCATGGGAGGCAGATGTCTGCTACCCACTCGTACGTGCGAGTGGGAACCTACTACACTCTGATGAAAAAGGACTTTGGAAATCGCTGTATTCAACTCAGATACACGTGGGTTCAGGCACAACGATTCCACATGCTTTTCTCACAACCTTTCCCTGCCACTAACATGAGGACGTTAGCAGCTCCTTCTACAGTCAAGCAGGATGCGGGAGGGTTGTGCCCTGTCCTTAGCTCTCACAGGGAAGCATGTCTTGAAGCCAGCGGTCAACTAGCTGCATACTTATGGCAGGGTCAAGGTAGCAGTATTCTGAGTCAGGAGGTTCCAAGATTACCACTCTACTGCACCTGGAGATACCCTCCAGGTCTGCATTGTTAACTTGCGTCTCAGAGGCCTCTGGCAAACGTCTCTGGTGAAGACGTGCGAAACTCACTCTGCAGGCAGTGTGGAACTGTGAGGGACTGAGGGTCAGCTCAACTCTCAGCAGTAAGATGTTTTTGGACAAGGCGTTCAAATACCTACTCACGTATGGAACTTAGTATGTAGCACCAGTCTACCCCAGGAATTACTAGGAAATCGCTTGATTGAGCTTGGAGGCACTCGTCTTGTGTGCCGGGAGATTCCAATTACCTTTCCCAACACTTGCGTCAAGCAGCGAGCCTAGGCCTTTTGGAAGCGAAAGGTAGCGGCAGGCACGATGTTGGGTTACAGGCCATAAGCTCAACTCTCAGAAGTGTGTATGCATGGGAGGCAGATGTCTGCTACACACTCGGACATGGGAGTTGGAACCTAGCTACACTCCTATTGAAGAAGGATGTTGGAAATCGCTGTATTCAACTCAGATACTCGGGAGTTCAGGCCCAATGCTTACACATGCTTTTCCCACAACCTATCCCAGCCACTAACATTAGGATGTTAGCAGCTGTGCCTACAGTCAGGCAGGATGCGGGAGGGTTCTGCCCTGTCCTCAGCTCTCACAGGGAAGCATGCCTAGAAGCCAGCTCTCAACTAGCTGCATTCATATGACAGTGTGAAGGTAGCAGTATTCTGAGTAAGGCGGTTCCGAGATTACCACTCTACTGCACCTGGAGATACCCTCCAGGTCTGCATTGTTAACTTGCGTCTCAGAAGCCTGTGGCAAACGTCTCTGGTGAAGACCTGCGAAACTCACTCTGCAGGCAGTGTGGAACTGTGAGGGACTGAGGGTGAGCTCAACTCTCAGAAGTAAGATGCTTTTGGACAAGGCGTTCAGCTACATTCTCACGTATGGAACTTAGTATGTAGCACCTGTCTACCCCAGGAATTACTAGGCTATCGCTGGAATGAGCTTGGAGGCACTCGTCTTGTGTGCCGGGAGATTCCAATTACCTCTCCCAACACTTCCGTCAAACAGCGAGCCTAGGCCTTTTAGAAGTGAAAGGAACCAACAGGCTGGATGGGGAGGTACAGGCCTTAAGCTCAACTCTCAGAAGTGTGTATGCAGGGGAGACAGATGTCTGCTACCCACTCTGACATGGGAGTTGGAAACTAGCTACACTCTGATTGAAGAAGGCCATTGGAAATCGCTGTATTCAACTCAGATACACAGGAGTTCAGGCCCAATGCTTACACATGCTTTTCCCGCAACCTCTCTCAGCCACTAACATTAGGATGTTAGCAGCTGCGCCTACAGTCAGGCAGGATGCGGGTAGGTTCTGCCATGTCCTCAGCACTCCCAGGGAAGCATGCCTAGAAGCCAGCTCTCAACTAGCTGCATTTTATGGCAGTGTGAAGGTAGCAGTATTCTGAGTCAGGAGGTTCCAAGATTACCACTCTACTGCACCTGGAGATACCCTCCAGGTCTGCATTGTTAACTTGCGTCTCAGAAGCCTGTGGCAAACGTCTCTGGTGAAGACCTGCGAAACTCACTCTGCAGGCAGTGTGGAACTGTGAGGGACTGAGGGTGAGCTCAACTCTCAGAAGTAAGATGCTTTTGGACAAGGCGTTCAGCTACCTTCTCACGTATGGAACTTAGTATGTAGCAGCAGTCTACCACACGAATTACTAGGCAATCGCTGGAATGAGCTTGGAGGCCCTAGTCTTGTGTGCCGGGAGATTCCAATTACCTCTCCCAACACTTCCGTCAAACAGCGAGCCTAGGCCTTTTAGAAGTGAAAGGAACCAGCAGGCTGGATGGGGAGGTACAGGCCTTAAGCTCAACTCTCAGAAGTGTGTATGCAGGGGAGACAGATGTCTGCTACCCACTCTGACTTGGGAGTTGGAAACTACCTACACTCTGATTGAAGAAGGCCATTGGAAATCGCTGTATTCAACTCAGATACACAGGAGTTCAGGCCCAATGCTTACACATGCTTTTCCCGCAACCTCTCTCAGCCACTAACATTAGGATGTTAGCAGCTGCGCCTACAGTCAGGCAGGATGCGGGTGGGTTCTGCCCTGTCCTCAGCACTCCCAGGGAAGCATGCCTAGAAGCCAGCTCTCAACTAGCTGCATTCTTATGGCAGTGTGAAGGTAGCAGTATTCTGAGTCAGGAGGTTCCCAGATTACCACTCTACTGCACCTGGAGATACCCTCCAGGTCTGCATTGTTAACTTGCGTCTCAGAAGCCTCTGGCAAACGTCTCTGGTGAAGACGTCCGAAACTCACTCTGCAGGCAGTGTGGAACTGTGAGGGACTGAGGGTGAGCTCAACTCTCAGAAGTAAGATGTTTTTGGACAAGGCGTTCAACTACCTACTCACGTATGGAACTTAGTATGTAGCACCAGTCTACCCCAGGAATTACTAGGAAATCGCTTGATTGAGCTTGGAGGCACTCGTCTTGTGTGCCGGGAGATTCCAGTTACCTCTCCCAAACTTGCGTCAAGCAGCGATCCTAGGCCTTTTGGAAGCGAAAGGTAGCGGCAGGCAGGATGTTGGGTTACAGGCCATAAGCTCAACTCTCAGAAGTGTGTATGCATGGGTGGCAGATGTCTGCTACCCACTCGGACATGGGAGTTGGAACCTAGCTACACTCCTATTGAAGAAGGACTTTGGAAATCGCTGTATTCAACTCAGATACACGGGAGTTCAGGCCCAATGCTTACACATGCTTTTCCCACAAACTATCCCAGCCACTAACAGAAGGAGGTTAGCAGGTAAGTCTACAGTCAGGCAGGATGCGGGAGGGTCCTGCCCTGTCCTCAGCTCTCACAGGGAAGCATGCCTTGAAGCCAGCTCTCAACTAGCTGCATTCTTATGACAGTGTGAAGGTAGCAGTATTCTGAGTAAGGAGGTTCCCAGATTACCACTCTACTGCACCTGGAGATACCCTCCAGGTCTGCATTGTTAACTTGCGTCTCAGAGGCCTCTGGCAAACGTCTCTGGTGAAGACGTGCGAAACTCACTCTGCAGGCAGTGTGGAACTGTGAGGGACTGAGGGTCAGCTCAACTCTCAGCAGTAAGATGTTTTTGGACAAGGCGTTCAAATACCTACTCACGTATGGAACTTAGTATGTAGCACCTGCCTACCCCAGGAATTACTGGGAAATCGCTGGATTGAGCTTGGAGACACTAGTCTTGTTGCCGGGAGATTCCAGTTACCTCTCCCAACACTTCGGTGAAGCAGCGAGCCTAGGCCTTTTGGAAGCGAAAGCTAGCTGCAGGCAGGAGGTAGGGATACAGGCCATAAGCTCAACTCTCAGAAGTGTGTATGCATGGGAGGCAGATGTCTGCTACCCACTCGTACATGCGAGTGGGAACCTACTACACTCTGATGAAAAAGGACTTTGGAAATCGCTGTATTCAACTCAGATACACGTGGGTTCAGGCACAACGATTCCACATGCTTTTCTCACAACCTTTCCCTGCCACTAACATGAGGACGTTAGCAGCTCCTTCTACAGTCAAGCAGGATGCGGGAGGGTTGTGCCCTGTCCTTAGCTCTCACAGGGAAGCATGTCTTGAAGCCAGCGGTCAACTAGCTGCATACTTATGGCAGGGTCAAGGTAGCAGTATTCTGAGACAGGAGGTTCCCAGATTACCACTCTACTGCACCTGGAGATACCCTCCAGGTCTGCATTGTTAACTTGCGTCTCAGAGGCCTCTGGCAAACGTCTCTGGTGAAGACGTGCGAAACTCACTCTGCAGGCAGTGTGGAACTGTGAGGGACTGAGGGTCAGCTCAACTCTCAGCAGTAAGATGTTTTTGGACAAGGCGTTCAAATACCTACTCACGTATGGAACTTAGTATGTAGCACCAGTCTACCCCAGGAATTACTAGGAAATCGCTTGATTGAGCTTGGAGGCACTCGTCTTGTGTGCCGGGAGATTCCAATTACCTCTCCCAACACTTGCGTCAAGCAGCGAGCCTAGGCCTTTTGGAAGCGAAAGGTAGCGGCAGGCACGATGTAGGGTTACAGGCCATAAGCTCAACTCTCAGAAGTGTGTATGCATGGGAGGCAGATGTCTGCTACCCACTCGGACATGGGAGTTGGAACCTAGCTACACTCCTATTGAAGAAGGATGTTGGAAATCGCTGTATTCAACTCAGATACTCGGGAGTTCAGGCCCAATGCTTACACATGCTTTTCCCACAACCTATCCCAGCCACTAACAGAAGGAGGTTAGCAGGTACGTCTACAGTCAGGCAGGGTGCGGGAGGGTTCTGCCCTGTCCTCAGCTCTCACAGGGAAGCATGCCTAGAAGCCAGCTCTCAACTAGCTGCATTCTTATGACAGTGTGAAGGTAGCAGTATTCTGAGTAAGGCGGTTCCGAGATTACCACTCTACTTCACCTGGAGATACCCTCCAGGTCTGCATTGTTAACTTGCGTCTCAGAAGCCTGTGGCAAACGTCTCTGGTGAAGACCTGCGAAACTCACTCTGCAGGCAGTGTGGAACTGTGAGGGACTGAGGGTGAGCTCAACTCTCAGAAGTAAGATGCTTTTGGACAAGGCGTTCAGCTACATTCTCACGTATGGAACTTAGTATGTAGCACCTGTCTACCCCAGGAATTACTAGGCTATCGCTGGAATGAGCTTGGAGGCACTAGTCTTGTGTGCCGGGAGATTCCAATTACCTCTCCCAACACTTCCGTCAAACAGCGAGCCTAGGCCTTTTAGAAGTGAAAGGAACCAGCAGGCTGGATGGGGAGGTACAGGCCTTAAGCTCAACTCTCAGAAGTGTGTATGCAGGGGAGACAGATGTCTGCTACCCACTCTGACATGGGAGTTGGAAACTAGCTACACTCTGATTGAAGAAGGCCATTGGAAATCGCTGTATTCAACTCAGATACACAGGAGTTCAGGCCCAATGCTTACACATGCTTTTCCCGCAACCTCTCTCAGCCACTAACATTAGGATGTTAGCAGCTGCGCCTACAGTCAGGCAGGATGCGGGTGGGTTCTGCCATGTCCTCAGCACTCCCAGGGAAGCATGCCTAGAAGCCAGCTCTCAACTAGCTGCATTCTTATGGCAGTGTGAAGGTAGCAGTATTCTGAGTCAGGAGGTTCCAAGATTACCACTCTACTGCACCTGGAGATACCCTCCAGGTCTGCATTGTTAACTTGCGTCTCAGAAGCCTGTGGCAAACGTCTCTGGTGAAGACCTGCGAAACTCACTCTGCAGGCAGTGTGGAACTGTGAGGGACTGAGGGTGAGCTCAACTCTCAGAAGTAAGATGCTTTTGGACAAGGCGTTCAGCTACCTTCTCACGTATGGAACTTAGTATGTAGCAGCAGTCTACCACACGAATTACTAGGCAATCGCTGGAATGAGCTTGGAGGCCCTAGTCTTGTGTGCCGGGAGATTCCAATTACCTCTCCCAACACTTCCGTCAAACAGCGAGCCTAGGCCTTTTAGAAGTGAAAGGAACCAGCAGGCTGGATGGGGAGGTACAGGCCTTAAGCTCAACTCTCAGAAGTGTGTATGCAGGGGAGACAGATGTCTGCTACCCACTCTGACATGGGAGTTGGAAACTACCTACACTCTGATTGAAGAAGGCCATTGGAAATCGCTGTATTCAACTCAGATACACAGGAGTTCAGGCCCAATGCTTACACATGCTTTTCCCGCAACCTCTCTCAGCCACTAACATTAGGATGTTAGCAGCTGCGCCTACAGTCAGGCAGGATGCGGGTGGGTTCTGCCCTGTCCTCAGCACTCCCAGGGAAGCATGCCTAGAAGCCAGCTCTCAACTAGCTGCATTCTTATGGCAGTGTGAAGGTAGCAGTATTCTGAGTCAGGAGGTTCCCAGATTACCACTCTACTGCACCTGGAGATACCCTCCAGGTCTGCATTGTTAACTTGCGTCTCAGAAGCCTCTGGCAAACGTCTCTGGTGAAGACGTCCGAAACTTACTCTGCAGGCAGTGTGGAACTGTGAGGGACTGAGGGTGAGCTCAACTCTCAGAAGTAAGATGTTTTTGGACAAGGCGTTCAACTACCTACTCACGTATGGAACTTAGTATGTAGCACCAGTCTACCCCAGGAATTACTAGGAAATTGCTTGATTGAGCTTGGAGGCACTCGTCTTGTGTGCCGGGAGATTCCAGTTACCTCTCCCAACACTTGCGTCAAGCAGCGAGCCTAGGCCTTTTGGAAGCGAAAGGTAGCGGCAGGCAGGATGTTGGGTTACAGGCCATAAGCTCAACTCTCAGAAGTGTGTATGCATGGGTGGCAGATGTCTGCTACCCACTCGGACATGGGAGTTGGAACCTAGCTACACTCCTATTGAAGAAGGACTTTGGAAATCGCTGTATTCAACTCAGATACACGGGAGTTCAGGCCCAATGCTTACACATGCTTTTCCCACAAACTATCCCAGCCACTAACAGAAGGAGGTTAGCAGGTAATTCTACAGTCAGGCAGGATGCGGGAGGGTCCTGCCCTGTCCTCAGCTCTCACAGGGAAGCATGCCTTGAAGCCAGCTCTCAACTAGCTGCATTCTTATGACAGTGTGAAGGTAGCAGTATTCTGAGTAAGGAGGTTCCCAGATTACCACTCTACTGCACCTGGAGATACCCTCCAGGTCTGCATTGTTAACTTGCGTCTCAGAGGCCTCTGGCAAACGTCTCTGGTGAAGACGTGCGAAACTCACTCTGCAGGCAGTGTGGAACTGTGAGGGACTGAGGGTCAGCTCAACTCTCAGCAGTAAGATGTTTTTGGACAAGGCGTTCAAATACCTACTCACGTATGGAACTTAGTATATAGCACCAGTCTACCCCAGGAATTACTGGGAAATCGCTGGATTGAGCTTGGAGGCACTAGTCTTGTTGCCGGGAGATTCCAGTTACCTCTCCCAACACTTCGGTGAAGCAGCGAGCCTAGGCCTTTTGGAAGCGAAAGCTAGCTGCAGGCAGGAGGTAGGGATACAGGCCATAAGCTCAACTCTCAGAAGTGTGTATACATGGGAGGCAGATGTCTGCTACCCACTCGTACATGCGAGTGGGAACCTACTACACTCTGATGAAAAAGGACTTTGGAAATCGCTGTATTCAACTCAGATACACGTGGGTTCAGGCACAACGATTCCACATGCTTTTCTCACAACCTTTCCCTGCCACTAACATGAGGACGTTAGCAGCTCCTTCTACAGTCAAGCAGGATGCGGGAGGGTTGTGCCCTGTCCTTAGCTCTCACAGGGAAGCATGTCTTGAAGCCAGCGGTCAACTAGCTGCATACTTATGGCAGGGTCAAGGTAGCAGTATTCTGAGACAGGAGGTTCCCAGATTACCACTCTACTGCACCTGGAGATACCCTCCAGGTCTGCATTGTTAACTTGCGTCTCAGAGGCCTCTGGCAAACGTCTCTGGTGAAGACGTGCGAAACTCACTCTGCAGGCAGTGTGGAACTGTGAGGGACTGAGGGTCAGCTCAACTCTCAGCAGTAAGATGTTTTTGGACAAGGCGTTCAAATACCTACTCACGTATGGAACTTAGTATGTAGCACCAGTCTACCCCAGGAATTACTAGGAAATCGCTTGATTGAGCTTGGAGGCACTCGTCTTGTGTGCCGGGAGATTCCAATTACCTCTCCCAACACTTGCGTCAAGCAGCGAGCCTAGGCCTTTTGGAAGCGAAAGGTAGCGGCAGGCACGATGTAGGGTTACAGGCCATAAGCTCAACTCTCAGAAGTGTGTATGCATGGGAGGCAGATGTCTGCTACCCACTCGGACATGGGAGTTGGAACCTAGCTACACTCCTATTGAAGAAGGATGTTGGAAATCGCTGTATTCAACTCAGATACTCGGGAGTTCAGGCCCAATGCTTACACATGCTTTTCCCACAACCTATCCCAGCCACTAACAGAAGGAGGTTAGCAGGTACGTCTACAGTCAGGCAGGATGCGGGAGGGTTCTGCCCTGTCCTCAGCTCTCACAGGGAAGCATGCCTAGAAGCCAGCTCTCAACTAGCTGCATTCTTATGACAGTGTGAAGGTAGCAGTATTCTGAGTAAGGCGGTTCCGAGATTACCACTCTACTGCACCTGGAGATACCCTCCAGGTCTGCATTGTTAACTTGCGTCTCAGAAGCCTGTGGCAAACGTCTCTGGTGAAGACCTGCGAAACTCACTCTGCAGGCAGTGTGGAACTGTGAGGGACTGAGGGTGAGCTCAACTCTCAGAAGTAAGATGCTTTTGGACAAGGCGTTCAGCTACATTCTCACGTATGGAACTTAGTATGTAGCACCTGTCTACCCCAGGAATTACTAGGCTATCGCTGGAATGAGCTTGGAGGCACTCGTCTTGTGTGCCGGGAGATTCCAATTACCTCTCCCAACACTTCCGTCAAACAGCGAGCCTAGGCCTTTTAGAAGTGAAAGGAACCAACAGGCTGGATGGGGAGGTACAGGCCTTAAGCTCAACTCTCAGAAGTGTGTATGCAGGGGAGACAGATGTCTGCTACCCACTCTGACATGGGAGTTGGAAACTACCTACACTCTGATTGAAGAAGGCCATTGGAAATCGCTGTATTCAACTCAGATACACAGGAGTTCAGGCCCAATGCTTACACATGCTTTTCCCGCAACCTCTCTCAGCCACTAACATTAGGATGTTAGCAGCTGCGCCTACAGTCAGGCAGGATGCGGGTGGGTTCTGCCCTGTCCTCAGCACTCCCAGGGAAGCATGCCTAGAAGCCAGCTCTCAACTAGCTGCATTCTTATGGCAGTGTGAAGGTAGCAGTATTCTGAGTAAGGAGGTTCCCAGATTACCACTCTACTGCACCTGGAGATACCCTCCAGGTCTGCATTGTTAACTTGCGTCTCAGAAGCCTCTGGCAAACGTCTCTGGTGAAGACGTCCGAAACTTACTCTGCAGGCAGTGTGGAACTGTGAGGGACTGAGGGTGAGCTCAACTCTCAGAAGTAAGATGTTTTTGGACAAGGCGTTCAACTACCTACTCACGTATGGAACTTAGTATGTAGCACCAGTCTACCCCAGGAATTACTAGGAAATCGCTTGATTGAGCTTGGAGGCACTCGTCTTGTGTGCCGGGAGATTCCAGTTACCTCTCCCAACACTTGCGTCAAGCAGCGAGCCTAGGCCTTTTGGAAGCGAAAGGTAGCGGCAGGCAGGATGTTGGGTTACAGGCCATAAGCTCAACTCTCAGAAGTGTGTATGCATGGGTGGCAGATGTCTGCTACCCACTCGGACATGGGAGTTGGAACCTAGCTACACTCCTATTGAAGAAGGACTTTGGAAATCGCTGTATTCAACTCAGATACACGGGAGTTCAGGCCCAATGCTTACACATGCTTTTCCCACAAACTATCCCAGCCACTAACAGAAGGAGGTTAGCAGGTAAGTCTACAGTCAGGCAGGATGCGGGAGGGTCCTGCCCTGTCCTCAGCTCTCACAGGGAAGCATGCCTTGAAGCCAGCTCTCAACTAGCTGCATTCTTATGACAGTGTGAAGGTAGCAGTATTCTGAGTAAGGAGGTTCCCAGATTACCACTCTACTGCACCTGGAGATACCCTCCAGGTCTGCATTGTTAACTTGCGTCTCAGAGGCCTCTGGCAAACGTCTCTGGTGAAGACGTGCGAAACTCACTCTGCAGGCAGTGTGGAACTGTGAGGGACTGAGGGTCAGCTCAACTCTCAGCAGTAAGATGTTTTTGGACAAGGCGTTCAAATACCTACTCACGTATGGAACTTAGTATGTAGCACCTGCCTACCCCAGGAATTACTGGGAAATCGCTGGATTGAGCTTGGAGGCACTAGTCTTGTTGCCGGGAGATTCCAGTTACCTCTCCCAACACTTCGGTGAAGCAGCGAGCCTAGGCCTTTTGGAAGCGAAAGCTAGCTGCAGGCAGGATGTAGGGATACAGGCCATAAGCTCAACTCTCAGAAGTGTGTATGCATGGGAGGCAGATGTCTGCTACCCACTCGTCCATGCGAGTGGGAACCTACTACACTCTGATGAAAAAGGACTTTGGAAATCGCTGTATTCAACTCAGATACACGTGGGTTCAGGCACAACGATTCCACATGCTTTTCTCACAACCTTTCCCTGCCACTAACATGAGGACGTTAGCAGCTCCTTCTACAGTCAAGCAGGATGCGGGAGGGTTGTGCCCTGTCCTTAGCTCTCACAGGGAAACATGTCTTGAAGCCAGCGGTCAACTAGCTGCATACTTATGGCAGGGTCAAGGTAGCAGTATTCTGAGACAGGAGGTTCCCAGATTACCACTCTACTGCACCTGGAGATACCCTCCAGGTCTGCATTGTTAACTTGCGTCTCAGAGGCCTCTGGCAAACGTCTCTGGTGAAGACGTGCGAAACTCACTCTGCAGGCAGTGTGGAACTGTGAGGGACTGAGGGTCAGCTCAACTCTCAGCAGTAAGATGTTTTTGGACAAGGCGTTCAAATACCTACTCACGTATGGAACTTAGTATGTAGCACCAGCTTACCCCAGGAATTACTAGGAAATCGCTTGATTGAGCTTGGAGGCACTAGTCTTGTGTGCCGGGAGATTCCAATTACCTCTCCCAACACTTCCGTCAAACAGCGAGCCTAGGCCTTTTAGAAGTGAAAGGAACCAGCAGGCTGGATGGGGAGGTACAGGCCTTAAGCTCAACTCTCAGAAGTGTGTATGCAGGGGAGACAGATGTCTGCTACCCACTCTGACATGGGAGTTGGAAACTACCTACACTCTGATTGAAGAAGGCCATTGGAAATCGCTGTATTCAACTCAGATACACAGGAGTTCAGGCCCAATGCTTACACATGCTTTTCCCGCAACCTCTCTCAGCCACTAACATTAGGATGTTAGCAGCTGCGCCTACAGTCAGGCAGGATGCGGGTGGGTTCTGCCGTGTCCTCAGCACTCCCAGGGAAGCATGCCTAGAAGCCAGCTCTCAACTAGCTGCATTCTTATGGCAGTGTGAAGGTAGCAGTATTCTGAGTCAGGAGGTTCCAAGATTACCACTCTACTGCACCTGGAGATACCCTCCAGGTCTGCATTGTTAACTTGCGTCTCAGAAGCCTGTGGCAAACGTCTCTGGTGAAGACCTGCGAAACTCACTCTGCAGGCAGTGTGGAACTGTGAGGGACTGAGGGTGAGCTCAACTCTCAGAAGTAAGATGCTTTTGGACAAGGCGTTCAGCTACCTTCTCACGTATGGAACTTAGTATGTAGCACCAGTCTACCACACGAATTACTAGGTAATCGCTGGAATGAGCTTGGAGGCCCTAGTCTTGTGTGCCGGGAGATTCCAATTAACTCTCCCAACACTTCCGTCAAACAGCGAGCCTAGGCCTTTTAGAAGTGAAAGGAACCAGCAGGCTGGATGGGTAGGTACAGGCCTTAAGCTCAACACTCAGAAGTGTGTATGCAGGGGAGACAGATGTCTGCTACCCACTCTGACATGGGAGTTGGAAACTACCTACACTCTGATTGAAGAAGGCCATTGGAAATCGCTGTATTCAACTCAGATACACAGGAGTTCAGGCCCAATGCTTACACATGCTTTTCCCGCAACCTCTCTCAGCCACTAACATTAGGATGTTAGCAGCTGCGCCTACAGTCAGGCAGGATGCGGGTGGGTTCTGCCCTGTCCTCAGCACTCCCAGGGAAGCATGCCTAGAAGCCAGCTCTCAACTAGCTGCATTCTTATGGCAGTGTGAAGGTAGCAGTATTCTGAGTCAGGAGGTTCCCAGATTACCACTCTACTGCACCTGGAGATACCCTCCAGGTCTGCATTGTTAACTTGCGTCTCAGAAGCCTCTGGCAAACGTCTCTGGTGAAGACGTCCGAAACTCACTCTGCAGGCAGTGTGGAACTGTGAGGGACTGAGGGTGAGCTCAACTCTCAGAAGTAAGATGTTTTTGGACAAGGCGTTCAACTACCTACTCACGTATGGAACTTAGTATGTAGCACCAGTCTACCCCAGGAATTACTAGGAAATCGCTTGATTGAGCTTGGAGGCACTCGTCTTGTGTGCCGGGAGATTCCAGTTACTTCTCCCAACACTTGCGTCAAGCAGCGAGCCTAGGCATTTTGGAAGCGAAAGGTTGCGGCAGGCAGGATGTTGGGTTACAGGCCATAAGCTCAACTCTCAGAAGTGTGTATGCATGGGTGGCAGATGTCTGCTACCCACTCGGACATGGGAGTTGGAACATAGCTACACTCCTATTGAAGAAGGACTTTGGAAATCGCTGTATTCAACTCAGATACACGGGAGTTCAGGCCCAATGCTTACACATGCTTTTCCCACAAACTATCCCAGCCACTAACAGAAGGAGGTTAGCAGGTAAGTCTACACTCAGGCAGGATGCAGGAGGGTCCTGCCCTGTCCTCAGCTCTCACAGGGAAGCATGCCTTGAAGCCAGCTCTCAACTAGCTGCATTCTTATGACAGTGTGAAGGTAGCAGTATTCTGAGTAAGGAGGTTCCCAGATTACCACTCTACTGCACCTGGAGATACCCTCCAGGTCTGCATTGTTAACTTGCGTCTCAGAGGCCTCTGGCAAACGTCTCTGGTGAAGACGTGCGAAACTCACTCTGCAGGCAGTGTGGAACTGTGAGGGACTGAGGGTCAGCTCAACTCTCAGCAGTAAGATGTTTTTGGACAAGGCGTTCAAATACCTACTCACGTATGGAACTTAGTATGTAGCACCTGCCTACCCCAGGAATTACTGGGAAATCGCTGGATTGAGCTTGGAGGCACTAGTCTTGTTGCCGGGAGATTCCAGTTACCTCTCCCAACACTTCGGTGAAGCAGCGAGCCTAGGCCTTTTGGAACCGAAAGCTAGCTGCAGGCAGAAGGTAGGGATACAGGTCATAAGCTCAACTCTCAGAAGTGTGTATGCATGGGAGGCAGATGTCTGCTACCCACTCGTACATGCGAGTGGGAACCTACTACACTCTGATGAAAAAGGACTTTGGAAATCGCTGTATTCAACTCAGATACACGTGGGTTCAGGCACAACGATTCCACATGCTTTTCTCACAACCTTTCCCTGCCACTAACATGAGGACGTTAGCAGCTCCTTCTACAGTCAAGCAGGATGCGGGAGGGTTGTGCCCTGTCCTTAGCTCTCACAGGGAAGAATGTCTTGAAGCCAGCGGTCAACTAGCTGCATACTTATGGCAGGGTCAAGGTAGCAGTATTCTGAGACAGGAGGTTCCCAGATTACCACCCTACTGCACCTGGAGATACCCTCCAGGTCTGCATTGTTAACTTGCGTCTCAGAGGCCTCTGGCAAACGTCTCTGTTGAAGACGTGCGAAACTCACTCTGCAGGCAGTGTGGAACTGTGAGGGACTGAGGGTCAGCTCAACTCTCAGCAGTAAGATGTTTTTGGACAAGGCGTTCAAATACCTACTCACGTATGGAACTTAGTATGTAGCACCAGTCTACCCCAGGAATTACTAGGAAATCGCTTGATTGAGCTTGGAGGCACTCGTCTTGCGTGCCGGGAGAGTCCAATTACCTCTCCCAACACTTCCGTCAAGCAGCGAGCCTAGGCCTTTTGGAAGCGAAAGGTAGCGGCAGGCACGATGTAGGGTTACAGGCCATAAGCTCAACTCTCAAAAGTGTGTATGCATGGGAGGCAGATGTCTGCTACCCACTCGGACATGGGAGTTGGAACCTAGCTACACTCCTATTGAAGAAGGATGTTGGAAATCGCTGTATTCAACTCAGATACTCGGGAGTTCAGGCCCAATGCTTACACATGCTTTTCCCACAACCTATCCCAGCCACTAACATTAGGATGTTAGCAGCTGCGCCTACAGTCAGGCAGGATGCGGGAGGGTTCTGCCCTGTCCTCAGCTCTCACAGGGAAGCATGCCTAGAAGCCAGCTCTCAACTAGCTGCATTCTTATGACAGTGTGAAGGTAGCAGTATTCTGAGTAAGGCGGTTCCGAGATTACCACTCTACTGCACCTGGAGATACCCTCCAAGTCTGCATTGTTAACTTGCGTCTCAGAAGCCTGTGGCAAACGTCTCTGGTGAAGACCTGCGAAACTCACTCTGCAGGCAGTGTGGAACTGTGAGGGACTGAGGGTGAGCTCAACTCTCAGAAGTAAGATGCTTTTGGACAAGGCGTTCAGCTACATTCTCACGTATGGAACTTAGTATGTAGCACCTGTCTACCGCAGGAATTACTAGGCAATCGCTGGAATGAGATTGGAGGCACTAGTCTTGTGTGCCGGGAGATTCCAATTACCTCTCCCAACACTTCCGTCAAACAGCGAGCCTAGGCCTTTTAGAAGTGAAAGGAACCAGCAGGCTGGATGGGGAGGTACAGGCCTTAAGCTCAACTCTCAGAAGTGTGTATGCAGGGGAGACAGATGTCTGCTACCCACTCTGACATGGGAGTTGGAAACTACCTACACTCTGATTGAAGAAGGCCATTGGAAATCGCTGTATTCAACTCAGATACACAGGAGTTCAGGCCCAATGCTTACACATGCTTTTCCCGCAACCTCTCTCAGCCACTAACATTAGGATGTTAGCAGCTGCGCCTACAGTCAGGCAGGATGCGGGTGGGTTCTGCCCTGTCCTCAGCACTCGCAGGGAAGCAGGCCTAGAAGCCAGCTCTCAACTAGCTGCATTCTTATGGCAGTGTGAAGGTAGCAGTATTCTGAGTAAGGAGGTTCCCAGATTACCACTCTACTGCACCTGGAGATACCCTCCAGGTCTGCATTGTTAACTTGCGTCTCAGAAGCCTGTGGCAAACGTCTCTGGTGAAGACGTCCGAAACTCACTCTGCAGGCAGTGTGGAACTGTGAGGGACTGAGGGTGAGCTCAACTCTCAGAAGTAAGATGTTTTTGGACAAGGCGTTCAACTACCTACTCACGTATGGAACTTAGTATGTAGCACCAGTCTACCCCAGGAATTACTAGGAAATCGCTTGATTGAGCTTGGAGGCACTCGTCTTGTGTGCCGGGAGATTCCAGTTACCTCTCCCAACACTTGCGTCAAGCAGCGAGCCTAGGCCTTTTGGAAGCGAAAGGTAGCGGCAGGCAGGATGTTGGGTTACAGGCCATAAGCTCAACTCTCAGAAGTGTGTATGCATGGGTGGCAGATGTCTGCTACCCACTCGGACATGGGAGTTGGAACCTAGCTACACTCCTATTGAAGAAGGACTTTGGAAATCGCTGTATTCAACTCAGATACACGGGAGTTCAGGCCCAATGCTTACACATGCTTTTCCCACAAACTATCCCAGCCACTAACAGAAGGAGGTTAGCAGGTACGTCTACAGTCAGGCAGGATGCGGGAGGGTTCTGCCCTGTCCTCAGCTCTCACAGGGAAGCATGCCTAGAAGCCAGCTCTCAACTAGCTGCATTCTTATGACAGTGTGAAGGTAGCAGTATTCTGAGTAAGGCGGTTCCGAGATTACCACTCTACTGCACCTGGAGATACCCTCCAGGTCTGCATTGTTAACTTGCGTCTCAGAAGCCTGTGGCAAACGTCTCTGGTGAAGACCTGCGAAACTCACTCTGCAGGCAGTGTGGAACTGTGAGGGACTGAGGGTGAGCTCAACTCTCAGAAGTAAGATGCTTTTGGACAAGGCGTTCAGCTACATTCTCACGTATGGAACTTAGTATCTAGCACCTGTCTACCCCAGGAATTACTAGGCAATCGCTGGAATGAGCTTGGAGGCACTAGTCTTGTGTGCCGGGAGATTCCAATTACCTCTCCCAACACTTCCGTCAAACAGCGAGCCTAGGCCTTTTAGAAGTGAAAGGAACCAGCAGGCTGGATGGGGAGGTACAGGCCTTAAGCTCAACTCTCAGAAGTGTGTATGCAGGGGTGACAGATGTCTGCTACCCACTCTGACATGGGAGTTGGAAACTAGCTACACTCTGATTGAAGAAGGCCATTGGAAATCGCTGTATTCAACTCAGATACACAGGAGTTCAGGCCCAATGCTTACACATGCTTTTCCCGCAACCTCTCTCAGCCACTAACATTAGGATGTTAGCAGCTGCGCCTACAGTCAGGCAGGATGCGGGTGGGTTCTGCCATGTCCTCAGCACTCCCAGGGAAGCATGCCTAGAAGCCAGCTCTCAACTAGCTGCATTCTTATGGCAGTGTGAAGGTAGCAGTATTCTGAGTCAGGAGGTTCCAAGATTACCACTCTACTGCACCTGGAGATACCCTCCAGGTCTGCATTGTTAACTTGCGTCTTAGAAGCCTGTGGCAAACGTCTCTGGTGAAGACCTGCGAAACTCACTCTGCAGGCAGTGTGGAACTGTGAGGGACTGAGGGTGAGCTCAACTCTCAGAAGTAAGATGCTTTTGGACAAGGCGTTCAGCTACCTTCTCACGTATGGAACTTAGTATGTAGCAGCAGTCTACCACACGAATTACTAGGCAATCGCTGGAATGAGCTTGGAGGCCCTAGTCTTGTGTGCCGGGAGATTCCAATTACCTCTCCCAACACTTCCGTCAAACAGCGAGCCTAGGCCTTTTAGAAGTGAAAGGAACCAGCAGGCTGGATGGGGAGGTACAGGCCTTAAGCTCAACTCTCAGAAGTGTGTATGCGGGGGAGACAGATGTCTGCTACCCACTCTGACATGGGAGTTGGAAACTACCTACACTCTGATTGAAGAAGGCCATTGGAAATCGCTATATTCAACTCAGATACACAGGAGTTCAGGCCCAATGCTTACACATGCTTTTCCCGCAACCTCTCTCAGCCACTAACATTAGGATGTTAGCAGCTGCGCCTACAGTCAGGCAGGATGCGGGTGGGTTCTGCCCTGTCCTCAGCACTCCCAGGGAAGCATGCCTAGAAGCCAGCTCTCAACTAGCTGCATTCTTATGGCAGTGTGAAGGTAGCAGTATTCTGAGTAAGGAGGTTCCCAGATTACCACTCTACTGCACCTGGAGATACCCTCCAGGTCTGCATTGTTAACTTGCGTCTCAGAAGCCTCTGGCAAACGTCTCTGGTGAAGACGTCCGAAACTCACTCTGCAGGCAGTGTGGAACTGTGAGGGACTGAGGGTGAGCTCAACTCTCAGAAGTAAGATGTTTTTGGACAAGGCGTTCAACTACCTACTCACGTATGGAACTTAGTATGTAGCAGCAGTCTACCCCAGGAATTACTAGGAAATCGCTTGATTGAGCTTGGAGGCACTCGTCTTGTGTGCCGGGAGATTCCAGTTACCTCTCCCAACACTTGCGTCAAGCAGCGAGCCTAGGCATTTTGGAAGCGAAAGGTAGCGGCAGGCAGGATGTTGGGTTACAGGCCATAAGCTCAACTCTCAGAAGTGTTTATGCATGGGTGGCAGATGTCTGCTACCCACTCGGACATGGGAGTTGGAACCTAGCTACACTCCTATTGAAGAAGGACTTTGGAAATCGCTGTATTCAACTCAGATACACGGGAGTTCAGGCCCAATGCTTACACATGCTTTTCCCACAAACTATCCCAGCCACTAAAAGAAGGAGGTTAGCATTTAAGTCTACAGTCAGGCAGGATGCGGGAGGGTCCTGCCCTGTCCTCAGCTCTCACAGGGAAGCATGCCTTGAAGCCAGCTCTCAACTAGCTGCATTCTTATGACAGTGTGAAGGTAGCAGTATTCTGAGTAAGGAGGTTCCCAGATTACCACTCTACTGCACCTGGAGATACCCTCCAGGTCTGCATTGTTAACTTGCGTGTCAGAGGCCTCTGGCAAACGTCTCTGGTGAAGACGTGCGAAACTCACTCTGCAGGCAGTGTGGAACTGTGAGGGACTGAGGGTCAGCTCAACTCTCAGCAGTAAGATGTTTTTGGACAAGGCGTTTAACTTCCTACTCACGTATGGAACTTAGTATGTAGCACCAGTCTACCCCAGGAATTACTAGGAAATCGCTTGATTGAGCTTGGAGGCACTCGTCTTGTGTGCCGGGAGATTCCAGTTACCTCTCCCAACACTTGCGTCAAGCAGCGAGCCTAGGCCTTTTGGAAGCGAAAGCTAGCTGCAGGCAGGAGGTAGGGATACAGGCCATAAGCTCTACTCTCAGAAGTGTGTATGCATGGGAGGCAGATGTCTGCTACCCACTCGTACATGCGAGTGGGAACCTACTACACTCTGATGAAAAAGGACTTTGGAAATCGCTGTATTCAACTCAGATACACGTGGGTTCAGGCACAACGATTCCACATGCTTTTCTCACAACCTTTCCCTGCCACTAACATGAGGACGTTAGCAGCTCCTTCTACAGTCAAGCAGGATGCGGGAGGGTTGTGCCCTGTCCTTAGCTCTCACAGGGAAGCATGTCTTGAAGCCAGCGGTCAACTAGCTGCATACTTATGGCAGGGTCAAGGTAGCAGTATTCTGAGACAGGAGGTTCCCAGATTACCACTCTACTGCACCTGGAGATACCCTCCAGGTCTGCATTGTTAACTTGCGTCTCAGAGGCCTCTGGCAAACGTCTCTGGTGAAGACGTGCGAAACTCACTCTGCAGGCAGTGTGGAACTGTGAGGGACTGAGGGTCAGCTCAACTCTCAGCAGTAAGATGTTTTTGGACAAGGCGTTCAAATACCTACTCACGTATGGAACTTAGTATGTAGCACCAGTCTACCCCAGGAATTACTAGGAAATCGCTTGATTGAGCTTGGAGGCACTCGTCTTGTGTGCCGGGAGATTCCAGTTACCTCTCCCAACACTTGCGTCAAGCAGCGAGCCTAGGCCTTTTGGAAGCGAAAGGTAGCGGCAGGCAGGATGTTGGGTTACAGGCCATAAGCTCAACTCTCAGAAGTGTGTATGCATGGGTGGCAGATGTCTGCTACCCACTCGGACATGGGAGTTGGAACCTAGCTACACTCCTATTGAAGAAGGACTTTGGAAATCGCTGTATTCAACTCAGATACACGGGAGTTCAGGCCCAATGCTTACACATGCTTTTCCCACAAACTATCCCAGCCACTAACAGAAGGAGGTTAGCAGGTAAGTCTACAGTCAGGCAGGATGCGGGTGGGTTCTGCCATGTCCTCAGCACTCCCAGGGAAGCATGCCTAGAAGCCAGCTCTCAACTAGCTGCATTCTTATGGCAGTGTGAAGGTAGCAGTATTCTGAGTCAGGAGGTTCCAAGATTACCACTCTACTGCACCTGGAGATACCCTCCAGGTCTGCACTGTTAACTTGCGTCTCAGAAGCCTGTGGCAAACGTCTCTGGTGAAGACCTGCGAAACTCACTCTGCAGGCAGTGTGGAACTGTGAGGGACTGAGGGTGAGCTCAACTCTCAGAAGTAAGATGCTTTTGGACAAGGCGTTCAGCTACCTTCTCACGTATGGAACTTAGTATGTAGCACCTGTCTACCACACGAATTAATAGGCAATCGCTGGAATGAGCTTGGAGGCACTAGTCTTGTGTGCCGGGAGATTCCAATTACCTCTCCCAACACTTCCGTCAAACAGCGAGCCTAGGCCTTTTAGAAGTGAAAGGAACCAGCAGGCTGGATGGGGAGGTACAGGCCTTAAGCTCAACTCTCAGAAGTGTGTATGCAGGGGAGACAGATGTCTGCTACCCACTCTGACATGGGAGTTGGAAACTACCTACACTCTGATTGAAGAAGGCCATTGGAAATCGCTGTATTCAACTCAGATACACAGGAGTTCAGGCCCAATGCTTACACATGCTTTTCCCGCAACCTCTCTCAGCCACTAACATTAGGATGTTAGCAGCTGCGCCTACAGTCAGGTAGGATGCGGGTGGGTTCTGCCCTGTCCTCAGCACTCCCAGGGAAGCATGCCTAGAAGCCAGCTCTCAACTAGCTGCATTCTTATGGCAGTGTGAAGGTAGCAGTATTCTGAGTAAGGAGGTTCCCAGATTACCACTCTACTGCACCTGGAGATACCCTCCAGGTCTGCATTGTTAACTTGCGTCTCAGAAGCCTCTGGCAAACGTCTCTGGTGAAGACGTCCGAAACTCACTCTGCAGGCAGTGTGGAACTGTGAGGGACTGAGGGTGAGCTCAACTCTCAGAAGTAAGATGTTTTTGGACAAGGCGTTCAACTACCTACTCACGTATGGAACTTAGTATGTAGCACCAGTCTACCCCAGGAATTACTAGGAAATCGCTTGATTGAGCTTGGAGGCACTCGTCTTGTGTGCCGGGAGATTCCAGTTACCTCTCCCAACACTTGCGTCAAGCAGCGAGCCTAGGCCTTTTGGAAGCGAAAGGTAGCGGCAGGCAGGATGTTGGGTTACAGGCCATAAGCTCAACTCTCAGAAGTGTGTATGCATGGGTGGCAGATGTCTGCTACCCACTCGGACATGGGAGTTGGAACCTAGCTACACTCCTATTGAAGAAGGACTTTGGAAATCGCTGTATTCAACTCAGATACACGGGAGTTCAGGCCCAATGCTTACACATGCTTTTCCCACAAACTATCCCAGCCACTAACAGAAGGAGGTTAGCAGGTAAGTCTACAGTCAGGCAGGATGCGGGAGGGTCCTGCCCTGTCCTCAGCTCTCACAGGGAAGCATGCCTAGAAGCCAGCTCTCAACTAGCTGCATTCTTATGACAGTGTGAAGGTAGCAGTATTCTGAGTAAGGCGGTTCCGAGATTACCACTCTACTGCACCTGGAGATACCCTCCAGGTCTGCATTGTTAACTTGCGTCTCAGAAGCCTGTGGCAAACGTCTCTGGTGAAGACCTGCGAAACTCACTCTGCAGGCAGTGTGGAACTGTGAGGGACTGAGGGTGAGCTCAACTCTCAGAAGTAAGATGCTTTTGGACAAGGCGTTCAGCTACATTCTCACGTATGGAACTTAGTATGTAGCACCTGTCTACCCCAGGAATTACTAGGCTATCGCTGGAATGAGCTTGGAGGCACTAGTCTTGTGTGCCGGGAGATTCCAATTACCTCTCCCAACACTTCCGTCAAACAGCGAGCCTAGGCCTTTTAGAAGTGAAAGGAACCAGCAGGCTGGATGGGGAGGTACAGGCCTTAAGCTCAACTCTCAGAAGTGTGTATGCAGGGGAGACAGATGTCTGCTACCCACTCTGACATGGGAGTTGGAAACTACCTACACTCTGATTGAAGAAGGCCATTGGAAATCGCTGTATTCAACTCAGATACACAGGAGTTCAGGCCCAATGCTTACACATGCTTTTCCCGCAACCTCTCTCAGCCACTAACATTAGGATGTTAGCAGCTGCGCCTACAGTCAGGCAGGATGCGGGTGGGTTCTGCCCTGTCCTCAGCACTCCCAGGGAAGCATGCCTAGAAGCCAGCTCTCAACTAGCTGCATTCTTATGGCAGTGTGAAGGTAGCAGTATTCTGAGTAAGGAGGTTCCCAGATTACCACTCTACTGCACCTGGAGATACCCTCCAGGTCTGCATTGTTAACTTGCGTCTCAGAAGCCTCTGGCAAACGTCTCTGGTGAAGACGTCCGAAACTCACTCTGCAGGCAGTGTGGAACTGTGAGGGACTGAGGGTGAGCTCAACTCTCAGAAGTAAGATGTTTTTGGACAAGGCGTTCAACTACCTACTCACGTATGGAACTTAGTATGTAGCACCAGTCTACCCCAGGAATTACTAGGAAATCGCTTGATTGAGCTTGGAGGCACTCGTCTTGTGTGCCGGGAGATTCCAGTTACCTCTCCCAACACTTGCGTCAAGCAGCGAGCCTAGGCCTTTTGGAAGCGAAAGGTAGCGGCAGGCAGGATGTTGGGTTACAGGCCATAAGCTCAACTCTCAGAAGTGTGTATGCATGGGTGGCAGATGTCTGCTACCCACTCGGACATGGGAGTTGGAACCTAGCTACACTCCTATTGAAGAAGGACTTTGGAAATCGCTGTATTCAACTCAGATACACGGGAGTTCAGGCCCAATGCTTACACATGCTTTTCCCACAAACTATCCCAGCCACTAACAGAAGGAGGTTAGCAGGTAAGTCTACAGTCAGGCAGGATGCGGGAGGGTCCTGCCCTGTCCTCAGCTCTCACAGGGAAGCATGCCTAGAAGCCAGCTCTCAACTAGCTGCATTCTTATGACAGTGTGAAGGTAGCAGTATTCTGAGTAAGGCGGTTCCGAGATTACCACTCTACTGCACCTGGAGATACCCTCCAGGTCTGCATTGTTAACTTGCGTCTCAGAAGCCTCTGGCAAACGTCTCTGGTGAAGACCTGCGAAACTCACTCTGCAGGCAGTGTGGAACTGTGAGGGACTGAGGGTGAGCTCAACTCTCAGAAGTAAGATGCTTTTGGACAAGGCGTTCAGCTACATTCTCACGTATGGAACTTAGTATGTAGCACCTGTCTACCCCAGGAATTACTAGGCTATCGCTGGAATGAGCTTGGAGGCACTAGTCTTGTGTGCCGGGAGATTCCAATTACCTCTCCCAACACTTCCGTCAAACAGCGAGCCTAGGCCTTTTAGAAGTGAAAGGAACCAGCAGGCTGGATGGGGAGGTACAGGCCTTAAGCTCAACTCTCAGAAGTGTGTATGCAGGGGAGACAGATGTCTGCTACCCACTCTGACATGGGAGTTGGAAACTACCTACACTCTGATTGAAGAAGGCCATTGGAAATCGCTGTATTCAACTCAGATACACAGGAGTTCAGGCCCAATGCTTACACATGCTTTTCCCGCAACCTCTCTCAGCCACTAACATTAGGATGTTAGCAGCTGCGCCTACAGTCAGGCAGGATGCGGGTGGGTTCTGCCATGTCCTCAGCACTCCCAGGGAAGCATGCCTAGAAGCCAGCTCTCAACTAGCTGCATTCTTATGGCAGTGTGAAGGTAGCAGTATTCTGAGTCAGGAGGTTCCAAGATTACCACTCTACTGCACCTGGAGATACCCTCCAGGTCTGCATTGTTAACTTGCGTCTCAGAAGCCTGTGGCAAACGTCTCTGGTGAAGACCTGCGAAACTCACTCTGCAGGCAGTGTGGAACTGTGAGGGACTGAGGGTGAGCTCAACTCTCAGAAGTAAGATGCTTTTGGACAAGGCGTTCAGCTACCTTCTCACGTATGGAACTTAGTATGTAGCAGCAGTCTACCACACGAATTACTGGGCAATCGCTGGAATGAGCTTGGAGGCCCTAGTCTTGTGTGCCGGGAGATTCCAATTACCTCTCCCAACACTTCCGTCAAACAGCGAGCCTAGGCCTTTTAGAAGTGAAAGGAACCAGCAGGCTGGATGGGGAGGTACAGGCCTTAAGCTCAACTCTAAGAAGTGTGTATGCAGGGGAGACAGATGTCTGCTACCCACTCTGACATGGGAGTTGGAAACTACCTACACTCTGATTGAAGAAGGCCATTGGAAATCGCTGTATTCAACTCAGATACACAGGAGTTCAGGCCCAATGCTTACACATGCTTTTCCCGCAACCTCTCTCAGCCACTAACATTAGGATGTTAGCAGCTGCGCCTACAGTCAGGCAGGATGCGGGTGGGTTCTGCCCTGTCCTCAGCACTCCCAGGGAAGCATGCCTAGAAGCCAGCTCTCAACTAGCTGCATTCTTATGGCAGTGTGAAGGTAGCAGTATTCTGAGTAAGGAGGTTCCCAGATTACCACTCTACTTCACCTGGAGATACCCTCCAGGTCTGCATTGTTAACTTGCGTCTCAGAAGCCTCTGGCAAACGTCTCTGGTGAAGACGTCCGAAACTCACTCTGCAGGCAGTGTGGAACTGTGAGGGACTGAGGGTGAGCTCAACTCTCAGAAGTAAGATGTTTTTGGACAAGGCGTTCAACTACCTACTCACGTATGGAACTTAGTATGTAGCACCAGTCTACCCCAGGAATTACTAGGAAATCGCTTGATTGAGCTTGGAGGCACTCGTCTTGTGTGCCGGGAGATTCCAGTTACCTCTCCCAACACTTGCGTCAAGCAGCGAGCCTAGGCCTTTTGGAAGCGAAAGGTAGCGGCAGGCAGGATGTTGGGTTACAGGCCATAAGCTCAACTCTCAGAAGTGTGTATGCATGGGTGGCAGATGTCTGCTACCCACTCGGACATGGGAGTTGGAACCTAGCTACACTCCTATTGAAGAAGGACTTTGGAAATCGCTGTATTCAACTCAGATACACGGGAGTTCAGGCCCAATGCTTACACATGCTTTTCCCACAAACTATCCCAGCCACTAACAGAAGGAGGTTAGCAGGTAAGTCTACAGTCAGGCAGGATGCGGGAGGGTCCTGCCCTGTCCTCAGCTCTCACAGGGAAGCATGCCTAGAAGCCAGCTCTCAACTAGCTGCATTCTTATGACAGTGTGAAGGTAGCAGTATTCTGAGTAAGGCGGTTCCGAGATTACCACTCTACTGCACCTGGAGATACCCTCCAGGTCTGCATTGTTAACTTGCGTCTCAGAAGCCTGTGGCAAACGTCTCTGGTGAAGACCTGCGAAACTCACTCTGCAGGCAGTGTGGAACTGTGAGGGACTGAGGGTGAGCTCAACTCTCAGAAGTAAGATGCTTTTGGACAAGGCGTTCAGCTACATTCTCACGTATGGAACTTAGTATGTAGCACCTGTCTACCCCAGGAATTACTAGGCTATCGCTGGAATGAGCTTGGAGGCACTAGTCTTGTGTGCCGGGAGATTCCAATTACCTCTCCCAACACTTCCGTCAAACAGCGAGCCTAGGCCTTTTAGAAGTGAAAGGAACCAGCAGGCTGGATGGGGAGGTACAGGCCTTAAGCTCAACTCTCAGAAGTGTGTATGCAGGGGAGACAGATGTCTGCTACCCACTCTGACATGGGAGTTGGAAACTACCTACACTCTGATTGAAGAAGGCCATTGGAAATCGCTGTATTCAACTCAGATACACAGGAGTTCAGGCCCAATGCTTACACATGCTTTTCCCGCAACCTCTCTCAGCCACTAACATTAGGATGTTAGCAGCTGCGCCTACAGTCAGGCAGGATGCGGGTGGGTTCTGCCGTGTCCTCAGCACTCCCAGGGAAGCATGCCTAGAAGCCAGCTCTCAACTAGCTGCATTCTTATGGCAGTGTGAAGGTAGCAGTATTCTGAGTAAGGAGGTTCCCAGATTACCACTCTACTGCACCTGGAGATACCCTCCAGGTCTGCATTGTTAACTTGCGTCTCAGAAGCCTCTGGCAAACGTCTCTGGTGAAGACGTCCGAAACTCACTCTGCAGGCAGTGTGGAACTGTGAGGGACTGAGGGTGAGCTCAACTCTCAGAAGTAAGATGTTTTTGGACAAGGCGTTCAAATACCTACTCACGTATGGAACTTAGTATGTAGCACCAGTCTACCCCAGGAATTACTAGGAAATCGCTTGATTGAGCTTGGAGGCACTCGTCTTGTGTGCCGGGAGATTCCAGTTACCTCTCCCAACACTTGCGTCAAGCAGCGAGCCTAGGCCTTTTGGAAGCGAAAGGTAGCGGCAGGCAGGATGTTGGGTTACAGGCCATAAGCTCAACTCTCAGAAGTGTGTATGCATGGGTGGCAGATGTCTGCTACCCACTCGGACATGGGAGTTGGAACCTAGCTACACTCCTATTGAAGAAGGACTTTGGAAATCGCTGTATTCAACTCAGATACACGGGAGTTCAGGCCCAATGCTTACACATGCTTTTCCCACAAACTATCCCAGCCACTAACAGAAGGAGGTTAGCAGGTAAGTCTACAGTCAGGCAGGATGCGGGAGGGTCCTGCCCTGTCCTCAGCTCTCACAGGGAAGCATGCCTAGAAGCCAGCTCTCAACTAGCTGCATTCTTATGACAGTGTGAAGGTAGCAGTATTCTGAGTAAGGCGGTTCCGAGATTACCACTCTACTGCACCTGGAGATACCCTCCAGGTCTGCATTGTTAACTTGCGTCTCAGAAGCCTGTGGCAAACGTCTCTGGTGAAGACCTGCGAAACTCACTCTGCAGGCAGTGTGGAACTGTGAGGGACTGAGGGTGAGCTCAACTCTCAGAAGTAAGATGCTTTTGGACAAGGCGTTCCGCTACATTCTCACGTATGGAACTTAGTATGTAGCACCTGTCTACCCCAGGAATTACTAGGCTATCGCTGGAATGAGCTTGGAGGCACTAGTCTTGTGTGCCGGGAGATTCCAATTACCTCTCCCAACACTTCCGTCAAACAGCGAGCCTAGGCCTTTTAGAAGTGAAAGGAACCAGCAGGCTGGATGGGGAGGTACAGGCCTTAAGCTCAACTCTAAGAAGTGTGTATGCAGGGGAGACAGATGTCTGCTACCCACTCTGACATGGGAGTTGGAAACTACCTACACTCTGATTGAAGAAGGCCATTGGAAATCGCTGTATTCAACTCAGATACACAGGAGTTCAGGCCCAATGCTTACACATGCTTTTCCCGCAACCTCTCTCAGCCACTAACATTAGGATGTTAGCAGCTGCGCCTACAGTCAGGCAGGATGCGGGTGGGTTCTGCCCTGTCCTCAGCACTCCCAGGGAAGCATGCCTAGAAGCCAGCTCTCAACTAGCTGCATTCTTATGGCAGTGTGAAGGTAGCAGTATTCTGAGTAAGGAGGTTCCCAGATTACCACTCTACTGCACCTGGAGATACCCTCCAGGTCTGCATTGTTAACTTGCGTCTCAGAAGCCTCTGGCAAACGTCTCTGGTGAAGACGTCCGAAACTCACTCTGCAGGCAGTGTGGAACTGTGAGGGACTGAGGGTGAGCTCAACTCTCAGAAGTAAGATGTTTTTGGACAAGGCGTTCAACTACCTACTCACGTATGGAACTTAGTATGTAGCACCAGTCTACCCCAGGAATTACTAGGAAATCGCTTGATTGAGCTTGGAGGCACTCGTCTTGTGTGCCTGGAGATTCCAGTTACCTCTCCCAACACTTGCGCAAACAGCGAGCCTAGGCCTTTTGGAAGCGAAAGGTAGCGGCAGGCAGGATGTTGGGTTACAGGCCATAAGCTCAACTCTCAGAAGTGTGTATGCATGGGTGGCAGATGTCTGCTACCCACTCGGACATGGGAGTTGGAACCTAGCTACACTCCTATTGAAGAAGGACTTTGGAAATCGCTGTATTCAACTCAGATACACGGGAGTTCAGGCCCAATGCTTACACATGCTTTTCCCACAAACTATCCCAGCCACTAACAGAAGGAGGTTAGCAGGTAAGTCTACAGTCAGGCAGGATGCGGGAGGGTCCTGCCCTGTCCTCAGCTCTCACAGGGAAGCATGCCTAGAAGCCAGCTCTCAACTAGCTGCATTCTTATGACAGTGTGAAGGTAGCAGTATTCTGAGTAAGGCGGTTCCGAGATTACCACTCTACTGCACCTGGAGATACCCTCCAGGTCTGCATTGTTAACTTGCGTCTCAGAAGCCTGTGGCAAACGTCTCTGGTGAAGACCTGCGAAACTCACTCTGCAGGCAGTGTGGAACTGTGAGGGACTGAGGGTGAGCTCAACTCTCAGAAGTAAGATGCTTTTGGACAAGGCGTTCAGCTACATTCTCACGTATGGAACTTAGTATGTAGCACCTGTCTACCCCAGGAATTACTAGGCTATCGCTGGAATGAGCTTGGAGGCACTAGTCTTGTGTGCCGGGAGATTCCAATTACCTCTCCCAACACTTCCGTCAAACAGCGAGCCTAGGCCTTTTAGAAGTGAAAGGAACCAGCAGGCTGGATGGGGAGGTACAGGCCTTAAGCTCAACTCTCAGAAGTGTGTATGCAGGGGAGACAGATGTCTGCTACCCACTCTGACATGGGAGTTGGAAACTACCTACACTCTGATTGAAGAAGGCCATTGGAAATCGCTGTATTCAACTCAGATACACAGGAGTTCAGGCCCAATGCTTACACATGCTTTTCCCGCAACCTCTCTCAGCCACTAACATTAGGATGTTAGCAGCTGCGCCTACAGTCAGGCAGGATGCGGGTGGGTTCTGCCATGTCCTCAGCACTCCCAGGGAAGCATGCCTAGAAGCCAGCTCTCAACTAGCTGCATTCTTATGGCAGTGTGAAGGTAGCAGTATTCTGAGTAAGGAGGTTCCCAGATTACCACTCTACTGCACCTGGAGATACCCTCCAGGTCTGCATTGTTAACTTGCGTCTCAGAAGCCTCTGGCAAACGTCTCTTGTGAAGACGTCCGAAACTCACTCTGCAGGCAGTGTGGAACTGTGAGGGACTGAGGGTGAGCTCAACTCTCAGAAGTAAGATGTTTTTGGACAAGGCGTTCAACTACCTACTCACGTATGGAACTTAGTATGTAGCACCAGTCTACCCCAGGAATTACTAGGAAATCGCTTGATTGAGCTTGGAGGCACTCGTCTTGTGTGCCGGGAGATTCCAGTTACCTCTCCCAACACTTGCGCAAACAGCGAGCCTAGGCCTTTTGGAAGCGAAAGGTAGCGGCAGGCAGGATGTTGGGTTACAGGCCATAAGCTCAACTCTCAGAAGTGTGTATGCATGGGTGGCAGATGTCTGCTACCCACTCGGACATGGGAGTTGGAACCTAGCTACACTCCTATTGAAGAAGGACTTTGGAAATCGCTGTATTCAACTCAGATACACGGGAGTTCAGGCCCAATGCTTACACATGCTTTTCCCACAAACTATCCCAGCCACTAACAGAAGGAGGTTAGCAGGTAAGTCTACAGTCAGGCAGGATGCGGGAGGGTCCTGCCCTCTCCTCAGCTCTCACAGGGAAGCATGCCTTGAAGCCAGCTCTCAACTAGCTTCATTCTTATGACAGTGTGAAGGTAGCAGTATTCTGAGTAAGGAGGTTCCCAGATTACCACTCTACTGCACCTGGAGATACCCTCCAGGTCTGCATTGTTAACTTGCGTCTCAGAAGCCTCTGGCAAACGTCTCTGGTGAAGACCTGCGAAACTCACTCTGCAGGCAGTGTGGAACTGTGAGGGACTGAGGGTGAGCTCAACTCTCAGAAGTAAGATGCTTTTGGACAAGGCGTTCAGCTACATTCTCACGTATGGAACTTAGTATGTAGCACCTGTCTACCCCAGGAATTACTAGGCTATCGCTGGAATGAGCTTGGAGGCACTAGTCTTGTGTGCCGGGAGATTCCAATTACCTCTCCCAACACTTCCGTCAAACAGCGAGCCTAGGCCTTTTAGAAGTGAAAGGAACCAGCAGGCTGGATGGGGAGGTACAGGCCTTAAGCTCAACTCTCAGAAGTGTGTATGCAGGGGAGACAGATGTCTGCTACCCACTCTGACATGGGAGTTGGAAACTACCTACACTCTGATTGAAGAAGGCCATTGGAAATCGCTGTATTCAACTCAGATACACAGGAGTTCAGGCCCAATGCTTACACATGCTTTTCCCGCAACCTCTCTCAGCCACTAACATTAGGATGTTAGCAGCTGCGCCTACAGTCAGGCAGGATGCGGGTGGGTTCTGCCCTGTCCTCAGCACTCCCAGGGAAGCATGCCTAGAAGCCAGCTCTCAACTAGCTGCATTCTTATGGCAGTGTGAAGGTAGCAGTATTCTGAGTCAGGAGGTTCCCAGATTACCACTCTACTGCACCTGGAGATACCCTCCAGGTCTGCATTGTTAACTTGCGTCTCAGAAGCCTCTGGCAAACGTCTCTTGTGAAGACGTCCGAAACTCACTCTGCAGGCAGTGTGGAACTGTGAGGGACTGAGGGTGAGCTCAACTCTCAGAAGTAAGATG
Source organism: Canis lupus baileyi (assembly GCF_048164855.1). Classification (NCBI taxonomy): domain Eukaryota; kingdom Metazoa; phylum Chordata; class Mammalia; order Carnivora; family Canidae; genus Canis; species Canis lupus. The sequence goes on along the minus strand of NW_027326457.1, from coordinate 1,254,385 downwards.
TTTTTGGACAAGGCGTTCAACTACCTACTCACGTATGGAACTTAGTATGTAGCACCAGTCTACCCCAGGAATTACTAGGAAATCGCTTAATTGAGCTTGGAGGCACTCGTCTTGTGTGCCGGGAGATTCCAGTTACCTCTCCCAACACTTGCGTCAAGCAGCGAGCCTAGGCCTTTTGGAAGCGAAAGGTAGCGGCAGGCAGGATGTTGGGTTACAGGCCATAAGCTCAACTCTCAGAAGTGTGTATGCATGGGTGGCAGATGTCTGCTACCCACTCGGACATGGGAGTTGGAACCTAGCTACACTCCTATTGAAGAAGGACTTTGGAAATCGCTGTATTCAACTCAGATACACGGGAGTTCAGGCCCAATGCTTACACATGCTTTTCCCACAAACTATCCCAGCCACTAACAGAAGGAGGTTAGCAGGTAAGTCTACAGTCAGGCAGGATGCGGGAGGGTCCTGCCCTGTCCTCAGCTCTCACAGGGAAGCATGCCTTGAAGCCAGCTCTCAACTAGCTGCATTCTTATGACAGTGTGAAGGTAGCAGTATTCTGAGTAAGGAGGTTCCCAGATTACCACTCTACTGCACCTGGAGATACCCTCCAGGTCTGCATTGTTAACTTGCGTCTCAGAGGCCTCTGGCAAACGTCTCTGGTGAAGACGTGCGAAACTCACTCTGCAGGCAGTGTGGAACTGTGAGGGACTGAGGGTCAGCTCAACTCTCAGCAGTAAGATGTTTTTGGACAAGGCGTTCAAATACCTACTCACGTATGGAACTTAGTATGTAGCACCAGTCTACCACAGGAATTACTGGGAAATCGCTGGATTGAGCTTGGAGGCACTAGTCTTGTTGCCGGGAGATTCCAGTTACCTCTCCCAACACTTCGGTGAAGCAGCGAGCCTAGGCCTTTTGGAAGCGAAAGCTAGCTGCAGGCAGGAGGTAGGGTTACAGGCCATAAGCTCAACTCTCAGAAGTGTGTATGCATGGGAGGCAGATGTCTTCTACCCACTCGTACATGCGAGTGGGAACCTACTACACTCTGATGAAAAAGGACTTTGGAAATTGCTGTATTCAACTCAGATACACGTGGGTTCAGGCACAACGATTCCACATGCTTTTCTCACAACCTTTCCCTGCCACTAACATGAGGACGTTAGCAGCTCCTTCTACAGTCAAGCAGGATGCGGGAGGGTTGTGCCCTGTCCTTAGCTCTCACAGGGAAGCATGTCTTGAAGCCAGCGGTCAACTAGCTGCATACTTATGGCAGGGTCAAGGTAGCAGTATTCTGAGACAGGAGGTTCCCAGATTACCACTCTACTGCACCTGGAGATACCCTCCAGGTCTGCATTGTTAACTTGCGTCTCAGAGGCCTCTGGCAAACGTCTCTGGTGAAGACGTGCGAAACTCACTCTGCAGGCAGTGTGGAACTGTGAGGGACTGAGGGTCAGCTCAACTCTCAGCAGTAAGATGTTTTTGGACAAGGCGTTCAAATACCTACTCACGTATGGAACTTAGTATGTAGCACCTGTCTACCCCAGGAATTACTAGGAAATCGCTTGATTGAGCTTGGAGGCACTCGTCTTGTGTGCCGGGAGATTCCAGTTACCTCTCCCAACACTTGCGTCAAGCAGCGAGCCTAGGCCTTTTGGAAGCGAAAGGTAGCGGCAGGCAGGATGTTGGGTTACAGGCCATAAGCTCAACTCTCAGAAGTGTGTATGCATGGGTGGCAGATGTCTGCTACCCACTCGGACATGGGAGTTGGAACCTAGCTACACTCCTATTGAAGAAGGACTTTGGAAATCGCTGTATTCAACTCAGATACACGGGAGTTCAGGCCCAATGCTTACACATGCTTTTCCCACAAACTATCCCAGCCACTAACAGAAGGAGGTTAGCAGGTAAGTCTACAGTCAGGCAGGATGCGGGAGGGTCCTGCCCTGTCCTCAGCTCTCACAGGGAAGCATGCCTAGAAGCCAGCTCTCAACTAGCTGCATTCTTATGACAGTGTGAAGGTAGCAGTATTCTGAGTAAGGCGGTTCCGAGATTACCACTCTACTGCACCTGGAGATACCCTCCAGGTCTGCATTGTTAACTTGCGTCTCAGAAGCCTGTGGCAAACGTCTCTGGTGAAGACCTGCGAAACTCACTCTGCAGGCAGTGTGGAACTGTGAGGGACTGAGGGTGAGCTCAACTCTCAGAAGTAAGATGCTTTTGGACAAGGCGTTCAGCTACATTCTCACGTATGGAACTTAGTATGTAGCACCTGTCTACCCCAGGAATTACTAGGCTATCGCTGGAATGAGCTTGGAGGCACTAGTCTTGTGTGCCGGGAGATTCCAATTACCTCTCCCAACACTTCCGTCAAACAGCGAGCCTAGGCCTTTTAGAAGTGAAAGGAACCAGCAGGCTGGATGGGGAGGTACAGGCCTTAAGCTCAACTCTCAGAAGTGTGTATGCAGGGGAGACAGATGTCTGCTACCCACTCTGACATGGGAGTTGGAAACTACCTACACTCTGTTGAAGAAGGCCATTGGAAATCGCTGTATTCAACTCAGATACACAGGAGTTCAGGCCCAATGCTTACACATGCTTTTCCCACAACCTCTCTCAGCCACTAACATTAGGATGTTAGCAGCTGCGCCTACAGTCAGGCAGGATGCGGGTGGGTTCTGCCATGTCCTCAGCACTCCCAGGGAAGCATGCCTAGAAGCCAGCTCTCAACTAGCTGCATTCTTATGGCAGTGTGAAGGTAGCAGTATTCTGAGTCAGGAGGTTCCAAGATTACCACTCTACTGCACCTGGAGATACCCTCCAGGTCTGCATTGTTAACTTGCGTCTCAGAAGCCTGTGGCAAACGTCTCTGGTGAAGACCTGCGAAACTCACTCTGCAGGCAGTGTGGAACTGTGAGGGACTGAGGGTGAGCTCAACTCTCAGAAGTAAGATGCTTTTGGACAAGGCGTTCAGCTACATTCTCACGTATGGAACTTAGTATGTAGCAGCAGTCTACCACACGAATTACTAGGCAATCGCTGGAATGAGCTTGGAGGCCCTAGTCTTGTGTGCCGGGAGATTCCAATTACCTCTCCCAACACTTCCGTCAAACAGCGAGCCTAGGCCTTTTAGAAGTGAAAGGAACCAGCAGGCTGGATGGGGAGGTACAGGCCTTAAGCTCAACTCTCAGAAGTGTGTATGCAGGGGAGACAGATGTCTGCTACCCACTCTGACATGGGAGTTGGAAACTACCTACACTCTGATTGAAGAAGGCCATTGGAAATCGCTGTATTCAACTCAGATACACAGGAGTTCAGGCCCAATGCTTACACATGCTTTTCCCGCAACCTCTCTCAGCCACTAACATTAGGATGTTAGCAGCTGCGCCTACAGTCAGGCAGGATGCGGGTGGGTTCTGCCCTGTCCTCAGCACTCCCAGGGAAGCATGCCTAGAAGCCAGCTCTCAACTAGCTGCATTCTTATGGCAGTGTGAAGGTAGCAGTATTCTGAGTAAGGAGGTTCCCAGATTACCACTCTACTGCACCTGGAGATACCCTCCAGGTCTGCATTGTTAACTTGCGTCTCAGAAGCCTCTGGCAAACGTCTCTGGTGAAGACGTCCGAAACTCACTCTGCAGGCAGTGTGGAACTGTGAGGGACTGAGTGTGAGCTCAACTCTCAGAAGTAAGATGCTTTTGGACAAGGCGTTCAACTACCTACTCACGTATGGAACTTAGTATGTAGCACCAGTCTACCCCAGGAATTACTAGGAAATCGCTTGATTGAGCTTGGAGGCACTCGTCTTGTGTGCCGGGAGATTCCAGTTACCTCTCCCAACACTTGCGTCAAGCAGCGAGCCTAGGCCTTTTGGAAGCGAAAGGTAGCGGCAGGCAGGATGTTGGGTTACAGGCCATAAGCTCAACTCTCAGAAGTGTGTATTCATGGGTGGCAGATGTCTGCTACCCACTCGGACATGGGAGTTGGAACCTAGCTACACTCCTATTGAAGAAGGACTTTGGAAATCGCTGTATTCAACTCAGATACACGGGAGTTCAGGCCCAATGCTTACACATGCTTTTCCCACAAACTATCCCAGCCACTAACAGAAGGAGGTTAGCAGGTAAGTCTACAGTCAGGCAGGATGCGGGAGGGTCCTGCCCTGTCCTCAGCTCTCACAGGGAAGCATGCCTAGAAGCCAGCTCTCAACTAGCTGCATTCTTATGACAGTGTGAAGGTAGCAGTATTCTGAGTAAGGCGGTTCCGAGATTACCACTCTACTGCACCTGGAGATACCCTCCAGGTCTGCATTGTTAACTTGCGTCTCAGAAGCCTGTGGCAAACGTCTCTGGTGAAGACCTGCGAAACTCACTCTGCAGGCAGTGTGGAACTGTGAGGGACTGAGGGTGAGCTCAACTCTCAGAAGTAAGATGCTTTTGGACAAGGCGTTCAGCTACATTCTCACGTATGGAACTTAGTATGTAGCACCTGTCTACCCCAGGAATTACTAGGCTATCGCTGGAATGAGCTTGGAGGCACTAGTCTTGTGTGCCGGGAGATTCCAATTACCTCTCCCAACACTTCCGTCAAACAGCGAGCCTAGGCCTTTTAGAAGTGAAAGGAACCAGCAGGCTGGATGGGGAGGTACAGGCCTTAAGCTCAACTCTCAGAAGTGTGTATGCAGGGGAGACAGATGTCTGCTACCCACTCTGACATGGGAGTTGGAAACTACCTACACTCTGATTGAAGAAGGCCATTGGAAATCGCTGTATTCAACTCAGATACACAGGAGTTCAGGCCCAATGCTTACACATGCTTTTCCCACAACCTCTCTCAGCCACTAACATTAGGATGTTAGCAGCTGCGCCTACAGTCAGGCAGGATGCGGGTGGGTTCTGCCATGTCCTCAGCACTCCCAGGGAAGCATGCCTAGAAGCCAGCTCTCAACTAGCTGCATTCTTATGGCAGTGTGAAGGTAGCAGTATTCTGAGTCAGGAGGTTCCAAGATTACCACTCTACTGCACCTGGAGATACCCTCCAGGTCTGCATTGTTAACTTGCGTCTCAGAAGCCTGTGGCAAACGTCTCTGGTGAAGACCTGCGAAACTCACTCTGCAGGCAGTGTGGAACTGTGAGGGACTGAGGGTGAGCTCAACTCTCAGAAGTAAGATGCTTTTGGACAAGGCGTTCAGCTACATTCTCACGTATGGAACTTAGTATGTAGCAGCAGTCTACCACACGAATTACTAGGCAATCGCTGGAATGAGCTTGGAGGCCCTAGTCTTGTGTGCCGGGAGATTCCAATTACCTCTCCCAACACTTCCGTCAAACAGCGAGCCTAGGCCTTTTAGAAGTGAAAGGAACCAGCAGGCTGGATGGGGAGGTACAGGCCTTAAGCTCAACTCTCAGAAGTGTGTATGCAGGGGAGACAGATGTCTGCTACCCACTCTGACATGGGAGTTGGAAACTACCTACACTCTGATTGAAGAAGGCCATTGGAAATCGCTGTATTCAACTCAGATACACAGGAGTTCAGGCCCAATGCTTACACATGCTTTTCCCGCAACCTCTCTCAGCCACTAACATTAGGATGTTAGCAGCTGCGCCTACAGTCAGGCAGGATGCGGGTGGGTTCTGCCCTGTCCTCAGCACTCCCAGGGAAGCATGCCTAGAAGCCAGCTCTCAACTAGCTGCATTCTTATGGCAGTGTGAAGGTAGCAGTATTCTGAGTAAGGAGGTTCCCAGATTACCACTCTACTGCACCTGGAGATACCCTCCAGGTCTGCATTGTTAACTTGCGTCTCAGAAGCCTCTGGCAAACGTCTCTGGTGAAGACGTCCGAAACTCACTCTGCAGGCAGTGTGGAACTGTGAGGGACTGAGTGTGAGCTCAACTCTCAGAAGTAAGATGCTTTTGGACAAGGCGTTCAACTACCTACTCACGTATGGAACTTAGTATGTAGCACCAGTCTACCCCAGGAATTACTAGGAAATCGCTTGATTGAGCTTGGAGGCACTCGTCTTGTGTGCCGGGAGATTCCAGTTACCTCTCCCAACACTTGCGTCAAGCAGCGAGCCTAGGCCTTTTGGAAGCGAAAGGTAGCGGCAGGCAGGATGTTGGGTTACAGGCCATAAGCTCAACTCTCAGAAGTGTGTATTCATGGGTGGCAGATGTCTGCTACCCACTCGGACATGGGAGTTGGAACCTAGCTACACTCCTATTGAAGAAGGACTTTGGAAATCGCTGTATTCAACTCAGATACACGGGAGTTCAGGCCCAATGCTTACACATGCTTTTCCCACAAACTATCCCAGCCACTAACAGAAGGAGGTTAGCAGGTAAGTCTACAGTCAGGCAGGATGCGGGAGGGTCCTGCCCTGTCCTCAGCTCTCACAGGGAAGCATGCCTAGAAGCCAGCTCTCAACTAGCTGCATTCTTATGACAGTGTGAAGGTAGCAGTATTCTGAGTAAGGCGGTTCCGAGATTACCACTCTACTGCACCTGGAGATACCCTCCAGGTCTGCATTGTTAACTTGCGTCTCAGAAGCCTGTGGCAAACGTCTCTGGTGAAGACCTGCGAAACTCACTCTGCAGGCAGTGTGGAACTGTGAGGGACTGAGGGTGAGCTCAACTCTCAGAAGTAAGATGCTTTTGGACAAGGCGTTCCGCTACATTCTCACGTATGGAACTTAGTATGTAGCACCTGTCTACCCCAGGAATTACTAGGCTATCGCTGGAATGAGCTTGGAGGCACTAGTCTTGTGTGCCGGGAGATTCCAATTACCTCTCCCAACACTTCCGTCAAACAGCGAGCCTAGGCCTTTTAGAAGTGAAAGGAACCAGCAGGCTGGATGGGGAGGTACAGGCCTTAAGCTCAACTCTCAGAAGTGTGTATGCAGGGGAGACAGATGTCTGCTACCCACTCTGACATGGGAGTTGGAAACTACCTACACTCTGATTGAAGAAGGCCATTGGAAATCGCTGTATTCAACTCAGATACACAGGAGTTCAGGCCCAATGCTTACACATGCTTTTCCCGCAACCTCTCTCAGCCACTAACATTAGGATGTTAGCAGCTGCGCCTACAGTCAGGCAGGATGCGGGTGGGTTCTGCCATGTCCTCAGCACTCCCAGGGAAGCATGCCTAGAAGCCAGCTCTCAACTAGCTGCATTCTTATGGCAGTGTGAAGGTAGCAGTATTCTGAGTCAGGAGGTTCCCAGATTACCACTCTACTGCACCTGGAGATACCCTCCAGGTCTGCATTGTTAACTTGCGTCTCAGAAGCCTGTGGCAAACGTCTCTGGTGAAGACCTGCGAAACTCACTCTGCAGGCAGTGTGGAACTGTGAGGGACTGAGGGTGAGCTCAACTCTCAGAAGTAAGATGCTTTTGGACAAGGCGTTCAGCTACCTTCTCACGTATGGAACTTAGTATGTAGCAGCAGTCTACCACACGAATTACTAGGCAATCGCTGGAATGAGCTTGGAGGCCCTAGTCTTGTGTGCTGGGAGATTCCAATTACCTCTCCCAACACTTCCGTCAAACAGCGAGCCTAGGCCTTTTAGAAGTGAAAGGAACCAGCAGGCTGGATGGGGAGGTACAGGCCTTAAGCTCAACTCTCAGAAGTGTGTATGCAGGGGAGACAGATGTCTGCTACCCACTCTGACATGGGAGTTGGAAACTACCTACACTCTGATTGAAGAAGGCCATTGGAAATCGCTGTATTCAACTCAGATACACAGAAGTTCAGGTCCAATGCTTACACATGCTTTTCCCGCAACCTCTCTCAGCCACTAACATTAGGATGTTAGCAGCTGCGCCTACAGTCAGGCAGGATGCGGGTGGGTTCTGCCCTGTCCTCAGCACTCCCAGGGAAGCATGCCTAGAAGCCAGCTCTCAACTAGCTGCATTCTTATGGCAGTGTGAAGGTAGCAGTATTCTGAGTAAGGAGGTTCCCAGATTACCACTCTACTGCACCTGGAGATACCCTCCAGGTCTGCATTGTTAACTTGCGTCTCAGAAGCCTCTGGCAAACGTCTCTGGTGAAGACGTCCGAAACTCACTCTGCAGGCAGTGTGGAACTGTGAGGGACTGAGGGTGAGCTCAACTCTCAGAAGTAAGATGCTTTTGGACAAGGCGTTCAACTACCTTCTCACGTATGGAACTTAGTATGTAGCACCAGTCTACCCCAGGAATTACTAGGAAATCGCTTGATTGAGCTTGGAGGCACTCGTCTTGTGTGCCGGGAGATTCCAGTTACCTCTCCCAACACTTGCGTCAAGCAGCGAGCCTAGGCCTTTTGGAAGCGAAAGGTAGCGGCAGGCAGGATGTTGGGTTACAGGCCATAAGCTCAACTCTCAGAAGTGTGTATGCATGGGTGGCAGATGTCTGCTACCCACTCGGACATGGGAGTTGGAACCTAGCTACACTCCTATTGAAGAAGGACTTTGGAAATCGCTGTATTCAACTCAGATACACGGGAGTTCAGGCCCAATGCTTACACATGCTTTTCCCACAAACTATCCCAGCCACTAACAGAAGGAGGTTAGCAGGTAAGTCTACAGTCAGGCAGGATGCGGGAGGGTCCTGCCCTGTCCTCAGCTCTCACAGGGAAGCATGTCTTGAAGCCAGCGGTCAACTAGCTGCATACTTATGGCAGGGTCAAGCTAGCAGTATTCTGAGACAGGAGGTTCCCAGATTACCACTCTACTGCACCTGGAGATACCCTCCAGGTCTGCATTGTTAACTTGCGTCTCAGAGGCCTCTGGCAAACGTCTCTGGTGAAGACGTGCGAAACTCACTCTGCAGGCAGTGTGGAACTGTGAGGGACTGAGGGTCAGCTCAACTCTCAGCAGTAAGATGTTTTTGGACAAGGCGTTCAAATACCTACTCACGTATGGAACTTAGTATGTAGCACCAGTCTACCCCAGGAATTACTGGGAAATCGCTGGATTGAGCTTGGAGGCACTAGTCTTGTTGCCGGGAGATTCCAGTTACCTCTCCCAACACTTCGGTGAAGCAGCGAGCCTAGGCCTTTTGGAAGCGAAAGCTAGCTGCAGGCAGGAGGTAGGGTTACAGGCCATAAGCTCAACTCTCAGAAGTGTGTATGCATGGGAGGCAGATGTCTTCTACCCACTCGTACATGCGAGTGGGAACCTACTACACTCTGATGAAAAAGGACTTTGGAAATTGCTGTATTCAACTCAGATACACGTGGGTTCAGGCACAACGATTCCACATGCTTTTCTCACAACCTTTCCCTGCCACTAACATGAGGACGTTAGCAGCTCCTTCTACAGTCAAGCAGGATGCGGGAGGGTTGTGCCCTGTCCTTAGCTCTCACAGGGAAGCATGTCTTGAAGCCAGCGGTCAACTAGCTGCATACTTATGGCAGGGTCAAGGTAGCAGTATTCTGAGACAGGAGGTTCCCAGATTACCACTCTACTGCACCTGGAGATACCCTCCAGGTCTGCATTGTTAACTTGCGTCTCAGAGGTCTCTGGCAAACGTCTCTGGTGAAGACGTGCGAAACTCACTCTGCAGGCAGTGTGGAACTGTGAGGGACTGAGGGTCAGCTCAACTCTCAGCAGTAAGATGTTTTTGGACAAGGCGTTCAAATACCTACTCACGTATGGAACTTAGTATGTAGCACCAGTCTACCCCAGGAATTACTAGGAAATCGCTTGATTGAGCTTGGAGGCACTCGTCTTGTGTGCCGGGAGATTCCAGTTACCTCTCCCAACACTTGCGTCAAGCAGCGAGCCTAGGCCTTTTGGAAGCGAAAGGTAGCGGCAGGCAGGATGTTGGGTTACAGGCCATAAGCTCAACTCTCAGAAGTGTGTATGCATGGGTGGCAGATGTCTGCTACCCACTCGGACATGGGAGTTGGAACCTAGCTACACTCCTATTGAAGAAGGACTTTGGAAATCGCTGTATTCAACTCAGATACACGGGAGTTCAGGCCCAATGCTTACACATGCTTTTCCCACAAACTATCCCAGCCACTAAGAGAAGGAGGTTAGCAGGTAAGTCTACAGTCAGGCAGGATGCGGGAGGGTCCTGCCCTCTCCTCAGCTCTCACAGGGAAGCATGCCTTGAAGCCAGCTCTCAACTAGCTGCATTCTTATGACAGTGTGAAGGTAGCAGTATTCTGAGTAAGGAGGTTCCCAGATTACCACTCTACTGCACCTGGAGATACCCTCCAGGTCTGCATTGTTAACTTGCGTCTCAGAAGCCTGTGGCAAACGTCTCTGGTGAAGACCTGCGAAACTCACTCTGCAGGCAGTGTGGAACTGTGAGGGACTGAGGGTGAGCTCAACTCTCAGAAGTAAGATGCTTTTGGACAAGGCGTTCAGCTACATTCTCACGTATGGAACTTAGTATGTAGCACCTGTCTACCCCAGGAATTACTAGGCTATCGCTGGAATGAGCTTGGAGGCACTAGTCTTGTGTGCCGGGAGATTCCAATTACCTCTCCCAACACTTCCGTCAAACAGCGAGCCTAGGCTTTTTAGAAGTGAAAGGAACCAGCAGGCTGGATGGGGAGGTACAGGCCTTAAGCTCAACTCTCAGAAGTGTGTATGCAGGGGAGACAGATGTCTGCTACCCACTCTGACATGGGAGTTGGAAACTACCTACACTCTGATTGAAGAAGGCCATTGGAAATCGCTGTATTCAACTCAGATACACAGGAGTTCAGGCCCAATGCTTACACATGCTTTTCCCGCAACCTCTCTCAGCCACTAACATTAGGATGTTAGCAGCTGCGCCTACAGTCAGGCAGGATGCGGGTGGGTTCTGCCCTGTCCTCACCACTCCCAGGGAAGCATGCCTAGAAGCCAGCTCTCAACTAGCTGCATTCTTATGACAGTGTGAAGGTAGCAGTATTCTGAGACAGGAGTTTCCCAGATTACCACTCTACTGCACCTGGAGATACCCTCCAGGTCTGCATTGTTAACTTGCGTCTCAGAGGCCTCTGGCAAAAGTCTCTGGTGAAGACGTGGGAAACTCACTCTGCAGGCAGTGTGGAACTGTGAGGGACTGAGGGTGAGCTCAACTCTCAGCAGTAAGATGATTTTGGACAAGGCGTTCAGCTACCTTCTCACATATGGAACTTAGTATGTAGCACCAGTCTACCCCAGGAATTACTGGGAAATCGCTGGATTGAGCTTGGAGGCACTAGTCTTGTGTGCCGGCAGATTCCAGTTACCTCTCCCAACACTTCGGTGAAGCAGCGAGCCTAGGCCTTTTGGAAGCGAAAGGTAGCTGCAGGCAGGAGGTAGTGTTACAGGCTATAAGCTCAACTCTCAGAAGCGGGTATGCATGGGAGGCAGATGTCTGCTACCCACTCGGACATGCGAGTGGGAACCTAGCTACACTCTGATGAAGAAGGACTTTGGAAATCGCTGTATTCAACTCAGATACACGTGGGTTCAGGCACAACGATTCCACATGCTTTTCTCACAACCTTTCCCTGCCACTAACATGAGAACGTTAGCAGCTCCTTCTACAGTCAAGCAGGATGCGGGAGGGTGGTGCCCTGTCCTTAGCTCTCACAGGGAAGCATGTCTTGAAGCCAGCGGTCAACTAGCTGCATACTTATGGCAGGGTCAAGGTAGCAGTATTCTGAGACAGGAGGTTCCCAGATTACCACTCTACTGCACCTGGAGATACCCTCCAGGTCTGCATTGTTAACTTGCGTCTCAGAGGCCTCTGGCAAACGTCTCTGGTGAAGACGTGCGAAACTCACTCTGCAGGCAGTGTGGAACTGTGAGGGACTGAGGGTCAGCTCACCTCTCAGCAGTAAGATGTTTTTGGACAAGGCGTTCAAATACCTACTCACGTATGAAACTTAGTATGTAGCACCAGTCTACCCCAGGAATTACTAGGAAATCGCTTGATTGAGCTTGGAGGCACTCGTCTTGTGTGCCGGGAGATTCCAGTTACCTCTCCCAACACTTGCGTCAAGCAGCGAGCCTAGGCCTTTTGGAAGCGAAAGGTAGCGGCAGGCAGGATGTTGGGTTACAGGCCATAAGCTCAACACTCAGAAGTGTGTATGCATGGGTGGCAGATGTCTGCTACAAACTCGGACATGGGAGTTGGAACCTAGCTACACTCCTATTGAAGAAGGACTTTGGAAATCGCTGTATTCAACTCAGATACACGGGAGTTCAGGCCCAATGCTTACACATGCTTTTCCCACAAACTATCCCAGCCACTAACAGAAGGAGGTTAGCAGGTAAGTCTACAGTCAGGCAGGATGCGGGAGGGTCCTGCCCTCTCCTCAGCTCTCACAGGGAAGCATGCCTAGAAGCCAGCTCTCAACTAGCTGCATTCTTATGACAGTGTGAAGGTAGCAGTATTCTGAGTAAGGCGGTTCCGAGATTACCACTCTACTGCACCTGGAGATACCCTCCAGGTCTGCATTGTTAACTTGCGTCTCAGAAGCCTGTGGCAAACGTCTCTGGTGAAGACCTGCGAAACTCACTCTGCAGGCAGTGTGGAACTGTGAGGGACTGAGGGTGAGCTCAACTCTCAGAAGTAAGATGCTTTTGGACAAGGCGTTCAGCTACATTCTCACGTATGGAACTTAGTATGTAGCACCTGTCTACCCCAGGAATTACTAGGCTATCGCTGGAATGAGCTTGGAGGCACTAGTCTTGTGTGCCGGGAGATTCCAATTACCTCTCCCAACACTTCCGTCAAACAGCGAGCCTAGGCCTTTTAGAAGTGAAAGGAACCAGCAGGCTGGATGGGGAGGTACAGGCCTTAAGCTCAACTCTCAGAAGTGTGTATGCAGGGGAGACAGATGTCTGCTACCCACTCTGACATGGGAGTTGGAAACTACCTACACTCTGATTGAAGAAGGCCATTGGAAATCGCTGTATTCAACTCAGATACACAGGAGTTCAGGCCCAATGCTTACACATGCTTTTCCCGCAACCTCTCTCAGCCACTAACATTAGGATGTTAGCAGCTGCGCCTACAGTCAGGCAGGATGCGGGTGGGTTCTGCCCTGTCCTCAGCACTCCCAGGGAAGCATGCCTAGAAGCCAGCTCTCAACTAGCTGCATTCTTATGGCAGTGTGAAGGTAGCAGTATTCTGAGTAAGGAGGTTCCCAGATTACCACTCTACTGCACCTGGAGATACCCTCCAGGTCTGCATTGTTAACTTGCGTCTCAGAAGCCTCTGGCAAACGTCTCTGGTGAAGACGTCCGAAACTCACTCTGCAGGCAGTGTGGAACTGTGAGGGACTGAGGGTGAGCTCAACTCTCAGAAGTAAGATGTTTTTGGACAAGGCGTTCAACTACCTACTCACGTATGGAACTTAGTATGTAGCACCAGTCTACCCCAGGAATTACTAGGAAATCGCTTGATTGAGCTTGGAGGCACTCGTCTTGTGTGCCGGGAGATTCCAGTTACCTCTCCCAACACTTGCGTCAAGCAGCGAGCCTAGGCCTTTTGGAAGCGAAAGGTAGCGGCAGGCAGGATGTTGGGTTACAGGCCATAAGCTCAACTCTCAGAAGTGTGTATGCATGGGTGGCAGATGTCTGCTACCCACTCGGACATGGGAGTTGGAACCTAGCTACACTCCTATTGAAGAAGGACTTTGGAAATCCTGTATTCAACTCAGATACACAGGAGTTCAGGCCCAATGCTTACACATGCTTTTCCCACAAACTATCCCAGCCACTAACAGAAGGAGGTTAGCAGGTAAGTCTACAGTCAGGCAGGATGCGGGAGGGTCCTGCCCTGTCCTCAGCTCTCACAGCGAAGCATGCCTTGAAGCCAGCTCTCAACTAGCTGCATTCTTATGACAGTGTGAAGGTAGCAGTATTCTGAGTAAGGAGGTTCCCAGATTACCACTCTACTGCACCTGGAGATACCCTCCAGGTATGCATTGTTAACTTGCGTCTCAGAGGCCTCTGGCAAACGTCTCTGGTGAAGACGTGCGAAACTCACTCTGCAGGCAGTGTGGAACTGTGAGGGACTGAGGGTGAGCTCAACTCTCAGCAGTAAGATGTTTTTGGACAAGGCGTTCAAATACCTACTCACGTATGGAACTTAGTATGTAGCACCAGTCTACCCCAGGAATTACTGGGAAATCGCTGGATTGAGCTTGGAGGCACTAGTCTTGTTGCCGGGAGATTCCAGTTACCTCTCCCAACACTTCGGTGAAGCAGCGAGCCTAGGCCTTTTGGAAGCGAAAGCTAGCTGCAGGCAGGAGGTAGGGTTACAGGCCATAAGCTCAACTCTCAGAAGTGTGTATGCATGGGAGGCAGATGTCTTCTACCCACTCGTACATGCGAGTGGGAACCTACTACACTCTGATGAAAAAGGACTTTGGAAATTGCTGTATTCAACTCAGATACACGTGGGTTCAGGCACAACGATTCCACATGCTTTTCTCACAACCTTTCCCTGCCACTAACATGAGGACGTTAGCAGCTCCTTCTACAATCAAGCAGGATGCGGGAGGGTTGTGCCCTGTCCTTAGCTCTCACAGGGAAGCATGTCTTGAAGCCAGCGGTCAACTAGCTGCATACTTATGGCAGGGTCAAGGTAGCAGTATTCTGAGACAGGAGGTTCCCAGATTACCACTCTACTGCACCTGGAGATACCCTCCAGGTCTGCATTGTTAACTTGCGTCTCAGAGGCCTCTGGCAAACGTCTCTGGTGAAGACGTGCGAAACTCACTCTGCAGGCAGTGTGGAACTGTGAGGGACTGAGGGTCAGCTCAACTCTCAGCAGTAAGATGTTTTTGGACAAGGCGTTCAAATACCTACTCACGTATGGAACTTAGTATGTAGCACCAGTCTACCCCAGGAATTACTGGGAAATCGCTGGATTGAGCTTGGAGGCACTAGTCTTGTTGCCGGGAGATTCCAGTTACCTCTCCCAACACTTCGGTGAAGCAGCGAGCCTAGGCCTTTTGGAAGCGAAAGCTAGCTGCAGGCAGGAGGTAGGGTTACAGGCCATAAGCTCAACTCTCAGAAGTGTGTATGCATGGGAGGCAGAGGTCTTCTACCCACTCGTACATGCGAGTGGGAACCTACTACACTCTGATGAAAAAGGACTTTGGAAATTGCTGTATTCAACTCAGATACACGTGGGTTCAGACACAACGATTCCACATGCTTTTCTCACAACCTTTCCCTGCCACTAACATGAGGACGTTAGCAGCTCCTTCTACAGTCAAGCAGGATGCGGGAGGGTTGTGCCCTGTCCTTAGCTCTCACAGGGAAGCATGTCTTGAAGCCAGCGGTCAACTAGCTGCATACTTATGGCAGGGTCAAGGTAGCAGTATTCTGAGACAGGAGGTTCCCAGATTACCACTCTACTGCACCTGGAGATACCCTCCAGGTCTGCATTGTTAACTTGCGTCTCAGAGGCCTCTGGCAAACGTCTCTGGTGAAGACGTGCGAAACTCACTCTGCAGGCAGTGTGGAACTGTGAGGGACTGAGGGTCAGCTCAACTCTCAGCAGTAAGATGTTTTTGGACAAGGCGTTCAAATACCTACTCACGTATGGAACTTAGTATGTAGCACCTGTCTACCCCAGGAATTACTAGGAAATCGCTTGATTGAGCTTGGAGGCACTCGTCTTGTGTGCCGGGAGATTCCAGTTACCTCTCCCAACACTTGCGTCAAGCAGCGAGCCTAGGCCTTTTGGAAGCGAAAGGTAGCGGCAGGCAGGATGTTGGGTTACAGGCCATAAGCTCAACTCTCAGAAGTGTGTATGCATGGGTGGCAGATGTCTGCTACCCACTCGGACATGGGAGTTGGAACCTAGCTACACTCCTATTGAAGAAGGACTTTGGAAATCGCTGTATTCAACTCAGATACACGGGAGTTCAGGCCCAATGCTTACACATGCTTTTCCCACAAACTATCCCAGCCACTAACAGAAGGAGGTTAGCAGGTAAGTCTACAGTCAGGCAGGATGCGGGAGGGTCCTGCCCTGTCCTCAGCTCTCACAGGGAAGCATGCCTAAAAGCCAGCTCTCAACTAGCTACATTCTTATGACAGTGTGAAGGTAGCAGTATTCTGAGTAAGGCGGTTCCGAGATTACCACTCTACTGCACCTGGAGATACCCTCCAGGTCTGCATTGTTAACTTGCGTCTCAGAAGCCTGTGGCAAACGTCTCTGGTGAAGACCTGCGAAACTCACTCTGCAGGCAGTGTGGAACTGTGAGGGACTGAGGGTGAGCTCAACTCTCAGAAGTAAGATGCTTTTGGACAAGGCGTTCAGCTACATTCTCACGTATGGAACTTAGTATGTAGCACCTGTCTACCCCAGGAATTACTAGGCTATCGCTGGAATGAGCTTGGAGGCACTAGTCTTGTGTGCCGGGAGATTCCAAATACCTCTCCCAACACTTCCGTCAAACAGCGAGCCTAGGCCTTTTAGAAGTGAAAGGAACCAGCAGGCTGGATGGGGAGGTACAGGCCTTAAGCTCAACTCTCAGAAGTGTGTATGCAGGGGAGACAGATGTCTGCTACCCACTCTGACATGGGAGTTGGAAACTACCTACACTCTGATTGAAGAAGGCCATTGGAAATCGCTGTATTCAACTCAGATACACAGGAGTTCAGGCCCAATGCTTACACATGCTTTTCCCGCAACCTCTCTCAGCCACTAACATTAGGATGTTAGCAGCTGCGCCTACAGTCAGGCAGGATGCGGGTGGGTTCTGCCATGTCCTCAGCACTCCCAGGGAAGCATGCCTAGAAGCCAGCTCTCAACTAGCTGCATTCTTATGGCAGTGTGAAGGTAGCAGTATTCTGAGTCAGGAGGTTCCAAGATTACCACTCTACTGCACCTGGAGATACCCTCCAGGTCTGCATTGTTAACTTGCGTCTCAGAAGCCTGTGGCAAACGTCTCTGGTGAAGACCTGCGAAACTCACTCTGCAGGCAGTGTGGAACTGTGAGGGACTGAGGGTGAGCTCAACTCTCAGAAGTAAGATGCTTTTGGACAAGGCGTTCAGCTACCTTCTCACGTATGGAACTTAGTATGTAGCAGCAGTCTACCACACGAATTACTAGGCAATCGCTGGAATGAGCTTGGAGGCCCTAGTCTTGTGTGCCGGGAGTTTCCAATTACCTCTCCCAACACTTCCGTCAAACAGCGAGCCTAGGCCTTTTAGAAGTGAAAGGAACCAGCAGGCTGGATGGGGAGGTACAGGCCTTAAGCTCAACTCTCAGAAGTGTGTATGCAGGGGAGACAGATGTCTGCTACCCACTCTGACATGGGAGTTGGAAACTACCTACACTCTGATTGAAGAAGGCCATTGGAAATCGCTGTATTCAACTCAGATACACAGGAGTTCAGGCCCAATGCTTACACATGCTTTTCCCGCAACCTCTCTCAGCCACTAACATTAGGATGTTAGCAGCTGCGCCTACAGTCAGGCAGGATGCGGGTGGGTTCTGCCCTGTCCTCAGCACTCCCAGGGAAGCATGCCTAGAAGCCAGCTCTCAACTAGCTGCATTCTTATGGCAGTGTGAAGGTAGCAGTATTCTGAGTAAGGAGGTTCCCAGATTACCACTCTACTGCACCTGGAGATACCCTCCAGGTCTGCATTGTTAACTTGCGTCTCAGAAGCCTCTGGCAAACGTCTCTGGTGAAGACGTCCGAAACTCACTCTGCAGGCAGTGTGGAACTGTGAGGGACTGAGGGTGAGCTCAACTCTCAGAAGTAAGATGTTTTTGGACAAGGCGTTCAACTACCTACTCACGTATGGAACTTAGTATGTAGCACCAGTCTACCCCAGGAATTACTAGGAAATCGCTTGATTGAGCTTGGAGGCACTCGTCTTGTGTGCCGGGAGATTCCAGTTACCTCTCCCAACACTTGCGTCAAGCAGCGAGCCTAGGCCTTTTGGAAGCGAAAGTTAGCGGCAGGCAGGATGTTGGGTTACAGGCCATAAGCTCAACTCTCAGAAGTGTGTATGCATGGGTGGCAGATGTCTGCTACCCACTCGGACATGGGAGTTGGAACCTAGCTACACTCCTATTGAAGAAGGACTTTGGAAATCGCTGTATTCAACTCAGATACACGGGAGTTCAGGCCCAATGCTTACACATGCTTTTCCCACAAACTATCCCAGCCACTAACAGAAGGAGGTTAGCAGGTAAGTCTACAGTCAGGCAGGATGCGGGAGGGTCCTGCCCTGTCCTCAGCTCTCACAGGGAAGCATGCCTTGAAGCCAGCTCTCAACTAGCTGCATTCTTATGACAGTGTGAAGGTAGCAGTATTCTGAGTAAGGAGGTTCCCAGATTACCACTCTACTGCACCTGGAGATACCCTCCAGGTCTGCATTGTTAACTTGCGTCTCAGAGGCCTCTGGCAAACGTCTCTGGTGAAGACGTGCGAAACTCACTCTGCAGGCAGTGTGGAACTGTGAGGGACTGAGGGTCAGCTCAACTCTCAGCAGTAAGATGTTTTTGGACAAGGCGTTCAAATACCTACTCACGTATGGAACTTAGTATGTAGCACCAGTCTACCCCAGGAATTACTAGGAAATCGCTTGATTGAGCTTGGAGGCACTCGTCTTGTGTGCCGGGAGATTCCAGTTACCTCTCCCAACACTTGCGTCAAGCAGCGAGCCTAGGCCTTTTGGAAGCGAAAGGTAGCGGCAGGCAGGATGTTGGGTTACAGGCCATAAGCTCAACTCTCAGAAGTGTGTATGCATGGGTGGCAGATGTCTGCTACCCACTCGGACATGGGAGTTGGAACCTAGCTACACTCCTATTGAAGAAGGACTTTGGAAATCGCTGTATTCAACTCAGATACACGGGAGTTCAGGCCCAATGCTTACACATGCTTTTCCCACAAACTATCCCAGCCACTAACAGAAGGAGGTTAGCAGGTAAGTCTACAGTCAGGCAGGATGCGGGAGGGTCCTGCCCTGTCCTCAGCTCTCACAGGGAAGCATGCCTAGAAGCCAGCTCTCAACTAGCTGCATTCTTATGACAGTGTGAAGGTAGCAGTATTCTGAGTAAGGCGGTTCCGAGATTACCACTCTACTGCACCTGGAGATACCCTCCAGGTCTGCATTGTTAACTTGCGTCTCAGAAGCCTGTGGCAAACGTCTCTGGTGAAGACCTGCGAAACTCACTCTGCAGGCAGTGTGGAACTGTGAGGGACTGAGGGTGAGCTCAACTCTCAGAAGTAAGATGCTTTTGGACAAGGCGTTCAGCTACATTCTCACGTATGGAACTTAGTATGTAGCACCTGTCTACCCCAGGAAATACTAGGCTATCGCTGGAATGAGCTTGGAGGCACTAGTCTTGTGTGCCGGGAGATTCCAATTACCTCTCCCAACACTTCCGTCAAACAGCGAGCCTAGGCCTTTTAGAAGTGAAAGGAACCAGCAGGCTGGATGGGAAGGTACAGGCCTTAAGCTCAACTCTCAGAAGTGTGTATGCAGGGGAGACAGATGTCTGCTACCCACTCTGACATGGGAGTTGGAAACTACCTACACTCTGATTGAAGAAGGCCATTGGAAATCGCTGTATTCAACTCAGATACACAGGAGTTCAGGCCCAATGCTTACACATGCTTTTCCCGCAACCTCTCTCAGCCACTAACATTAGGATGTTAGCAGCTGCGCCTACAGTCAGGCAGGATGCGGGTGGGTTCTGCCATGTCCTCAGCACTCCCAGGGAAGCATGCCTAGAAGCCAGCTCTCAACTAGCTGCATTCTTATGGCAGTGTGAAGGTAGCAGTATTCTGAGTCAGGAGGTTCCAAGATTACCACTCTACTGCACCTGGAGATACCCTCCAGGTCTGCATTGTTAACTTGCGTCTCAGAAGCCTGTGGCAAACGTCTCTGGTGAAGACCTGCGAAACTCACTCTGGAGGCAGTGTGGAACTGTGAGGGACTGAGGGTGAGCTCAACTCTCAGAAGTAAGATGCTTTTGGACAAGGCGTTCAGCTACATTCTCACGTATGGAACTTAGTATGTAGCACCTGTCTACCCCAGGAATTACTAGGCTATCGCTGGAATGAGCTTGGAGGCACTAGTCTTGTGTGCCGGGAGATTCCAATTACCTCTCCCAACACTTCCGTCAAACAGCGAGCCTAGGCCTTTTAGAAGTGAAAGGAACCAGCAGGCTGGATGGGGAGGTACAGGCCTTAAGCTCAACTCTCAGAAGTGTGTATGCAGGGGAGACAGATGTCTGCTACCCACTCTGACATGGGAGTTGGAAACTACCTACACTCTGATTGAAGAAGGCCATTGGAAATCGCTGTATTCAACTCAGATACACAGGAGTTCAGGCCCAATGCTTACACATGCTTTTCCCGCAACCTCTCTCAGCCACTAACATTAGGATGTTAGCAGCTGCGCCTACAGTCAGGCAGGATGCGGGTGGGTTCTGCCATGTCCTCAGCACTCCCAGGGAAGCATGCCTAGAAGCCAGCTCTCAACTAGCTGCATTCCTATGGCAGTGTGAAGGTAGCAGTATTCTGAGTCAGGAGGTTCCAAGATTACCACTCTACTGCACCTGGAGATACCCTCCAGGTCTGCATTGTTAACTTGCGTCTCAGAAGCCTGTGGCAAACGTCTCTGGTGAAGACCTGCGAAACTCACTCTGGAGGCAGTGTGGAACTGTGAGGGACTGAGGGTGAGCTCAACTCTCAGAAGTAAGATGCTTTTGGACAAGGCGTTCAGCTACATTCTCACGTATGGAACTTAGTATGTAGCACCTGTCTACCCCAGGAATTACTAGGCTATCGCTGGAATGAGCTTGGAGGCACTAGTCTTGTGTGCCGGGAGATTCCAATTACCTCTCCCAACACTTCCGTCAAACAGCGAGCCTAGGCCTTTTAGAAGTGAAAGGAACCAGCAGGCTGGATGGGGAGGTACAGGCCTTAAGCTCAACTCTCAGAAGTGTGTATGCAGGGGAGACAGATGTCTGCTACCCACTCTGACATGGGAGTTGGAAACTACCTACACTCTGATTGAAGAAGGCCATTGGAAATCGCTGTATTCAACTCAGATACACAGGAGTTCAGGCCCAATGCTTACACATGCTTTTCCCGCAACCTCTCTCAGCCACTAACATTAGGATGTTAGCAGCTGCGCCTACAGTCAGGCAGGATGCGGGTGGGTTCTGCCATGTCCTCAGCACTCCCAGGGAAGCATGCCTAGAAGCCAGCTCTCAACTAGCTGCATTCTTATGGCAGTGTGAAGGTAGCAGTATTCTGAGTCAGGAGGTTCCAAGATTACCACTCTACTGCACCTGGAGATACCCTCCAGGTCTGCATTGTTAACTTGCGTCTCAGAAGCCTGTGGCAAACGTCTCTGGTGAAGACCTGCGAAACTCACTCTGCAGGCAGTGTGGAACTGTGAGGGACTGAGGGTGAGCTCAACTCTCAGAAGTAAGATGTTTTTGGACAAGGCGTTCAACTACCTACTCACGTATGGAACTTAGTATGTAGCACCAGTCTACCCCAGGAATTACTAGGAAATCGCTTGATTGAGCTTGGAGGCACTCGTCTTGTGTGCCGGGAGATTCCAGTTACCTCTCCCAACACTTGCGGCAAGCAGCGAGCCTAGGCCTTTTGGAAGCGAAAGGTAGCGGCAGGCAGGATGTTGGGTTACAGGCCATGAGCTCAACTCTCAGAAGTGTGTATGCATGGGTGGCAGATGTCTGCTACCCACTCGGACATGGGAGTTGGAACCTAGCTACACTCCTATTGAAGAAGGACTTTGGAAATCGCTGTATTCAACTCAGATACACGGGAGTTCAGGCCCAATGCTTACACATGCTTTTCCCACAAACTATCCCAGCCACTAACAGAAGGAGGTTAACAGGTAAGTCTACAGTCAGGCAGGATGCGGGAGGGTCCTGCCCTGTCCTCAGCTCTCACAGGGAAGCATGCCTTGAAGCCAGCTCTCAACTAGCTGCATTCTTATGACAGTGTGAAGGTAGCAGTATTCTGAGTAAGGCGGTTCCGAGATTACCACTCTACTGCACCTGGAGATACCCTCCAGGTCTGCATTGTTAACTTGCGTCTCAGAAGCCTGTGGCAAACGTCTCTGGTGAAGACCTGCGAAACTCACTCTGCAGGCAGTGTGGAACTGTGAGGGACTGAGGGTGAGCTCAACTCTCAGAAGTAAGATGCTTTTGGACAAGGCGTTCAGCTACATTCTCACGTATGGAACTTAGTATGTAGCACCTGTCTACCCCAGGAATTACTAGGCTATCGCTGGAACGAGCTTGGAGGCACTAGTCTTGTGTGCCGGGAGATTCCAATTACTTCTCCCAACACTTCCGTCAAACAGCGAGCCTAGGCCTTTTAGAAGTGAAAGGAACCAGCAGGCTGGATGGGGAGGTACAGGCCTTAAGCTCAACTCTCAGAAGTGTGTATGCAGGGGAGACAGATGTCTGCTACCCACTCTGACATGGGAGTTGGAAACTACCTACACTCTGATTGAAGAAGGCCATTGGAAATCGCTGTATTCAACTCAGATACACAGGAGTTCAGGCCCAATGCTTACACATGCTTTTCCCGCAACCTCTCTCAGCCACTAACATTAGGATGTTAGCAGCTGCGCCTACAGTCAGGCAGGATGCGGGTGGGTTCTGCCATGTCCTCAGCACTCCCAGGGAAGCATGCCTAGAAGCCAGCTCTCAACTAGCTGCATTCTTATGGCAGTGTGAAGGTAGCAGTATTCTGAGTCAGGAGGTTCCAAGATTACCACTCTACTGCACCTGGAGATACCCTCCAGGTCTGCATTGTTAACTTGCGTCTCAGAAGCCTGTGGCAAACGTCTCTGGTGAAGACCTGCGAAACTCACTCTGCAGGCAGTGTGGAACTGTGAGGGACTGAGGGTGAGCTCAACTCTCAGAAGTAAGATGTTTTTGGACAAGGCGTTCAAATACCTACTCACGTATGGAACTTAGTATGTAGCACCAGTCTACCCCAGGAATTACTGGGAAATCGCTGGATTGAGCTTGGAGGCACTAGTCTTGTTGCCGGGAGATTCCAGTTACCTCTCCCAACACTTCGGTGAAGCAGCGAGCCTAGGCCTTTTGGAAGCGAAAGCTAGCTGCAGGCAGGAGGTAGGGTTACAGGCCATAAGCTCAACTCTCAGAAGTGTGTATGCATGGGAGGCAGATGTCTTCTACCCACTCGTACATGCGAGTGGGAACCTACTACACTCTGATGAAAAAGGACTTTGGAAATTGCTGTATTCAACTCAGATACACGTGGGTTCAGGCACAACGATTCCACATGCTTTTCTCACAACCTTTCCCTGCCACTAACATGAGGACGTTAGCAGCTCCTTCTACAGTCAAGCAGGATGCGGGAGGGTTGTGCCCTGTCCTTAGCTCTCACAGGGAAGCATGTCTTGAAGCCAGCGGTCAACTAGCTGCATACTTATGGCAGGGTCAAGGTAGCAGTATTCTGAGACAGGAGGTTCCCAGATTACCACTCTACTGCACCTGGAGATACCCTCCAGGTCTGCATTGTTAACTTGCGTCTCAGAGGCCTCTGGCAAACGTCTCTGGTGAAGACGTGCGAAACTCACTCTGCAGGCAGTGTGGAACTGTGAGGGACTGAGGGTCAGCTCAACTCTCAGCAGTAAGATGTTTTTGGACAAGGCGTTCAAATACCTACTCACGTATGGAACTTAGTATGTAGCACCTGTCTACCCCAGGAATTACTAGGAAATCGCTTGATTGAGCTTGGAGGCACTCGTCTTGTGTGCCGGGAGATTCCAGTTACCTCTCCCAACACTTGCGTCAAGCAGCGAGCCTAGGCCTTTTGGAAGCGAAAGGTAGCGGCAGGCAGGATGTTGGGTTACAGGCCATAAGCTCAACTCTCAGAAGTGTGTATGCATGGGTGGCAGATGTCTGCTACCCACTCGGACATGGGAGTTGGAACCTAGCTACACTCCTATTGAAGAAGGACTTTGGAAATCGCTGTATTCAACTCAGATACACGGGAGTTCAGGCCCAATGCTTACACATGCTTTTCCCACAAACTATCCCAGCCACTAACAGAAGGAGGTTAGCAGGTAAGTCTACAGTCAGGCAGGATGCGGGAGGGTCCTGCCCTGTCCTCAGCTCTCACAGGGAAGCATGCCTA
Source organism: Canis lupus baileyi (assembly GCF_048164855.1). Classification (NCBI taxonomy): domain Eukaryota; kingdom Metazoa; phylum Chordata; class Mammalia; order Carnivora; family Canidae; genus Canis; species Canis lupus. Next base: position 1,230,288 of record NW_027326457.1, on the reverse strand, counting down.
GAAGCCAGCTCTCAACTAGCTGCATTCTTATGACAGTGTGAAGGTAGCAGTATTCTGAGTAAGGCGGTTCCGAGATTACCACTCTACTGCACCTGGAGATACCCTCCAGGTCTGCATTGTTAACTTGCGTCTCAGAAGCCTCTGGCAAACGTCTCTGGTGAAGACCTGCGAAACTCACTCTGCAGGCAGTGTGGAACTGTGAGGGACTGAGGGTGAGCTCAACTCTCAGAAGTAAGATGCTTTTGGACAAGGCGTTCAGCTACATTCTCACGTATGGAACTTAGTATGTAGCAGCAGTCTACCACACGAATTACTAGGCAATCGCTGGAATGAGCTTGGAGGCCCTAGTCTTGTGTGCCGGGAGATTCCAATTACCTCTCCCAACACTTCCGTCAAACAGCGAGCCTAGGCCTTTTAGAAGTGAAAGGAACCAGCAGGCTGGATGGGGAGGTACAGGCCTTAAGCTCAACTCTCAGAAGTGTGTATGCAGGGGAGACAGATGTCTGCTACCCACTCTGACATGGGAGTTGGAAACTACCTACACTCTGATTGAAGAAGGCCATTGGAAATCGCTGTATTCAACTCAGATACACAGGAGTTCAGGCCCAATGCTTACACATGCTTTTCCCGCAACCTCTCTCAGCCACTAACATTAGGATGTTAGCAGCTGCGCCTACAGTCAGGCAGGATGCGGGTGGGTTCTGCCCTGTCCTCAGCACTCCCAGGGAAGCATGCCTAGAAGCCAGCTCTCAACTAGCTGCATTCTTATGGCAGTGTGAAGGTAGCAGTATTCTGAGTAAGGAGGTTCCCAGATTACCACTCTACTGCACCTGGAGATACCCTCCAGGTCTGCATTGTTAACTTGCGTCTCAGAAGCCTCTGGCAAACGTCTCTGGTGAAGACGTCCGAAACTCACTCTGCAGGCAGTGTGGAACTGTGAGGGACTGAGGGTGAGCTCAACTCTCAGAAGTAAGATGTTTTTGGACAAGGCGTTCAACTACCTACTCACGTATGGAACTTAGTATGTAGCACCAGTCTACCCCAGGAATTACTAGGAAATCGCTTGATTGAGCTTGGAGGCACTCGTCTTGTGTGCCGGGAGATTCCAGTTACCTCTCCCAACACTTGCGTCAAGCAGCGAGCCTAGGCCTTTTAGAAGCGAAAGGTAGCGGCAGGCAGGATGTTGGGTTACAGGCCATAAGCTCAACTCTCAGAAGTGTGTATGCATGGGTGGCAGATGTCTGCTACCCACTCGGACATGGGAGTTGGAACCTAGCTACACTCCTATTGAAGAAGGACTTTGGAAATCGCTGTATTCAACTCAGATACACGGGAGTTCAGGCCCAATGCTTACACATGCTTTTCCCACAAACTATCCCAGCCACTAACAGTAGGAGGTTAGCAGGTAAGTCTACAGTCAGGCAGGATGCGGGAGGGTCCTGCCCTGTCCTCAGCTCTCACAGGGAAGCATGCCTTGAAGCCAGCTCTCAACTAGCTGCATTCTTATGACAGTGTGAAGGTAGCAGTATTCTGAGTAAGGAGGTTCCCAGATTACCACTCTACTGCACCTGGAGATACCCTCCAGGTCTGCATTGTTAACTTGCGTCTCAGAGGCCTCTGGCAAACGTCTCTGGTGAAGACGTGCGAAACTCACTCTGCAGGCAGTGTGGAACTGTGAGGGACTGAGGGTCAGCTCAACTCTCAGCAGTAAGATGTTTTTGGACAAGGCGTTCAAATACCTACTCACGTATGGAACTTAGTATGTAGCACCAGTCTACCCCAGGAATTACTGGGAAATCGCTGGATTGAGCTTGGAGGCACTAGTCTTGTTGCCGGGAGATTCCAGTTACCTCTCCCAACACTTCGGTGAAGCAGCGAGCCTAGGCCTTTTGGAAGCGAAAGCTAGCTGCAGGCAGGAGGTAGGGTTACAGGCCATAAGCTCAACTCTCAGAAGTGTGTATGCATGGGAGGCAGATGTCTTCTACCCACTCGTACATGCGAGTGGGAACCTACTACACTCTGATGAAAAAGGACTTTGGAAATTGCTGTATTCAACTCAGATACACGTGGGTTCAGGCACAACGATTCCACATGCTTTTCTCACAACCTTTCCCTGCCACTAACATGAGGACGTTAGCAGCTCCTTCTACAGTCAAGCAGGATGCGGGAGGGTTGTGCCCTGTCCTTAGCTCTCACAGGGAAGCATGTCTTGAAGCCAGCGGTCAACTAGCTGCATACTTATGGCAGGGTCAAGGTAGCAGTATTCTGAGACAGGAGGTTCCCAGATTACCACTCTACTGCACCTGGAGATACCCTCCAGGTCTGCATTGTTAACTTGCGTCTCAGAGGCCTCTGGCAAACGTCTCTGGTGAAGACGTGCGAAACTCACTCTGCAGGCAGTGTGGAACTGTGAGGGACTGAGGGTCAGCTCAACTCTCAGCAGTAAGATGTTTTTGGACAAGGCGTTCAAATACCTACTCACGTATGGAACTTAGTATGTAGCACCTGTCTACCCCAGGAATTACTAGGAAATCGCTTGATTGAGCTTGGAGGCACTCGTCTTGTGTGCCGGGAGATTCCAGTTACCTCTCCCAACACTTGCGTCAAGCAGCGAGCCTAGGCCTTTTGGAAGCGAAAGGTAGCGGCAGGCAGGATGTTGGGTTACAGGCCATAAGCTCAACTCTCAGAAGTGTGTATGCATGGGTGGCAGATGTCTGCTACCCACTCGGACATGGGAGTTGGAACCTAGCTACACTCCTATTGAAGAAGGACTTTGGAAATCGCTGTATTCAACTCAGATACACGGGAGTTCAGGCCCAATGCTTACACATGCTTTTCCCACAAACTATCCCAGCCACTAACAGAAGGAGGTTAGCAGGTAAGTCTACAGTCAGGCAGGATGCGGGAGGGTCCTGCCCTGTCCTCAGCTCTCACAGGGAAGCATGCCTAGAAGCCAGCTCTCAACTAGCTGCATTCTTATGACAGTGTGAAGGTAGCAGTATTCTGAGTAAGGCGGTTCCGAGATTACCACTCTACTGCACCTGGAGATACCCTCCAGGTCTGCATTGTTAACTTGCGTCTCAGAAGCCTCTGGCAAACGTCTCTGGTGAAGACCTGCGAAACTCACTCTGCAGGCAGTGTGGAACTGTGAGGGACTGAGGGTGAGCTCAACTCTCAGAAGTAAGATGCTTTTGGACAAGGCGTTCAGCTACATTCTCACGTATGGAACTTAGTATGTAGCACCTGTCTACCCCAGGAATTACTAGGCTATCGCTGGAATGAGCTTGGAGGCACTAGTCTTGTGTGCCGGGAGATTCCAATTACCTCTCCCAACACTTCCGTCAAACAGCGAGCCTAGGCCTTTTAGAAGTGAAAGGAACCAGCAGGCTGGATGGGGAGGTACAGGCCTTAAGCTCAACTCTCAGAAGTGTGTATGCAGGGGAGACAGATGTCTGCTACCCACTCTGACATGGGAGTTGGAAACTACCTACACTCTGATTGAAGAAGGCCATTGGAAATCGCTGTATTCAACTCAGATACACAGGAGTTCAGGCCCAATGCTTACACATGCTTTTCCCGCAACCTCTCTCAGCCACTAACATTAGGATGTTAGCAGCTGCGCCTACAGTCAGGCAGGATGCGGGTGGGTTCTGCCATGTCCTCAGCACTCCCAGGGAAGCATGCCTAGAAGCCAGCTCTCAACTAGCTGCATTCTTATGGCAGTGTGAAGGTAGCAGTATTCTGAGTCAGGAGGTTCCAAGATTACCACTCTACTGCACCTGGAGATACCCTCCAGGTCCGCATTGTTAACTTGCGTCTCAGAAGCCTGTGGCAAACGTCTCTGGTGAAGACTTGCGAAACTCACTCTGCAGGCAGTGTGGAACTGTGAGGGACTGAGGGTGAGCTCAACTCTCAGAAGTAAGATGTTTTTGGACAAGGCGTTCAACTACCTACTCCCGTATGGAACTTAGTATGTAGCACCAGTCTACCCCAGGAATTACTAGGAAATCGCTTGATTGAGCTTGGAGGCACTCGTCTTGTGTGCCGGGAGATTCCAGTTACCTCTCCCAACACTTGCGTCAAGCAGCGAGCCTAGGCCTTTTGGAAGCGAAAGGTAGCGGCAGGCAGGATGTTGGGTTACAGGCCATGAGCTCAACTCTCAGAAGTGTGTATGCATGGGTGGCAGATGTCTGCTACCCACTCGGACATGGGAGTTGGAACCTAGCTACACTCCTATTGAAGAAGGACTTTGGAAATCGCTGTATTCAACTCAGATACACGGGAGTTCAGGCCCAATGCTTACACATGCTTTTCCCACAAACTATCCCAGCCACTAACAGAAGGAGGTTAGCAGGTAAGTCTACAGTCAGGCAGGATGCGGGAGGGTCCTGCCCTGTCCTCAGCTCTCACAGGGAAGCATGCCTTGAAGCCAGCTCTCAACTAGCTGCATTCTTATGACAGTGTGAAGGTAGCAGTATTCTGAGTAAGGAGGTTCCGAGATTACCAATCTACTGCACCTGGAGATACCCTCCAGGTCTGCATTGTTAACTTGCGTCTCAGAGGCCTCTGGAAAACGTCTCTGGTGAAGACGTGCGAAACTCACTCTGCAGGCAGTGTGGAACTGTGAGGGACTGAGGGTCAGCTCAACTCTCAGCAGTAAGATGTTTTTGGACAAGGCGTTCAAATACCTACTCACGTATGGAACTTAGTATGTAGCACCAGTCTACCCCAGGAATTACTGGGAAATCGCTGGATTGAGCTTGGAGGCACTAGTCTTGTTGCCGGGAGATTCCAGTTACCTCTCCCAACACTTCGGTGAAGCAGCGAGCCTAGGCCTTTTGGAAGCGAAAGCTAGCTGCAGGCAGGAGGTAGGGTTACAGGCCATAAGCTCAACTCTCTGAAGTGTGTATGCATGGGAGGCAGATGTCTTCTACCCACTCGTACATGCGAGTGGGAACCTACTACACTCTGATGAAAAAGGACTTTGGAAATTGCTGTATTCAACTCAGATACACGTGGGTTCAGGCACAACGATTCCACATGCTTTTCTCACAACCTTTCCCTGCCACTAACATGAGGACGTTAGCAGCTCCTTCTACAGTCAAGCAGGATGCGGGAGGGTTGTGCCCTGTCCTTAGCTCTCACAGGGAAGCATGTCTTGAAGCCAGCGGTCAACTAGCTGCATACTTATGGCAGGGTCAAGGTAGCAGTATTCTGAGACAGGAGGTTCCCAGATTACCACTCTACTGCACCTGGAGATACCCTCCAGGTCTGCATTGTTAACTTGCGTCTCAGAGGCCTCTGGCAAACGTCTCTGGTGAAGACGTGCGAAACTCACTCTGCAGGCAGTGTGGAACTGTGAGGGACTGAGGGTCAGCTCAACTCTCAGCAGTAAGATGTTTTTGGACAAGGCGTTCAAATACCTACTCACGTATGGAACTTAGTATGTAGCACCTGTCTACCCCAGGAATTACTAGGAAATCGCTTGATTGAGCTTGGAGGCACTCGTCTTGTGTGCCGGGAGATTCCAGTTACCTCTCCCAACACTTGCGTCAAGCAGCGAGCCTAGGCCTTTTGGAAGCGAAAGGTAGCGGCAGGCAGGATGTTGGGTTACAGGCCATAAGCTCAACTCTCAGAAGTGTGTATGCATGGGTGGCAGATGTCTGCTACCCACTCGGACATGGGAGTTGGAACCTAGCTACACTCCTATTGAAGAAGGACTTTGGAAATCGCTGTATTCAACTCAGATACACGGGAGTTCAGGCCCAATGCTTACACATGCTTTTCCCACAAACTATCCCAGCCACTAACAGAAGGAGGTTAGCAGGTAAGTCTACAGTCAGGCAGGATGCGGGAGGGTCCTGCCCTGTCCTCAGCTCTCACAGGGAAGCATGCCTAGAAGCCAGCTCTCAACTAGCTGCATTCTTATGACAGTGTGAAGGTAGCAGTATTCTGAGTAAGGCGGTTCCGAGATTACCACTCTACTGCACCTGGAGATACCCTCCAGGTCTGCATTGTTAACTTGCGTCTCAGAAGCCTCTGGCAAACGTCTCTGGTGAAGACCTGCGAAACTCACTCTGCAGGCAGTGTGGAACTGTGAGGGACTGAGGGTGAGCTCAACTCTCAGAAGTAAGATGCTTTTGGACAAGGCGTTCAGCTACATTCTCACGTATGGAACTTAGTATGTAGCACCTGTCTACCCCAGGAATTACTAGGCTATCGCTGGAATGAGCTTGGAGGCACTAGTCTTGTGTGCCGGGAGATTCCAATTACCTCTCCCAACACTTCCGTCAAACAGCGAGCCTAGGCCTTTTAGAAGTGAAAGGAACCAGCAGGCTGGATGGGGAGGTACAGGCCTTAAGCTCAACTCTCAGAAGTGTGTATGCAGGGGAGACAGATGTCTGCTACCCACTCTGACATGGGAGTTGGAAACTACCTACACTCTGATTGAAGAAGGCCATTGGAAATCGCTGTATTCAACTCAGATACACAGGAGTTCAGGCCCAATGCTTACACATGCTTTTCCCGCAACCTCTCTCAGCCACTAACATTAGGATGTTAGCAGCTGCGCCTACAGTCAGGCAGGATGCGGGTGGGTTCTGCCATGTCCTCAGCACTCCCAGGGAAGCATGCCTAGAAGCCAGCTCTCAACTAGCTGCATTCTTATGGCAGTGTGAAGGTAGCAGTATTCTGAGTCAGGAGGTTCCAAGATTACCACTCTACTGCACCTGGAGATACCCTCCAGGTCCGCATTGTTAACTTGCGTCTCAGAAGCCTGTGGCAAACGTCTCTGGTGAAGACTTGCGAAACTCACTCTGCAGGCAGTGTGGAACTGTGAGGGACTGAGGGTGAGCTCAACTCTCAGAAGTAAGATGTTTTTGGACAAGGCGTTCAACTACCTACTCCCGTATGGAACTTAGTATGTAGCACCAGTCTACCCCAGGAATTACTAGGAAATCGCTTGATTGAGCTTGGAGGCACTCGTCTTGTGTGCCGGGAGATTCCAGTTACCTCTCCCAACACTTGCGTCAAGCAGCGAGCCTAGGCCTTTTGGAAGCGAAAGGTAGCGGCAGGCAGGATGTTGGGTTACAGGCCATGAGCTCAACTCTCAGAAGTGTGTATGCATGGGTGGCAGATGTCTGCTACCCACTCGGACATGGGAGTTGGAACCTAGCTACACTCCTATTGAAGAAGGACTTTGGAAATCGCTGTATTCAACTCAGATACACGGGAGTTCAGGCCCAATGCTTACACATGCTTTTCCCACAAACTATCCCAGCCACTAACAGAAGGAGGTTAGCAGGTAAGTCTACAGTCAGGCAGGATGCGGGAGGGTCCTGCCCTGTCCTCAGCTCTCACAGGGAAGCATGCCTTGAAGCCAGCTCTCAACTAGCTGCATTCTTATGACAGTGTGAAGGTAGCAGTATTCTGAGTAAGGCGGTTCCGAGATTACCACTCTACTGCACCTGGAGATACCCTCCAGGTCTGCATTGTTAACTTGCGTCTCAGAAGCCTGTGGCAAACGTCTCTGGTGAAGACCTGCGAAACTCACTCTGCAGGCAGTGTGGAACTGTGAGGGACTGAGGGTGAGCTCAACTCTCAGAAGTAAGATGCTTTTGGACAAGGCGTTCAGCTACATTCTCACGTATGGAACTTAGTATGTAGCACCTGTCTACCCCAGGAATTACTAGGCTATCGCTGGAACGAGCTTGGAGGCACTAGTCTTGCGTGCCGGGAGATTCCAATTACCTCTCCCAACACTTCCGTCAAACAGCGAGCCTAGGCCTTTTAGAAGTGAAAGGAACCAGCAGGCTGGATGGGGAGGTACAGGCCTTAAGCTCAACTCTCAGAAGTGTGTATGCAGGGGAGACAGATGTCTGCTACCCACTCTGACATGGGAGTTGGAAACTACCTACACTCTGATTGAAGAAGGCCATTGGAAATCGCTGTATTCAACTCAGATACACAGGAGTTCAGGCCCAATGCTTACACATGCTTTTCCCGCAACCTCTCTCAGCCACTAACATTAGGATGTTAGCAGCTGCGCCTACAGTCAGGCAGGATGCGGGTGGGTTCTGCCATGTCCTCAGCACTCCCAGGGAAGCATGCCTAGAAGCCAGCTCTCAACTAGCTGCATTCTTATGGCAGTGTGAAGGTAGCAGTATTCTGAGTCAGGAGGTTCCAAGATTACCACTCTACTGCACCTGGAGATACCCTCCAGGTCTGCATTGTTAACTTGCGTCTCAGAAGCCTGTGGCAAACGTCTCTGGTGAAGACCTGCGAAACTCACTCTGCAGGCAGTGTGGAACTGTGAGCGACTGAGGGTGAGCTCAACTCTCAGAAGTAAGATGCTTTTGGACAAGGCGTTCAGCTACCTTCTCACGTATGGTACTTAGTATGTAGCACCAGTATACCACACGAATTACTAGGCAATCGCTGGAATGAGCTTGGAGGCACTAGTCTTGTGTGCCGGGAGATTCCAATTACCTCTCCCAACACTTCCGTCAAACAGCGAGCCTAGGCCTTTTAGAAGTGAAAGGAACCAGCAGGCTGGATGGGGAGGTACAGGCCTTAAGCTCAACTCTCAGAAGTGTGTATGCAGGGGAGACAGATGTCTGCTACCCACTCTGACATGGGAGTTGGAAACTAGCTACACAATGATTGAAGAAGGCCATTGGAAATCGCTGTATTCAACTCAGATACACAGGAGTTCAGGCCCAATGCTTACACATGCTTTTCCCGCAACCTCTCTCAGCCACTAACATTAGGATGTTAGCAGCTGCGCCTACAGTCAGGCAGGATGCGGGTGGGTTCTGCCCTGTCCTCAGCACTCCCAGGGAAGCATGCCTAGAAGCCAGCTCTCAACTAGCTGCATTCTTATGGCAGTGTGAAGGTAGCAGTATTCTGAGTAAGGAGGTTCCGAGATTACCACTCTACTGCACCTGGAGATACCCTCCAGGTCTGCATTGTTAACTTGCGTCTCAGAAGCCTCTGGCAAACGTCTCTGGTGAAGACGTCCGAAACTCACTCTGCAGGCAGTGTGGAACTGTGAGGGACTGAGGGTGAGCTCAACTCTCAGAAGTAAGATGTTTTTGGACAAGGCGTTCAACTACCTACTCACGTATGGAACTTAGTATGTAGCACCAGTCTACCCCAGGAATTACTAGGAAATCGCTTGATTGAGCTTGGAGGCACTCGTCTTGTGTGCCGGGAGATTCCAGTTACCTCTCCCAACACTTGCGTCAAGCAGCGAGCCTAGGCCTTTTAGAAGCGAAAGGTAGCGGCAGGCAGGATGTTGGGTTACAGGCCATAAGCTCAACTCTCAGAAGTGTGTATGCATGGGTGGCAGATGTCTGCTACCCACTCGGACATGGGAGTTGGAACCTAGCTACACTCCTATTGAAGAAGGACTTTGGAAATCGCTGTATTCAACTCAGATACACGGGAGTTCAGGCCCAATGCTTACACATGCTTTTCCCACAAACTATCCCAGCCACTAACAGTAGGAGGTTAGCAGGTAAGTCTACAGTCAGGCAGGATGCGGGAGGGTCCTGCCCTGTCCTCAGCTCTCACAGGGAAGCATGCCTTGAAGCCAGCTCTCAACTAGCTGCATTCTTATGACAGTGTGAAGGTAGCAGTATTCTGAGTAAGGAGGTTCCCAGATTACCACTCTACTGCACCTGGAGATACCCTCCAGGTCTGCATTGTTAACTTGCGTCTCAGAGGCCTCTGGCAAACGTCTCTGGTGAAGACGTGCGAAACTCACTCTGCAGGCAGTGTGGAACTGTGAGGGACTGAGGGTCAGCTCAACTCTCAGCAGTAAGATGTTTTTGGACAAGGCGTTCAAATACCTACTCACGTATGGAACTTAGTATGTAGCACCAGTCTACCCCAGGAATTACTGGGAAATCGCTGGATTGAGCTTGGAGGCACTAGTCTTGTTGCCGGGAGATTCCAGTTACCTCTCCCAACACTTCGGTGAAGCAGCGAGCCTAGGCCTTTTGGAAGCGAAAGCTAGCTGCAGGCAGGAGGTAGGGTTACAGGCCATAAGCTCAACTCTCAGAAGTGTGTATGCATGGGAGGCAGATGTCTTCTACCCACTCGTACATGCGAGTGGGAACCTACTACACTCTGATGAAAAAGGACTTTGGAAATTGCTGTATTCAACTCAGATACACGTGGGTTCAGGCACAACGATTCCACATGCTTTTCTCACAACCTTTCCCTGCCACTAACATGAGGACGTTAGCAGCTCCTTCTACAGTCAAGCAGGATGCGGGAGGGTTGTGCCCTGTCCTTAGCTCTCACAGGGAAGCATGTCTTGAAGCCAGCGGTCAACTAGCTGCATACTTATGGCAGGGTCAAGGTAGCAGTATTCTGAGACAGGAGGTTCCCAGATTACCACTCTACTGCACCTGGAGATACCCTCCAGGTCTGCATTGTTAACTTGCGTCTCAGAGGCCTCTGGCAAACGTCTCTGGTGAAGACGTGCGAAACTCACTCTGCAGGCAGTGTGGAACTGTGAGGGACTGAGGGTCAGCTCAACTCTCAGCAGTAAGATGTTTTTGGACAAGGCGTTCAAATACCTACTCACGTATGGAACTTAGTATGTAGCACCTGTCTACCCCAGGAATTACTAGGAAATCGCTTGATTGAGCTTGGAGGCACTCGTCTTGTGTGCCGGGAGATTCCAGTTACCTCTCCCAACACTTGCGTCAAGCAGCGAGCCTAGGCCTTTTGGAAGCGAAAGGTAGCGGCAGGCAGGATGTTGGGTTACAGGCCATAAGCTCAACTCTCAGAAGTGTGTATGCATGGGTGGCAGATGTCTGCTACCCACTCGGACATGGGAGTTGGAACCTAGCTACACTCCTATTGAAGAAGGACTTTGGAAATCGCTGTATTCAACTCAGATACACGGGAGTTCAGGCCCAATGCTTACACATGCTTTTCCCACAAACTATCCCAGCCACTAACAGAAGGAGGTTAGCAGGTAAGTCTACAGTCAGGCAGGATGCGGGAGGGTCCTGCCCTGTCCTCAGCTCTCACAGGGAAGCATGCCTAGAAGCCAGCTCTCAACTAGCTGCATTCTTATGACAGTGTGAAGGTAGCAGTATTCTGAGTAAGGCGGTTCCGAGATTACCACTCTACTGCACCTGGAGATACCCTCCAGGTCTGCATTGTTAACTTGCGTCTCAGAAGCCTGTGGCAAACGTCTCTGGTGAAGACCTGCGAAACTCACTCTGCAGGCAGTGTGGAACTGTGAGGGACTGAGGGTGAGCTCAACTCTCAGAAGTAAGATGCTTTTGGACAAGGCGTTCAGCTACCTTCTCACGTATGGAACTTAGTATGTAGCACCTGTCTACCCCAGGAATTACTAGGCTATCGCTGGAATGAGCTTGGAGGCACTAGTCTTGTGTGCCGGGAGATTCCAATTACCTCTCCCAACACTTCCGTCAAACAGCGAGCCTAGGCCTTTTAGAAGTGAAAGGAACCAGAAGGCTGGATGGGGAGGTACAGGCCTTAAGCTCAACTCTCAGAAGTGTGTATGCAGGGGAGACAGATGTCTGCTACCCACTCTGACATGGGAGTTGGAAACTACCTACACTCTGATTGAAGAAGGCCATTGGAAATCGCTGTATTCAACTCAGATACACAGGAGTTCAGGCCCAATGCTTACACATGCTTTTCCCGCAACCTCTCTCAGCCACTAACATTAGGATGTTAGCAGCTGCGCCTACAGTCAGGCAGGATGCGGGTGGGTTCTGCCCTGTCCTCAGCACTCCCAGGGAAGCATGCCTAGAAGCCAGCTCTCAACTAGCTGCATTCTTATGGCAGTGTGAAGGTAGCAGTATTCTGAGTAAGGAGGTTCCCAGATTACCACTCTACTGCACCTGGAGATACCCTCCAGGTCTGCATTGTTAACTTGCGTCTCAGAAGCCTCTGGCAAACGTCTCTGGTGAAGACGTCCGAAACTCACTCTGCAGGCAGTGTGGAACTGTGAGGGACTGAGGGTGAGCTCAACTCTCAGAAGTAAGATGTTTTTGGACAAGGCGTTCAACTACCTACTCACGTATGGAACTTAGTATGTAGCACCAGTCTACCCCAGGAATTACTAGGAAATCGCTTGATTGAGCTTGGAGGCACTCGTCTTGTGTGCCGGGAGATTCCAGTTACCTCTCCCAACACTTGTGTCAAGCAGCGAGCCTAGGCCTTTTAGAAGCGAAAGGTAGCGGCAGGCAGGATGTTGGGTTACAGGCCATAAGCTCAACTCTCAGAAGTGTGTATGCATGGGTGGCAGATGTCTGCTACCCACTCGGACATGGGAGTTGGAACCTAGCTACACTCCTATTGAAGAAGGACTTTGGAAATCGCTGTATTCAACTCAGATACACGGGAGTTCAGGCCCAATGCTTACACATGCTTTTCCCACAAACTATCCCAGCCACTAACAGAAGGAGGTTAGCAGGTAAGTCTACAGTCAGGCAGGATGCGGGAGGGTCCTGCCCTGTCCTCAGCTCTCACAGGGAAGCATGCCTTGAAGCCAGCTCTCAACTAGCTGCATTCTTATGACAGTGTGAAGGTAGCAGTATTCTGAGTAAGGAGGTTCCCAGATTACCACTCTACTGCACCTGGAGATACCCTCCAGGTCTGCATTGTTAACTTGCGTCTCAGAGGCCTCTGGCAAACGTCTCTGGTGAAGACGTGCGAAACTCACTCTGCAGGCAGTGTGGAACTGTGAGGGACTGAGGGTCAGCTCAACTCTCAGCAGTAAGATGTTTTTGGACAAGGCGTTCAAATACCTACTCACGTATGGAACTTAGTATGTAGCACCAGTCTACCCCAGGAATTACTGGGAAATCGCTGGATTGAGCTTGGAGGCACTAGTCTTGTTGCCGGGAGATTCCAGTTACCTCTCCCAACACTTCGGTGAAGCAGCGAGCCTAGGCCTTTTGGAAGCGAAAGCTAGCTGCAGGCAGGAGGTAGGGTTACAGGCCATAAGCTCAACTCTCAGAAGTGTGTATGCATGGGAGGCAGATGTCTTCTACCCACTCGTACATGCGAGTGGGAACCTACTACACTCTGATGAAAAAGGACTTTGGAAATTGCTGTATTCAACTCAGATACACGTGGGTTCAGGCACAACGATTCCACATGCTTTTCTCACAACCTTTCCCTGCCACTAACATGAGGACGTTAGCAGCTCCTTCTACAGTCAAGCAGGATGCGGGAGGGTTGTGCCCTGTCCTTAGCTCTCACAGGGAAGCATGTCTTGAAGCCAGCGGTCAACTAGCTGCATACTTATGGCAGGGTCAAGGTAGCAGTATTCTGAGACAGGAGGTTCCCAGATTACCACTCTACTGCACCTGGAGATACCCTCCAGGTCTGCATTGTTAACTTGCGTCTCAGAGGCCTCTGGCAAACGTCTCTGGTGAAGACGTGCGAAACTCACTCTGCAGGCAGTGTGGAACTGTGAGGGACTGAGGGTCAGCTCAACTCTCAGCAGTAAGATGTTTTTGGACAAGGCGTTCAAATACCTACTCACGTATGGAACTTAGTATGTAACACCTGTCTACCCCAGGAATTACTAGGAAATCGCTTGATTGAGCTTGGAGGCACTCGTCTTGTGTGCCGGGAGATTCCAGTTACCTCTCCCAACACTTGCGTCAAGCAGCGAGCCTAGGCCTTTTGGAAGCGAAAGGTAGCGGCAGGCAGGATGTTGGGTTACAGGCCATAAGCTCAACTCTCAGAAGTGTGTATGCATGGGTGGCAGATGTCTGCTACCCACTCGGACATGGGAGTTGGAACCTAGCTACACTCCTATTGAAGAAGGACTTTGGAAATCGCTGTATTCAACTCAGATACACGGGAGTTCAGGCCCAATGCTTACACATGCTTTTCCCACAAACTATCCCAGCCACTAACAGAAGGAGGTTAGCAGGTAAGTCTACAGTCAGGCAGGATGCGGGAGGGTCCTGCCCTGTCCTCAGCTCTCACAGGGAAGCATGCCTAGAAGCCAGCTCTCAACTAGCTGCATTCTTATGACAGTGTGAAGGTAGCAGTATTCTGAGTAAGGCGGTTCCGAGATTACCACTCTACTGCACCTGGAGATACCCTCCAGCTCTGCATTGTTAACTTGCGTCTCAGAAGCCTGTGGCAAACGTCTCTGGTGAAGACCTGCGAAACTCACTCTGCAGGCAGTGTGGAACTGTGAGGGACTGAGGGTGAGCTCAACTCTCAGAAGTAAGATGCTTTTGGACAAGGCGTTCAGCTACATTCTCACGTATGGAACTTAGTATGTAGCACCTGTCTACCCCAGGAATTACTAGGCTATCGCTGGAACGAGCTTGGAGGCACTAGTCTTGTGTGCCGGGAGATTCCAATTACCTCTCCCAACACTTCCGTCATACAGCGAGCCTAGGCCTTTTAGAAGTGAAAGGAACCAGCAGGCTGGATGGGGAGGTACAGGCCTTAAGCTCAACTCTCAGAAGTGTGTATGCAGGGGAGACAGATGTCTGCTACCCACTCTGACATGGGAGTTGGAAACTACCTACACTCTGATTGAAGAAGGCCATTGGAAATCGCTGTATTCAACTCAGATACACAGGAGTTCAGGCCCAATGCTTACACATGCTTTTCCCGCAACCTCTCTCAGCCACTAACATTAGGATGTTAGCAGCTGCGCCTACAGTCAGGCAGGATGCGGGTGGGTTCTGCCATGTCCTCAGCACTCCCAGGGAAGCATGCCTAGAAGCCAGCTCTCAACTAGCTGCATTCTTATGGCAGTGTGAAGGTAGCAGTATTCTGAGTCAGGAGGTTCCAAGATTACCACTCTACTGAACCTGGAGATACCCTCCAGGTCTGCATTGTTAACTTGCGTCTCAGAAGCCTGTGGCAAACGTCTCTGGTGAAGACCTGCGAAACTCACTCTGCAGGCAGTGTGGAACTGTGAGGGACTGAGGGTGAGCTCAACTCTCAGAAGTAAGATGCTTTTGGACAAGGCGTTCAGCTACCTTCTCACGTATGGAACTTAGTATGTAGCACCAGTCTACCACACGAATTACTAGGCAATCGCTGGAATGAGCTTGGAGGCCCTAGTCTTGTGTGCCGGGAGATTCCAATTACCTCTCCCAACACTTCCGTCAAACAGCGAGCCTAGGCCTTTTAGAAGTGAAAGGAACCAGCAGGCTGGATGGGGAGGTACAGGCCTTAAGCTCAACTCTCAGAAGTGTGTATGCAGGGGAGACAGATGTCTGCTACCCACTCTGACATGGGAGTTGGAAACTACCTACACTCTGATTGAAGAAGGCCATTGGAAATCGCTGTATTCAACTCAGATACACAGGAGTTCAGGCCCAATGCTTACACATGCTTTTCCCGCAACCTCTCTCAGCCACTAACATTAGGATGTTAGCAGCTGCGCCTACAGTCAGGCAGGATGCGGGTGGTTTCTGCCCTGTCCTCAGCACTCCCAGGGAAGCATGCCTAGAAGCCAGCTCTCAACTAGCTGCATTCTTATGGCAGTGTGAAGGTAGCAGTATTCTGAGTAAGGAGGTTCCCAGATTACCACTCTACTGCACCTGGAGATACCCTCCAAGTCTGCATTGTTAACTTGCGTCTCAGAAGCCTCTGGCAAACGTCTCTGGTGAAGACGTCCGAAACTCACTCTGCAGGCAGTGTGGAACTGTGAGGGACTGAGGGTGAGCTCAACTCTCAGAAGTAAGATGTTTTTGGACAAGGCGTTCAACTACCTACTCACGTATGGAACTTAGTATGTAGCACCAGTCTACCCCAGGAATTACTAGGAAATCGCTTGATTGAGCTTGGAGGCACTCGTCTTGTGTGCCGGGAGATTCCAGTTACCTCTCCCAACACTTGCGTCAAGCAGCGAGCCTAGGCCTTTTAGAAGCGAAAGGTAGTGGCAGGCAGGATGTTGGGTTACAGGCCATAAGCTCAACTCTCAGAAGTGTGTATGCATGGGTGGCAGATGTCTGCTACCCACTCGGACATGGGAGTTGGAACCTAGCTACACTCCTATTGAAGAAGGACTTTGGAAATCGCTGTATTCAACTCAGATACACGGGAGTTCAGGCCCAATGCTTACACATGCTTTTCCCACAAACTATCCCAGCCACTAACAGAAGGAGGTTAGCAGGTAAGTCTACAGTCAGGCAGGATGCGGGAGGGTCCTGCCCTGTCCTCAGCTCTCACAGGGAAGCATGCCTTGAAGCCAGCTCTCAACTAGCTGCATTCTTATGACAGTGTGAAGGTAGCAGTATTCTGAGTAAGGAGGTTCCCAGATTACCACTCTACTGCACCTGGAGATACCCTCCAGGTCTGCATTGTTAACTTGCGTCTCAGAGGCCTCTGGCAAACGTCTCTGGTGAAGACGTGCGAAACTCACTCTGCAGGCAGTGTGGAACTGTGAGGGACTGAGGGTCAGCTCAACTCTCAGCAGTAAGATGTTTTTGGACAAGGCGTTCAAATACCTACTCACGTATGGAACTTAGTATGTAGCACCAGTCTACCCCAGGAATTACTGGGAAATCGCTGGATTGAGCTTGGAGGCACTAGTCTTGTTGCCGGGAGATTCCAGTTACCTCTCCCAACACTTCGGTGAAGCAGCGAGCCTAGGCCTTTTGGAAGCGAAAGCTAGCTGCAGGCAGGAGGTAGGGTTACAGGCCATAAGCTCAACTCTCAGAAGTGTGTATGCATGGGAGGCAGATGTCTTCTACCCACTCGTACATGCGAGTGGGAACCTACTACACTCTGATGAAAAAGGACTTTGGAAATTGCTGTATTCAACTCAGATACACGTGGGTTCAGGCACAACGATTCCACATGCTTTTCTCACAACCTTTCCCTGCCACTAACATGAGGACGTTAGCAGCTCCTTCTACAGTCAAGCAGGATGCGGGAGGGTTGTGCCCTGTCCTTAGCTCTCACAGGGAAGCATGTCTTGAAGCCAGCGGTCAACTAGCTGCATACTTATGGCAGGGTCAAGGTAGCAGTATTCTGAGACAGGAGGTTCCCAGATTACCACTCTACTGCACCTGGAGATACCCTCCAGGTCTGCATTGTTAACTTGCGTCTCAGAGGCCTCTGGCAAACGTCTCTGGTGAAGACGTGCGAAACTCACTCTGCAGGCAGTGTGGAACTGTGAGGGACTGAGGGTGAGCTCAACTCTCAGCAGTAAGATGTTTTTGGACAAGGCGTTCAAATACCTACTCACGTATGGAACTTAGTATGTAGCACCAGTCTACCCCAGGAATTACTAGGAAATCGCTTGATTGAGCTTGGAGGCACTCGTCTTGTGTGCCGGGAGATTCCAGTTACCTCTCCCAACACTTGCGTCAAGCAGCGAGCCTAGGCCTTTTGGAAGCGAAAGCTAGCTGCAGGCAGGATGTTGGGTTACAGGCCATAAGCTCAACTCTCAGAAGTGTGTATGCATGGGTGGCAGATGTCTGCTACCCACTCGGACATGGGAGTTGGAACCTAGCTACACTCCTATTGAAGAAGGACTTTGGAAATCGCTGTATTCAACTCAGATACACGGGAGTTCAGGCCCAATGCTTACACATGCTTTTCCCACAAACTATCCCAGCCACTAACAGAAGGAGGTTAGCAGGTAAGTCTACAGTCAGGCAGGATGCGGGAGGGTCCTGCCCTGTCCTCAGCTCTCACAGGGAAGCATGCCTAGAAGCCAGCTCTCAACTAGCTGCATTCTTCTGACAGTGTGAAGGTAGCAGTATTCTGAGTAAGGCGGTTCCGAGATTACCACTCTACTGCACCTGGAGATACCCTCCAGGTCTGCATTGTTAACTTGCGTCTCAGAAGCCTGTGGCAAACGTCTCTGGTGAAGACCTGCGAAACTCACTCTGCAGGCAGTGTGGAACTGTGAGGGACTGAGGGTGAGCTCAACTCTCAGAAGTAAGATGCTTTTGGACAAGGCGTTCAGCTACCTTCTCACGTATGGAACTTAGTATGTAGCACCAGTCTACCACACGAATTACTAGGCAATCGCTGGAATGAGCTTGGAGGCCCTAGTCTTGTGTGCCGGGAGATTCCAATTACCTCTCCCAACACTTCCGTCAAACAGCGAGCCTAGGCCTTTTAGAAGTGAAAGGAACCAGCAGGCTGGATGGGGAGGTACAGGCCTTAAGCTCAACTCTCAGAAGTGTGTATGCAGGGGAGACAGATGTCTGCTACCCACTCTGACATGGGAGTTGGAAACTACCTACACTCTGATTGAAGAAGGCCATTGGAAATCGCTGTATTCAACTCAGATACACAGGAGTTCAGGCCCAATGCTTACACATGCTTTTCCCGCAACCTCTCTCAGCCACTAACATTAGGATGTTAGCAGCTGCGCCTACAGTCAGGCAGGATGCGGGTGGTTTCTGCCCTGTCCTCAGCACTCCCAGGGAAGCATGCCTAGAAGCCAGCTCTCAACTAGCTGCATTCTTATGGCAGTGTGAAGGTAGCAGTATTCTGAGTAAGGAGGTTCCCAGATTACCACTCTACTGCACCTGGAGATACCCTCCAAGTCTGCATTGTTAACTTGCGTCTCAGAAGCCTCTGGCAAACGTCTCTGGTGAAGACGTCCGAAACTCACTCTGCAGGCAGTGTGGAACTGTGAGGGACTGAGGGTGAGCTCAACTCTCAGAAGTAAGATGTTTTTGGACAAGGCGTTCAACTACCTACTCACGTATGGAACTTAGTATGTAGCACCAGTCTACCCCAGGAATTACTAGGAAATCGCTTGATTGAGCTTGGAGGCACTCGTCTTGTGTGCCGGGAGATTCCAGTTACCTCTCCCAACACTTGCGTCAAGCAGCGAGCCTAGGCCTTTTAGAAGCGAAAGGTAGCGGCAGGCAGGATGTTGGGTTACAGGCCATAAGCTCAACTCTCAGAAGTGTGTATGCATGGGTGGCAGATGTCTGCTACCCACTCGGACATGGGAGTTGGAACCTAGCTACACTCCTATTGAAGAAGGACTTTGGAAATCGCTGTATTCAACTCAGATACACGGGAGTTCAGGCCCAATGCTTACACATGCTTTTCCCACAAACTATCCCAGCCACTAACAGAAGGAGGTTAGCAGGTAAGTCTACAGTCAGGCAGGATGCGGGAGGGTCCTGCCCTGTCCTCAGCTCTCACAGGGAAGCATGCCTTGAAGCCAGCTCTCAACTAGCTGCATTCTTATGACAGTGTGAAGGTAGCAGTATTCTGAGTAAGGAGGTTCCCAGATTACCACTCTACTGCACCTGGAGATACCCTCCAGGTCTGCATTGTTAACTTGCGTCTCAGAGGCCTCTGGCAAACGTCTCTGGTGAAGACGTGCGAAACTCACTCTGCAGGCAGTGTGGAACTGTGAGGGACTGAGGGTCAGCTCAACTCTCAGCAGTAAGATGTTTTTGGACAAGGCGTTCAAATACCTACTCACGTATGGAACTTAGTATGTAGCACCAGTCTACCCCAGGAATTACTGGGAAATCGCTGGATTGAGCTTGGAGGCACTAGTCTTGTTGCCGGGAGATTCCAGTTACCTCTCCCAACACTTCGGTGAAGCAGCGAGCCTAGGCCTTTTGGAAGCGAAAGCTAGCTGCAGGCAGGAGGTAGGGTTACAGGCCATAAGCTCAACTCTCAGAAGTGTGTATGCATGGGAGGCAGATGTCTTCTACCCACTCGTACATGCGAGTGGGAACCTACTACACTCTGATGAAAAAGGACTTTGGAAATTGCTGTATTCAACTCAGATACACGTGGGTTCAGGCACAACGATTCCACATGCTTTTCTCACAACCTTTCCCTGCCACTAACATGAGGACGTTAGCAGCTCCTTCTACAGTCAAGCAGGATGCGGGAGGGTTGTGCCCTGTCCTTAGCTCTCACAGGGAAGCATGTCTTGAAGCCAGCGGTCAACTAGCTGCATACTTATGGCAGGGTCAAGGTAGCAGTATTCTGAGACAGGAGGTTCCCAGATTACCACTCTACTGCACCTGGAGATACCCTCCAGGTCTGCATTGTTAACTTGCGTCTCAGAGGCCTCTGGCAAACGTCTCTGGTGAAGACGTGCGAAACTCACTCTGCAGGCAGTGTGGAACTGTGAGGGACTGAGGGTGAGCTCAACTCTCAGCAGTAAGATGTTTTTGGACAAGGCGTTCAAATACCTACTCACGTATGGAACTTAGTATGTAGCACCAGTCTACCCCAGGAATTACTAGGAAATCGCTTGATTGAGCTTGGAGGCACTCGTCTTGTGTGCCGGGAGATTCCAGTTACCTCTCCCAACACTTGCGTCAAGCAGCGAGCCTAGGCCTTTTGGAAGCGAAAGGTAGCGGCAGGCAGGATGTTGGGTTACAGGCCATAAGCTCAACTCTCAGAAGTGTGTATGCATGGGTGGCAGATATCTGCTACCCACTCGGACATGGGAGTTGGAACCTAGCTACACTCCTATTGAAGAAGGACTTTGGAAATCGCTGTATTCAACTCAGATACACGGGAGTTCAGGCCCAATGCTTACACATGCTTTTCCCACAAACTATCCCAGCCACTAACAGAAGGAGGTTAGCAGGTAAGTCTACAGTCAGGCAGGATGCGGGAGGGTCCTGCCCTGTCCTCAGCTCTCACAGGGAAGCATGCCTAGAAGCCAGCTCTCAACTAGCTGCATTCTTATGACAGTGTGAAGGTAGCAGTATTCTGAGTAAGGCGGTTCCGAGATTACCACTCTACTGCACCTGGAGATACCCTCCAGGTCTGCATTGTTAACTTGCGTCTCAGAAGCCTGTGGCAAACGTCTCTGGTGAAGACCTGCGAAACTCACTCTGCAGGCAGTGTGGAACTGTGAGGGACTGAGGGTGAGCTCAACTCTCAGAAGTAAGATGCTTTTGGACAAGGCGTTCAGCTACATTCTCACGTATGGAACTTAGTATGTAGCACCTGTCTACCCCAGGAATTACTAGGCTATCGCTGGAATGAGCTTGGAGGCACTAGTCTTGTGTGCCGGGAGATTCCAATTACCTCTCCCAACACTTCCGTCAAACAGCGAGCCTAGGCCTTTTAGAAGTGAAAGGAACCAGCAGGCTGGATGGGGAGGTACAGGCCTTAAGCTCAACTCTCAGAAGTGTGTATGCAGGGGAGACAGATGTCTGCTACCCACTCTGACATGGGAGTTCGAAACTACCTACACTCTGATTGAAGAAGGCCATTGGAAATCGCTGTATTCAACTCAGATACACAGGAGTTCAGGCCCAATGCTTACACATGCTTTTCCCGCAACCTCTCTCAGCCACTAACATTAGGATGTTAGCAGCTGCGCCTACAGTCAGGCAGGATGCGGGTGGGTTCTGCCCTGTCCTCAGCACTCCCAGGGAAGCATGCCTAGAAGCCAGCTCTCAACTAGCTGCATTCTTATGGCAGTGTGAAGGTAGCAGTATTCTGAGTAAGGAGGTTCCCAGATTACCACTCTACTGCACCTGGAGATACCCTCCAGGTCTGCATTGTTAACTTGCGTCTCAGAAGCCTCTGGCAAACGTCTCTGGTGAAGACGTCCGAAACTCACTCTGCAGGCAGTGTGGAACTGTGAGGGACTGAGGGTGAGCTCAACTCTCAGAAGTAAGATGTTTTTGGACAAGGCGTTCAACTACCTACTCACGTATGGAACTTAGTATGTAGCACCAGTCTACCCCAGGAATTACTAGGAAATCGCTTGATTGAGCTTGGAGGCACTCGTCTTGTGTGCCGGGAGATTCCAGTTACCTCTCCCAACACTTGCGTCAAGCAGCGAGCCTAGGCCTTTTGGAAGCGAAAGGTAGCGGCAGGCAGGATGTTGGGTTACAGGCCATAAGCTCAACTCTCAGAAGTGTGTATGCATGGGTGGCAGATGTCTGCTACCCACTCGGACATGGGAGTTGGAACCTAGCTACACTCCTATTGAAGAAGGACTTTGGAAATCGCTGTATTCAACTCAGATACACGGGAGTTCAGGCCCAATGCTTACACATGCTTTTCCCACAAACTATCCCAGCCACTAACAGAAGGAGGTTAGCAGGTAAGTCTACAGTCAGGCAGGATGCGGGAGGGTCCTGCCCTGTCCTCAGCTCTCACAGGGAAGCATGCCTTGAAGCCAGCTCTCAACTAGCTGCATTCTTATGACAGTGTGAAGGTAGCAGTATTTTGAGTAAGGAGGTTCCCAGATTACCACTCTACTGCACCTGGAGATACCCTCCAGGTCTGCATTGTTAACTTGCGTCTCAGAGGCCTCTGGCAAACGTCTCTGGTGAAGACGTGCGAAACTCACTCTGCAGGCAGTGTGGAACTGTGAGGGACTGAGGGTCAGCTCAACTCTCAGCAGTAAGATGTTTTTGGACAAGGCGTTCAAATACCTACTCACGTATGGAACTTAGTATGTAGCACCAGTCTACCCCAGGAATTACTGGGAAATCGCTGGATTGAGCTTGGAGGCACTAGTCTTGTTGCCGGGAGATTCCAGTTACCTCTCCCAACACTTCGGTGAAGCAGCGAGCCTAGGCCTTTTGGAAGCGAAAGCTAGCTGCAGGCAGGAGGTAGGGTTACAGGCCATAAGCTCAACTCTCAGAAGTGTGTATGCATGGGAGGCAGATGTCTTCTACCCACTCGTACATGCGAGTGGGAACCTACTACACTCTGATGAAAAAGGACTTTGGAAATTGCTGTATTCAACTCAGATACACGTGGGTTCAGGCACAACGATTCCACATGCTTTTCTCACAACCTTTCCCTGCCACTAACATGAGGACGTTAGCAGCTCCTTCTACAGTCAAGCAGGATGCGGGAGGGTTGTGCCCTGTCCTTAGCTCTCACAGGGAAGCATGTCTTGAAGCCAGCGGTCAACTAGCTGCATACATATGGCAGGGTCAAGGTAGCAGTATTCTGAGACAGGAGGTTCCCAGATTACCACTCTACTGCACCTGGAGATACCCTCCAGGTCTGCATTGTTAACTTGCGTCTCAGAGGCCTCTGGCAAACGTCTCTGGTGAAGACGTGCGAAACTCACTCTGCAGGCAGTGTGGAACTGTGAGGGACTGAGGGTCAGCTCAACTCTCAGCAGTAAGATGTTTTTGGACAAGGCGTTCAAATACCTACTCACGTATGGAACTTAGTATGTAGCACCTGTCTACCCCAGGAATTACTAGGAAATCGCTTGATTGAGCTTGGAGGCACTCGTCTTGTGTGCCGGGAGATTCCAGTTACCTCTCCCAACACTTGCGTCAAGCAGCGAGCCTAGGCCTTTTGGAAGCGAAAGGTAGCGGCAGGCAGGATGTTGGGTTACAGGCCATAAGCTCAACTCTCAGAAGTGTGTATGCATGGGTGGCAGATGTCTGCTACCCACTCGGACATGGGAGTTGGAACCTAGCTACACTCCTATTGAAGAAGGACTTTGGAAATCGCTTTATTCAACTCAGATACACGGGAGTTCAGGCCCAATGCTTACACATGCTTTTCCCACAAACTATCCCAGCCACTAACAGAAGGAGGTTAGCAGGTAAGTCTACAGTCAGGCAGGATGCGGGAGGGTCCTGCCCTGTCCTCAGCTCTCACAGGGAAGCATGCCTAGAAGCCAGCTCTCAACTAGCTGCATTCTTATGACAGTGTGAAGGTAGCAGTATTCTGAGTAAGGCGGTTCCGAGATTACCACTCTACTGCACCTGGAGATACCCTCCAGCTCTGCATTGTTAACTTGCGTCTCAGAAGCCTGTGGCAAACGTCTCTGGTGAAGACCTGCGAAAGTCACTCTGCAGGCAGTGTGGAACTGTGAGGGACTGAGGGTGAGCTCAACTCTCAGAAGTAAGATGCTTTTGGACAAGGCGTTCAGCTACATTCTCACGTATGGAACTTAGTATGTAGCACCTGTCTACCCCAGGAATTACTAGGCTATCGCTGGAACGAGCTTGGAGGCACTAGTCTTGTGTGCCGGGAGATTCCAATTACCTCTCCCAACACTTCCGTCAAACAGCGAGCCTAGGCCTTTTAGAAGTGAAAGGAACCAGCAGGCTGGATGGGGAGGTACAGGCCTTAAGCTCAACTCTCAGAAGTGTGTATGCAGGGGAGACAGATGTCTGCTACCCACTCTGACATGGGAGTTGGAAACTACCTACACTCTGATTGAAGAAGGCCATTGGAAATCGCTGTATTCAACTCAGATACACAGGAGTTCAGGCCCAATGCTTACACATGCTTTTCCCGCAACCTCTCTCAGCCACTAACATTAGGATGTTAGCAGCTGCGCCTACAGTCAGGCAGGATGCGGGTGGGTTCTGCCATGTCCTCAGCACTCCCAGGGAAGCATGCCTAGAAGCCAGCTCTCAACTAGCTGCATTCTTATGACAGTGTGAAGGTAGCAGTATTCTGAGTCAGGAGGTTCCAAGATTACCACTCTACTGAACCTAGAGATACCCTCCAGGTCTGCATTGTTAACTTGCGTCTCAGAAGCCTGTGGCAAACGTCTCTGGTGAAGACCTGCGAAACTCACTCTGCAGGCAGTGTGGAACTGTGAGGGACTGAGGGTGAGCTCAACTCTCAGAAGTAAGATGCTTTTGGACAAGGCGTTCAGCTACCTTCTCACGTATGGAACTTAGTATGTAGCAGCAGTCTACCACACGAATTACTAGGCAATCGCTGGAATGAGCTTGGAGGCCCTAGTCTTGTGTGCCGGGAGATTCCAATTACCTCTCCCAACACTTCCGTCAAACAGCGAGCCTAGGCCTTTTAGAAGTGAAAGGAACCAGCAGGCTGGATGGGGAGGTACAGGCCTTAAGCTCAACTCTCAGAAGTGTGTATGCAGGGGAGACAGATGTCTGCTACCCACTCTGACATGGGAGTTGGAAACTACCTACACTCTGATTGAAGAAGGCCATTGGAAATCGCTGTATTCAACTCAGATACACAGGAGTTCAGGCCCAATGCTTACACATGCTTTTCCCGCAACCTCTCTCAGCCACTAACATTAGGATGTTAGCAGCTGCGCCTACAGTCAGGCAGGATGCGGGTGGGTTCTGCCCTGTCCTCAGCACTCCCAGGGAAGCATGCCTAGAAGCCAGCTCTCAACTAGCTGCATTCTTATGGCAGTGTGAAGGTAGCAGTATTCTGAGTAAGGAGGTTCCCAGATTACCACTCTACTGCACCTGGAGATACCCTCCAGGTCTGCATTGTTAACTTGCGTCTCAGAAGCCTCTGGCAAACGTCTCTGGTGAAGACGTCCGAAACTCACTCTGCAGGCAGTGTGGAACTGTGAGGGACTGAGGGTGAGCTCAACTCTCAGAAGTAAGATGTTTTTGGACAAGGCGTTCAACTACCTACTCACGTATGGAACTTAGTATGTAGCACCAGTCTACCCCAGGAATTACTAGGAAATCGCTTGATTGAGCTTGGAGGCACTCGTCTTGTGTGCCGGGAGATTCCAGTTACCTCTCCCAACACTTGCGTCAAGCAGCGAGCCTAGGCCTTTTAGAAGCGAAAGGTAGCGGCAGGCAGGATGTTGGGTTACAGGCCATAAGCTCAACTCTCAGAAGTGTGTATGCATGGGTGGCAGATGTCTGCTACCCACTCGGACATGGGAGTTGGAACCTAGCTACACTCCTATTGAAGAAGGACTTTGGAAATCGCTGTATTCAACTCAGATACACGGGAGTTCAGGCCCAATGCTTACACATGCTTTTCCCACAAACTATCCCAGCCACTAACAGAAGGAGGTTAGCAGGTAAGTCTACAGTCAGGCAGGATGCGGGAGGGTCCTGCCCTGTCCTCAGCTCTCACAGGGAAGCATGCCTTGAAGCCAGCTCTCAACTAGCTGCATTCTTATGACAGTGTGAAGGTAGCAGTATTCTGAGTAAGGAGGTTCCCAGATTACCACTCTACTGCACCTGGAGATACCCTCCAGGTCTGCATTGTTAACTTGCGTCTCAGAGGCCTCTGGCAAACGTCTCTGGTGAAGACGTGCGAAACTCACTCTGCAGGCAGTGTGGAACTGTGAGGGACTGAGGGTCAGCTCAACTCTCAGCAGTAAGATGTTTTTGGACAAGGCGTTCAAATACCTACTCACGTATGGAACTTAGTATGTAGCACCAGTCTACCCCAGGAATTACTGGGAAATCGCTGGATTGAGCTTGGAGGCACTAGTCTTGTTGCCGGGAGATTCCAGTTACCTCTCCCAACACTTCGGTGAAGCAGCGAGCCTAGGCCTTTTGGAAGCGAAAGCTAGCTGCAGGCAGGAGGTAGGGTTACAGGCCATAAGCTCAACTCTCAGAAGTGTGTATGCATGGGAGGCAGATGTCTTCTACCCACTCGTACATGCGAGTGGGAACCTACTACACTCTGATGAAAAAGGACTTTGGAAATTGCTGTATTCAACTCAGATACACGTGGGTTCAGGCACAACGATTCCACATGCTTTTCTCACAACCTTTCCCTGCCACTAACATGAGGACGTTAGCAGCTCCTTCTACAGTCAAGCAGGATGCGGGAGGGTTGTGCCCTGTCCTTAGCTCTCACAGGGAAGCATGTCTTGAAGCCAGCGGTCAACTAGCTGCATACTTATGGCAGGGTCAAGGTAGCAGTATTCTGAGACAGGAGGTTCCCAGATTACCACTCTACTGCACCTGGAGATACCCTCCAGGTCTGCATTGTTAACTTGCGTCTCAGAGGCCTCTGGCAAACGTCTCTGGTGAAGACGTGCGAAACTCACTCTGCAGGCAGTGTGGAACTGTGAGGGACTGAGGGTGAGCTCAACTCTCAGCAGTAAGATGTTTTTGGACAAGGCGTTCAAATACCTACTCACGTATGGAACTTAGTATGTAGCACCAGTCTACCCCAGGAATTACTAGGAAATCGCTTGATTGAGCTTGGAGGCACTCGTCTTGTGTGCCGGGAGATTCCAGTTACCTCTCCCAACACTTGCGTCAAGCAGCGAGCCTAGGCCTTTTGGAAGCGAAAGGTAGCGGCAGGCAGGATGTTGGGTTACAGGCCATAAGCTCAACTCTCAGAAGTGTGTATGCATGGGTGGCAGATGTCTGCTACCCACTCGGACATGGGAGTTGGAACCTAGCTACACTCCTATTGAAGAAGGACTTTGGAAATCGCTGTATTCAACTCAGATACACGGGAGTTCAGGCCCAATGCTTACACATGCTTTTCCCACAAACTATCCCAGCCACTAACAGAAGGAGGTTAGCAGGTAAGTCTACAGTCAGGCAGGATGCGGGAGGGTCCTGCCCTGTCCTCAGCTCTCACAGGGAAGCATGCCTAGAAGCCAGCTCTCAACTAGCTGCATTCTTATGACAGTGTGAAGGTAGCAGTATTCTGAGTAAGGCGGTTCCGAGATTACCACTCTACTGCACCTGGAGATGCCCTCCAGGTCTGCATTGTTAACTTGCGTCTCAGAAGCCTGTGGCAAACATCTCTGGTGAAGACCTGCGAAACTCACTCTGCAGGCAGTGTGGAACTGTGAGGGACTGAGGGTGAGCTCAACTCTCAGAAGTAAGATGCTTTTGGACAAGGCGTTCAGCTACATTCTCACGTATGGAACTTAGTATGTAGCACCTGTCTACCCCAGGAATTACTAGGCTATCGCTGGAATGAGCTTGGAGGCACTAGTCTTGTGTGCCGGGAGATTCCAATTACCTCTCCCAACACTTCCGTCAAACAGCGAGCCTAGGCCTTTTAGAAGTGAAAGGAACCAGCAGGCTGGATGGGGAGGTACAGGCCTTAAGCTCAACTCTCAGAAGTGTGTATGCAGGGGAGACAGATGTCTGCTACCCACTCTGACATGGGAGTTGGAAACTACCTACACTCTGATTGAAGAAGGCCATTGGAAATCGCTGTATTCAACTCAGATACACAGGAGTTCAGGCCCAATGCTTACACATGCTTTTCCCGCAACCTCTCTCAGCCACTAACATTAGGATGTTAGCAGCTGCGCCTACAGTCAGGCAGGATGCGGGTGGGTTCTGCCATGTCCTCAGCACTCCCAGGGAAGCATGCCTAGAAGCCAGCTCTCAACTAGCTGCATTCTTATGGCAGTGTGAAGGTAGCAGTATTCTGAGTCAGGAGGTTCCAAGATTACCACTCTACTGCACCTGGAGATACCCTCCAGGTCTGCATTGTTAACTTGCGTCTCAGAAGCCTGTGGCAAACGTCTCTGGTGAAGACTTGCGAAACTCACTCTGCAGGCAGTGTGGAACTGTGAGGGACTGAGGGTGAGCTCAACTCTCAGAAGTAAGATGTTTTTGGACAAGGCGTTCAACTACCTACTCACGTATGGAACTTAGTATGTAGCACCAGTCTACCCCAGGAATTACTAGGAAATCGCTTGATTGAGCTTGGAGGCACTCGTCTTGTGTGCCGGGAGATTCCAGTTACCTCTCCCAACACTTGCGTCAAGCAGCGAGCCTAGGCCTTTTGGAAGCGAAAGGTAGCGGCAGGCAGGATGTTGGGTTACAGGCCATAAGCTCAACTCTCAGAAGTGTGTATGCATGGGTGGCAGATGTCTGCTACCCACTCGGACATGGGAGTTGGAACCTAGCTACACTCCTATTGAAGAAGGACTTTGGAAATCGCTGTATTCAACTCAGATACACGGGAGTTCAGGCCCAATGCTTACACATGCTTTTCCCACAAACTATCCCAGCAACTAAGAGAAGGAGGTTAGCAGGTAAGTCTACAGTCAGGCAGGATGCGGGAGGGTCCTGCCCTGTCCTCAGCTCTCACAGGGAAGCATGCCTTGAAGCCAGCTCTCAACTAGCTGCATTCTTATGACAGTGTGAAGGTAGCAGTATTCTGAGTAAGGCGGTTCCGAGATTACCACTCTACTGCACCTGGAGATACCCTCCAGGTCTGCATTGTTAACTTGCGTCTCAGAAGCCTGTGGCAAACGTCTCTGGTGAAGACCTGCGAAACTCACTCTGCAGGCAGTGTGGAACTGTGAGGGACTGAGGGTGAGCTCAACTCTCAGAAGTAAGATGCTTTTGGACAAGGCGTTCAGCTACATTCTCACGTATGGAACTTAGTATGTAGCACCTGTCTACCCCAGGAAATACTAGGCTATCGCTGGAATGAGCTTGGAGGCACTAGTCTTGTGTGCCGGGAGATTCCAATTACCTCTCCCAACACTTCCGTCAAACAGCGAGCCTAGGCCTTTTAGAAGTGAAAGGAACCAGCAGGCTGGATGGGGAGGTACAGGCCTTAAGCTCAACTCTCAGAAGTGTGTATGCAGGGGAGACAGATGTCTGCTACCCACTCTGACATGGGAGTTGGAAACTACCTACACTCTGATTGAAGAAGGCCATTGGAAATCGCTGTATTCAACTCAGATACACAGGAGTTCAGGCCCAATGCTTACACATGCTTTTCCCGCAACCTCTCTCAGCCACTAACATTAGGATGTTAGCAGCTGCGCCTACAGTCAGGCAGGATGCGGGTGGGTTCTGCCATGTCCTCAGCACTCCCAGGGAAGCATGCCTAGAAGCCAGCTCTCAACTAGCTGCATTCTTATGGCAGTGTGAAGGTAGCAGTATTCTGAGTCAGGAGGTTCCAAGATTACCACTCTACTGCACCTGGAGATACCCTCCAGGTCTGCATTGTTAACTTGCGTCTCAGAAGCCTGTGGCAAACGTCTCTGGTGAAGACCTGCGAAACTCACTCTGCAGGCAGTGTGGAACTGTGAGGGACTGAGGGTGAGCTCAACTCTCAGAAGTAAGATGCTTTTGGACAAGGCGTTCAGCTACCTTCTCACGTATGGAACTTAGTATGTAGCAGCAGTCTACCACACGAATTACTAGGCAATCGCTGGAATGAGCTTGGAGGCCCTAGTCTTGTGTGCCGGAAGATTCCAATTACCTCTCCCAACACTTCCGTCAAACAGCGAGCCTAGGCCTTTTAGAAGTGAAAGGAACCAGCAGGCTGGATGGGGAGGTACAGGCCTTAAGCTCAACTCTCAGAAGTGTGTATGCAGGGGAGACAGATGTCTGCTACCCACTCTGACATGGGAGTTGGAAACTACCTACACTCTGATTGAAGAAGGCCATTGGAAATCACTGTATTCAACTCAGATACACAGGAGTTCAGGCCCAATGCTTACACATGCTTTTCCCGCAACCTCTCTCAGCCACTAACATTAGGATGTTAGCAGCTGCGCCTACAGTCAGGCAGGATGCGGGTGGGTTCTGCCCTGTCCTCAGCACTCCCAGGGAAGCATGCCTAGAAGCCAGCTCTCAACTAGCTGCATTCTTATGGCAGTGTGAAGGTAGCAGTATT